>NC_071390.1:176091500-176404881 GCF_022682495.2 Desmodus rotundus
AACAGTGTTTTATAACCCACTTGACATATTTCTCAATATAAATTAGCAAACTGGTATTCTGGTTTATACATAAGCTTCCTGTTTAGGAAATTAGAACGAGTTATTCTATTGAAACTCCTTCATGTTCAGGTGCACTGCTGACTTTCTTAACCAACGAAACAGGTAACTCTTTTTCTGGAAATCAAAGACGTTTCCAAATGACCAGCCTCATTGGCAGGTCTCTCTGATGAGCAGCCAGACTTTTCCAGACAACGTCCTTCTGTAACAGTCCTTCCAAATGGGAAGAAAAGTTTCCTGTCATAATGTGAATGAAATAAAAGCTAACAGCAGCATTGGGTGGCCCCAGGAAAGCCCACTTTCAGGATTCTGAATACAGCCATTCTTTTTTTTTCCATAACACAATAAAAACTGCTTTATTTTTTCTTTTCCTATGTTTTTCATAAAATTTATTTATTGTTGTTCTATTATAGTTGTCCCAATTTCCCCCTGTGTCTTCCTCCATGCAGCCCTCCCCTTGCTCCCACAGTAAATCCCCACACCATTGCCCATGTCCATGGGTCATGCACACATGTTCTTTGTCTAGGCCCTTCTCCTTCTTTCCACCATTATCCCCCTTCCCCTCTCTCCTCTGGTCACTGTTAGTCTGTTCCAACTCTCCATGTTTGTGGTTCTGTTTTGTTTGTTAGCTTATTTTGTTTATTAGATTCCTCTTATAAGTGACATCTTATGGTATTTATCTTTGCTAACTGGCTTATTTTACTTAACAAAATATTCTCCAGTTCTATCCATGCTGTCGCAAAAGGTAAGAGTTCCTTCTTTCTTTCTGCTGTGTAGTATTCCATTGTGTAAATGTACCACAGTTTTTTGATCCGTCCCTCTACTGATGGGCACTTAGACTGTGTCCAGCACTTGGCTATTGTAAATAGCACTGCTATGAATATAGGGGTACATAAGTCCTTTTGAATTAGTGTTCTGGGATTTTTAGGGTATATTCCCAACAGTGGAATCACTGGGACAAAAGGCAGTTCCATTTTTAGTTTTTTGAGGAAATTCCCTAGTTTTCCACAGTGATGCACCAGTTTGCATTCCCACCAACGATTCACTAGGATTCCCTTTTCTCCACAACCTCACCAACACTTTTTGGTTGTTGACTTATTAATGATGGACATTCAGACAGGTGTGAGGTGATATCTGATTGTGATTTTAATTTGCATCTCTCTGATGGCTAGTGATGTTGAGCATTTCTTCATATGTCTATGGGCCCTTTGTATGTCCTCCTCAGAGAAGTGTCTATTTAGGTCCTTCTCCCATTTTTTAACTGGATTGTTTGTCTTCTTGGTGTTGAGTCATATGAGTTCTTTATATATTGGAGTTCTTTATATATATTTATATATTGGAGATTAAACTTTTGTCCAATGTATCATTGGCAAATATGTTCTCCCATAAGGTCAGTTCCCTTTTCATTTTGATGATATTTTTAGATATGCAGAGGCTTTTTAATTTGATGTAGTCCCATTTGTTTTTTTTTTTCCTTATGTCCCTCACCCGAGGACATATATAAACACAACTATTGCTACGTGGGGTATCTGAAACTTTACTGCCTATGTTTTCCAGTACGACTTTTATGGTATCATGACTTGTATTTAGATTTTTTATCCATTTCGAGTTTATTCTGGTGTATAATGTAAGTTGGCAGTCTAGTTTCATTTTTTTGCATGTACCAGTCTAGTTCTCCCAACACCATTTATTGAAGAGACTGTTTTTACTCCATTGTATACTTATGAATATAGCCATTCTTGAAAACGAATGTAACTTAATAGAACTTTTTCCTTAACACACTTCCCTGAAAGCTTTTCTTTTCTCCTGCCTCAGCCTTAGAGTTCAGTTCCCATAGAAGGAAAGGGAACCACAGAACCATAGGTGGCTTGAGCTGGAATGAACCGGAATGATGGACCAGACTCCAGCTGTCCCAGTCTGATCTATTTCCTCTGGACCCTGGACCCAGCACACTCAGTGTCTGAACAGAACCTCATACACATCTGGCTTCCTCCATCTTCTCTCCAGTGCAATTTTAAAGCACATTTCACTCTGCACTGAATCCCCCAACTGAAAGTCATCAGAACAAAGAGCAATTTCTGAATGAGATCATATAGCATCAAACACATTCTAAACTGGTCCTTGGGCTTCTAGGAGAGCATATTCATTTGTTTGTGTGGTTTGTGTTTGTGAATGTGCAGGTAGGTGCACAGGGTGTGTGAATGAGTTTTGCAGAGTATAATTAACTATGTCCCTTAAACTAGCATAAATACCGTTTGATATGGTCACTTCTTGTCACTCTCTACTCTCTTTTCAATAATTTTCCACATTTTTCTTGAGAGCACCTATCATCTTCTGAGGTGCTTGATAGCTCATTTTAAAATTTTTATATCTTTTCCCTGCCCACTAGATTATGGGACCCACCAAAATGGAGCCCTTGTTCTTCTCTCTTCACTGCTCTATTCCCAATGCCTGAAACAGTGCCCGACCCATCCCACGTGATTAGGAAATATCAGCTGGGTGACTGATGGAAGGGCAGCTCTGCAAGGCAGGTGGAGCCGGGTGAGGAAAATGTCCATGAGAGTGAGGCTAGACAGGATGTGAAGAGTCTGCGATTTTAGGCTGGCAGGCTTACCATGTAGCAAAGAGGCAACAGGGATCTTTCAATGGTTCAGAGGACATAAATGCCATAGGTCACGCTTTAGGGTTTCTGTATTTAAATTATTTCACTTATCCTCTACCAGTATGTTTATAACTTAACATGCCTTTGGGAAAGAAGTTTTAGGGTTTATAAAAACACATACTCTATAATGCATGTTACTTTCCCACTCTGACCCTCCTCCATCACATGACACACTAAGAAGGGAGTGTACCTGACATGTGACCTGGACAAAGTTCACCATCCTCTCTACAATAAATTCCCAGAACATGTAAAGGTGACTCAATGCCATTGCATTGACTGGAAACACACACACACACACACACACACACAATGTGCTATTTACTGAAAAACATGTTGGAACACGTGCTTCCTTCTCATCTCTTCCTTTTCTTCATTCCTCCACGTGACCCTTTGGGGTTATGTCTCCTTTTTAGTATACCCCACCCCTTCACAATGTCATCAGTCCTAACATTCGGATAACTAGAGCTGGCCAAAGCTGTAAAGTCACCTCTGCAATAAGTCTTCCCAAGACCTCAACACTTCCACTCTACTCCAGGTATAATTCAGTTGCCCTTCGCTCATCCTTCTGCTATTTCACAAATTCCATTGGACCAACTATTAATGGAGGTGTGAATATAAACTAGGATGTATTGAGCAATAATTAATTTCCAAACCAGGTGTTGAATGTATGTATGCAGATAGGCATACATAGTATCATTTGATTGTAATGAGACTTTTGGGAGTAACATTGATATCATCTCTTTAATATTTCAATGGGAAAATGGGGCTCCAGGAGATTCAGAGATTCCTCCAAGCCTAAGGACTGGCAGTTAGGAAATGGTAGAACTTCAATTACAAGCTCTGAGCTCTGATTCAGTAGCCTGTGACAGTTCATTATACACAATTCTCCATCCCACTCATGACTCATTTATACATTTAACTTCCACAGTGACCAGGACACGGTGTGCTCTAGCCAAATATTTACTGAATTAAATTATACTAAAAATAACTAGCACGAGGATGACAATATGAACATTGTTGCTTCAGCATGCTGGAGACTGAGGGCTTTCCTGGACGTGGGACTTCGAATGCTAAAAGCATAAAAGTCCCAGGGATAGGTTGGTTACCCTAACTAGCTTTGATGTAAGTATAACATAGCACACTGCTTAATGCAAACACATTTACCGTCACTACAGCCCTATCAATGCCCTCATTCACAGCAGGTGTGAGGAAAGTCATGGGACATAACAGGGTGGCGGGTACCAAGTGCTTACATTTTTACCCTTAAATATGAAAAGTTCTTACAGTATAACACCTTAGGAAATTGTTGTCCTTTCACTGAATTAGAATTTTGTTTTAAAATACTATCTAAAAAGCAAAATATAACCAAACAAGGCAGCAACAGACTCATGGACATGGAGAGTGGACTGGTGGTTGTCAGAGAGGAGGGGTGTTGGGGGTTTGGGTAAAAGAGGTGAAGGAATTAAGAAGCACAAATTGAAAGTTACAAAATAGTCAGGGGGATGTGAAGTACAGCAAAGGGAATACAGTCACTAATACTGCAATAACCATGTGTGGGCACTACTGGAAATATCAGGGGAAACACTTTGTAATGTACGATTGCCTAACCACTAACAGTATACCTGAAACCAACACAGAATAATATTGAGAGCAAAGTGTAATTAAAATGTAAATAAATAGCATGTATTAAGATAAAAACTATGATAAAGCACATCTATCTACCTACCTACCTAGCCATACATAAACTATAAATAAATACTTACTTTTAAAGTCTCTTCTGATAATCATAATTTATGTTTTGATCAGAAATAATCTGTACTTTCTGGAGAACAAAAATTTACAAACTCCTCAAATGCATTCCATAACTTTAGTTAACAACTCTGTGCTAATGAGGGCAATGCACATAGAATTTGTGACATTTCTAAAAGCACTTTCTTGTAGAGTTATTTATTAATTCCCCAAACATGTATGTCCTTAACCCATATCTCATTGAGCTTTTTATATATACTAATTTCCTTTTTACAAAGAATGACTCCATTGGCTGAGAAACAAACTGGAACTCTGGGGATTATTTGATTTCACCAATACCACTGGCATTTTCGGGGGTGGGGCCGGAAGGAACCACAGGTGTTTGTTCTTCCCACTGCCAGGCTTGCTCTAGTTGGTGGAAAAGTGATAATGGAGCTGACTTTCTCTGCAGCTAATTCCATGTCCCTGGACCATTGTGTTCTCACATTTCCAGCTTTTGAATCTCCATGTGAGCAGCAACAACACTCTCCAGCATCAGGTAACTTTAAAGTATTGCCCTGAATTTCTTTTGTGTTTCTCTCATCTTCCATTTCAATTTCTTCACAGTATTTCTTTCAAAATTTTTTCACTTATCTAAACCTTTTGATCCTAGCAATCACCTTAATGTCAAAATCGACAAGGGTGGGGTAATTATTGGATAAGAATTCTTTGGACCTCTTGTCAAGGAGATGGAGGGATTACCTCTTCTTAGAGTCATCCTTCCAGCCTTCAGTCCATGTCCCCTTCTTGGGGGAGCTGATTTCTTACCAACCCTGTCAGTTCTGTATCTTCACACTCTCACTTTCTCCCAGTTCCTTTCCTTCTGTAATTAACTCACTCAACATGCTTCCATTTCTTAGGTGACCAGAGAAACAAATCCACAAGCCATCAACAACCTGAGCTATACCAACAAGCACCGGAGGAATCCACTTAGGGGATTCACCGTACACATGAACTTGGGCAAAATGATGCATGAACCAGGTTATCCATTGTATCCTGTTGGCAATGGGGAAAGAAAGTTGAGGGTCCCTCAGTGAAGGGTTGGTTAAATATTTGATGTTTTAATGAGATAACATGGAGGTTATATAAACAGACAAGGGAGGTCTTTGTTAACTGACATTGGAAATATTTTCAAGATAGAAAGAGAAAAAAGCAAAGAATAGAATTATATGAATAATAATAAAATTTACATTTAGATACGGGTGAAAAGATGGGAAACTATACTTTGATTTGCTTATAATGTATAAGAAGACTTGTGAGGGTACATGAGAAAATAGTGGGCATGAAGGTGGGGTTAGGATGGGAACTGGGCAGTGGTGGAGGGGGCTATGGACAGAGACTTCTCACTGTACAAGTATGTAGACAGTCTAGTTAAGAACCATAAGAATGCATTACTTATTTTAAAAGTTAGATTAAAATACCTTATTTCCACATCTTGCTCCAGTTACCAAATTCTCCGTACTTTCTCTTTCACATCCCAACCTCCTGAAAGCTATCCACATTGCTGCATATAAGTCTTCACCTTCTTTTTGCTCTTTGCTGCTTTCCAGTGTCTGTCTTCATCCTGGCAGTAAAACTGATCTTGCTAAATTTCCGCTTGTGAAATCCTATGGCCACCTCTCAATTGATCTAAGTTAACCGTGTGTGGTATTCAACATCTTTGCCTCTTTAAAATGCTCTCTACTTTGCATTATGCACTGCTTTCCTGGATATTCCTTTCTTCTTTAGAATGTCCTTCAATCTGGAAACAGAATCACATCTAGGTGCTTAGTAAGAGGGATCAGACACAAGATTTTGTCCACTCTTTATGTCAATTCAAACGCTCGGTGGTTTCCATCCCACATAATTAGATACAGGCTGTATACCACTGACTCATAAATTAGTATTTCCAGCTCTAATCTCTCTTCTGCACTGTAAATCTTTATATCAATAAGTACTTGCCCTCTCTTTTTGGATATTACTATGAGTATATCAGTCATAACATGGCTCAAAATGAAGACTTGATTTTTCCTCTTCTCCCACACTCTTACACGCCCATAGACATCAGCACGCTCTCTAAGACACTCTGTCTTTCAATTGACCCAGCCAACATCTCTGGTGAAATGTTTACATCCTTCTTCTTTTTTAAAAAAATAATCCCCCACATCAATTAATCTGTAAATTCAATGGTCTCTAACTCCTAAGATAATCCAAATACATCTCAATTTTTGACGATGCCACCCAGTCAGAGCCATCAGCATCTCTGTCCTGGACTATTGCAGTGGCTTCCCACTGGACACCTGTGTGTCTGTAGTCCATTGCCTTTAAGATAGCATGAACTACCTTCCATACAAGCAGCCCATGCCACCCCCACATGCAAAACACTTCCATTTGGGGATTACTTTTGTATTAGTTTTCTTTTGAATACATAAAGTCACCACAAACTCATAGCTTCAAACAGCTCCCATTTATTAACTCAAGGTTCTGTAGGTTTAAAGACCTGGAACAACGCAGATTAAATCTCTAGGTTAAAAGTCTCATGGGCTGCAATGACATGTTGCCCAGTGATGTGGTTCCATCTGAGGCCAAGGGTCTTCTTCCAAACACATTCAGGTTGTTGGCATAATTTACTTCCCTCCATCTAGAGAACTCATGGCAGCTTCCATCTTCTTCCAGGCCAATGGGAAACAATTTTTTTCTTCACATCTCAGGCCCACTGAAGATACTCTTCCCTTTTAAAATATTCTGTGTCAGGTAATGTTACCTATTCACGGTAGTGACTATCCATCATATTCAGAATTCACATTCACGTTCAGGGGGAGTGGCTATATGGGGAGTCTACAGCAGAGGGTGATATCTTGTTATCTTGAGAGTCTTCACAATTGCTTTCTACAAAACCTCACTCACTCAGAGTAAAATAGAAATCCTCCCTCTGGCCTTAAAGATCTGTCCCTGCCTACCCATTCAGCCCCATCTCTCGTCTTTTCCCCCCTTTGTTCCAGCTACCCTGGTTTCTTTGCTGCCCTTTGACATGCCAAACCCACTCCTGTCAAGGGTCATTGTATTTTCTATTTTCTCTACCTCTAACATTTGGTTACCTATTCCTTCTGCTCCATGCCATTTAATCAAAGAAGTCACTCAAAGAGTAACCAAACACCAGTATATTTCTCTTATCAGATTTTTCTTTGCTTCCAAATGTATTACCAGCCTCGTATTTACATGTTCAGTTTGAGGGCATGTGTGTGAGCCTTCCAAACAGAAATGTAAGTTCCGCGTGAGCAAGACTTGCCTTTTGTATGGTCGGGTCTTGTTAGATTTACAGGAGTGCCTGGCACATAGTCAGTGTTGGCAAGTGTGGAATAAGTTCGTGAATAAAAATGGATTGCCTGAGGAAGTGATTTAATCAACAAATAAATCTGATCACCAAATTCAGTGTTTAGTTCTGAAACTTTGGTCTGCTTAAGATTCATAGGTAAGATGCTAAGACCCCATTCTCAGCTGTCCTGAATCTTTCAATCTATTGTAGGATGCCATAAAGTGCATTTTAAATATTGTTCAGATGCTGGAACCCACAGATTACTCTTACAAAATACCCATGTTGTCATTGAATTATTGACAACAGTTCAGAGATGACCTACAAAATCATGTTTGGATCTTAGTGTAGAACCAAGATCTGCAATTTCCCATCAAATGACATTTATTCATAAATTGACAACATGTACCATGTCAGGGGGGCTCTGGGCACCAGGTGACATCTGGGAACATGTGTGGGAGGAAGCCCTTAACCTCACTAAGCTTATGTCAGGATAAGAGAGGCAGTGGACAAATGATAAATGACCACACTGGAATTCCTTCCCAGGCCACCTTCAATTGGTCCCCTCCTCTTCTATTCTGTAATGGTTGCAAACTATTGAAAATGGTCCTAGGGAGTTTATTTTAGACACAGATTTCAGTTCACTTGGTGATTATATGCATCCTGTTCTTTGAATAGCCCATCTCTGGAGAAGGCTTGAATTTTCCATATCTCCCTTCTAGGAAATGATTAAAGACACTCAGCATAAGGCAATTTTCAGGCTCCCTTTCCTGGGCCTGGCCTCCTGCCCTCCACAGAACACACGGGCTTCCTTTGACAAATGTCATTGGTCCCCAATGAGCACTTATTCCTAGTAACAAGTTTAATGATCTGAAGATTGCAGATCGTGTCCCCTTGTAATGTTAAGCATTTATAGAAAGTACCTCCTACATCCTGCAATTAAAGTGCCGTCTGTAAAATAATTAGTCACAAAGAAAGAATGTCAGGCACTTTTAGGGGTGAGCAGGATGACATTTTTTTCATCAGCAATTATTCAGGCAGGCCGAGATCTTTTCAGAAAGAATTACTCAAAAATTATTTCTATCAAATTTTATCCATGGAGAGCAGGACCAATAAAATGACATTGGTCTGGTCAAGATAGCATAACGTGTATAAAACAAAGTGGAGTCACTCATGTCAACTGAGAATGCTATCAGTCAGCCATGGCACTGGTTCAAGAGGGAAACTACCTAAATCATGCTAGACACATCTGGCAAGGAGACTCACCCAAGATATCTGCATGTGTGCTCAAAACAGCTGTGTCTCTGCAGAGTGGGATCACCCGTAGATGGGCTCCTGGGGAAATTCCACACTTGCCGTCAGGGGTGCCAAGTCATTTATAGAAAAGACCCAGAAAGGTGGAGTGCTCCACTCTCAGGGTATAACTGCGACAGGTTCCAGACCACTGCTGAGACACCCGAGCTCCACAACCCAGAGTTCTGCTCCATGCCACACGGATCCCCCTTGGCATCAGCTGCCGGAGGCTCTGCCCTGCTGGACTGAGGACTTCACCTGACCTGCTGCCCCCCTGCTCCCAAGATACTTCCTTGCAAGATGCTGACAACTCCCTTGCCCACAGTGCAGTCTCCTGGACCCACAGACTGAGACTCTGGGACTCAGGTTCGTTATCCCCCCATCGGTTGTTCTGTGTGTGTTATATTTCTCTTAGACTGTCAGAGTGTGTGTAGGATATTATGTATGTTGATGTTCTACTTTGAGTGAACCTGCATTCAATAAAAGCTGAGTGAATAGCATAGTTACTGTGTGTGACTCTTGTCCATTCCTTGGTACTGGGCTGCTCAGCAAGCAGCTAGTCAAGCAGTTGCCTGACTGACTTATAGGAAAGACTATATCATGAGAATAAGCTCGTGCCATATCTGTACATGTGTTTTGTTTTGTTTAAAACAGGCAAGGTGAGTGATACCAAACGGATATACGCAGTAAGAAGAATATGAAGGTCAAGGGTGTTTTTAAGAGAAAGTCTAGTTTAGTATAATGGTGGTATTATGTGCTTAAGAGTCATTAGAACTAGTTAAAATTCTTCCTTCTGTCACTTACCCAGTGGGAACTTGACCAGCTAACATACTCTGCTTGTTATCCACCTGTGTAATAATGGAGGGAGTAACACCTATCTCATAGGGTTATTGCAGGGTGCCAAGAATGAATACATGGATAGGACTGACCCAAGGATGCAAAAGTGGGGAAAAGAAGACATGAATTAACAGCAACAACAATGAAGATGCTAAAAAGCAAGTAATTGCAGAATGTAAGACCTGGAACAGGTCTTAGATGCGGGATGGAAATCTTTATTTGAGAGATCCGGAAATTAAGTATGATGCTTCATCAAAGCCTTTGGGCCTTATGAAATAAATTTTGCTGAAAAACTTGAGTATAATCCATGCCTTAGGACATCGAAGGTAGTTTTTTTTCACCCCACCCATGTCTTCCTTTTCATTCTTAAATAATTTAAAGAACACCTGAAAGGTGTTGCAATTTATTTCACAAATACTTTCATTCAAAGGTTATACAGTAAATCACTATTAATCATTAGGAATTATAAATGGGCAAGGACTCATCAAACCCATTCAATGAAAAGAAGACAATAGCATTTGTGATAACTTAGTTATAAATATTCATGTACACATAAACACATGAAAAACTGAGGTTAAAATGGTGAATTCAGAATCTTAAAATTTTCCAGTAATGCAGACAAATGCATGTAGTTGAAGCAGTTGTAGGAAGATTATGCCCCGAGTTTTAGTAGCTTTATTCTTATTTCAGATTTTGTTTCTTACTCTCGGAAAGGACTATGGATCAGTCTCGCTCCGCTTCTTTGTTCATCCAAAGCGCAGTCTGTTTGGAAATGGTTAAGAAATGCAGCAAAGCACTCCCCCTCCCTTTCAAAATGAGCTGATTTGGGATAATCTGATTTCCATGATTTAAGGAGCCAATTTTCCTTTTCTCCCTGTTTTTGTTGTTGTTCTTCTTCTTTAATACACCTGCTGCACAGAAGTCAGCAGAGGGGGATTTGAATAATAACACTACTTTATATGTAAATGGGGCCTTTCACCCAAATTTCTCAAAGATCTCTGTAAACATTATCTGGCTGAATATAGATTATGAGCATTATTTTGAAGCTAGGAAAATGGGTACCATGTGGGTAAGTGACTTGCCTAAGGTCACACATTAAGACTATGGTGGCTCTCAGAAGTGGCTTCTGGTCATTTAAGGATTTAATTGCCCCAGTTTGCTCAGGTAAGAGATTCCACCTGCATTACAATGCAGAGCTCCTGTATATTTCCTCCTGGAGTATCATTCACTATGTTCACATGACCCACAATTAAAATCTCTCCATTCCATCAGGCATTGCACCCCACAATCTGCCTGGGACTTTCTGTCAGTGTTCATGGTGCAGGTAACGCCACGTATCTCTGTAATTCCCAAGGTGAAAGATGGCATTCATGGCTTCCCTTTCTTGAATTTTAATTTCCACATTTTTAAAACCTGGCTCAAGGGAACACCATGTACTATGTGAGAAGCATCAGACAGGATGAAGAGAGAATCCACAGTTCTTATTTGGAAATCTAATCTGCAGGATAAATGAAATGCAAAGGTTGATGGTAATGGAACATCGAGGTTGCCAAGTGCAAGATTTTAAAACCTGGAGATGCAGAAGGCGTTACTATTCAGTTATGCAAGTATGGTATTTATTGTGTTTGACTTCCGGAGGATAAGGCTCGGCTATTCTTCCTACAAAGTTTGCATCATAATAGAGTAACACATATTAGGAGGAAAATCCCAACTTTTTCATTTCTAAGATGGCAATTGGTCATTATAGTATGTACAAAATGCTGAGGAATGCGAACGTATAAAGGCCCCCAGCACCCGGTGGGAACTGCGTGGGGCGTCTGCCTTTCCGTGCTCACTGAAGAGTAGTTTCAACACTCTCACAGGGTTCCAAGGCGGCAGCGTCTCAGTGCCATCTTGTAAAACATGCCTCAACTGAAAAACAAGAGGGCTGGCTTGGGTTCCAGTCCTTAGGTGACCTTGATCAGCCACTCGTCCTCTCTTAAATACAAACCTCTCTGCTGCAACTAAAGCAGAGAGGTTTAGATCTCAGGATCTCTCAAGTTTGTCCCAGACCTAAAATTTTATGAGACCTGTGTTGCTCTAAATAGCCCCAATTTCCCTAGGCTGCTGCTTTTCTTACTCTGTGTCTGAACCATCCAATAGGGAAGCCAGCAGCAGCATGCGGCCACTGAACAGCGGGTTGTGGGTGGTGCAGCGGAGATGTGCTGTAGGCATAAATCATGTGCCGTATTTTACTGGGTCATTCAAAACAGCATGTAACTATCACTGCATTTTTATTTTTATTGTAAAATGATATGCTATATTTTGGAGAACATACTATTAAGTTAATTTTAACATGGCTTCTAGAAAATATTAAATTATTAATCTACTTCTACTTCTGTTGGAGAGTGCTACCCCAGATAAAATGAAAAAAATATACATACATGCTTGTATATGTACTAATGGCTATAAATTGTCATAATTAAACTGCAAGTTTTTACCTTGAAAATAACTTAAAACACCAACCAAAAAAGAAATATCTCATGGACACAGACAACAGTGTGGTGATTAGTAGAGGGGGGAGGGCAGGTGAGAGGAGGGTATAGGGGGGTAAATGGTGATGGAAAAAGACTTGACATTATTCCTATTTCCTAGATGAGGCTGTAACTGATCAACTGAATTGTTACAAATCAGAAGCCTGTAAAGCGTAGGTTAGTGCCTGCAACCCCACTCTCCCAACTATGGTGTACTTCTGAAATGTCACTTCGCAAATTCACTTTAAATTATATACATAACAGATTCTATATGCATTCTGGTAAAGTGCCATCTTATGCTTAAAATATCTGTCAATTTTAAAGAATATTCTTTGATTCTAGCATGACTAAATTTAATTCTGAAATTACTATAACCTGAACAAAATTGTCAAGGTCTGAGGCTGCATCCCATATGGCACTTTTTCTTCCCAGAATTCTGAGCAATTGAGAAGACAAAGGGAGAGAGAGAGAGAGAGAGAGAGAGAGAGAGAGAGAGAGAGAGAGATGGCAAAGAGGAGAGAAGGGTAAAACTCGCTCTGGGTTGCCAGACATGGATATTGATCACAGAGAATTAGCAGAGAAGAAGAGAAGAAGGATGCCCACTGCTCCGCGATGACCCCCTTTCTGGAATCCTCAGTTGGCATCTGACCCCGGAAGGCTCTCAGCTGTGTGAGACAGGACATTAGTCCCATGAATCCCTCTGCCACTTTACATTCTTTATTCATTTCTTCCTTTGTTTCCTATCCCAATTTACATCCAGCTGCATTGTTCAGCACAGTGTATTAACAGTTCTGCCTGATATGAAATAGAACAATTTAAGAATCTACAATAAAAATGCATAATGATACTCAAATAAGAAAGTGCGAATTGTGGCATACCCAAAATTTAAATACAGACTGCCTGTAATTATGTAATTCCCAAGGAGAAACTACAGTTCAAAGATTACTCCCTTTTTCACTTTAAGTCCAACTATATTAAAGTCTGCAGGTGTTAAAGTCCAAAATCAAATTGTCTTGCTCGTGTGAGTTAACATTTTAAGACACTGAAGTCCAAAATGAACTCTCTTCCACTTGTTATTCTTCTCTGTCTCAGCTGGCGTGTTGTTGAGCCTGGGTGTGTTGGGGTTCTCTCAGCAACTGCCAGGCTCTTTCTCCCCAGGATGGTGTTCCCAGTAGTCGAATTAATTTAAGATCATGTGCGAGCAGTGAAATGTGCACTCGTGAGTATCAGAGTGCTGGCTCCATATTTGAGGCATTTAGAGGCCAATGTCAAACTCTTAAGATAGTCATCACGATCTTCTTTATTCCTTCATCGACCCATGGACACCTACCTAGTTGCTTCTATATCTTGACTATTGTAAACATGGCTGCAATGATCTTAGGGGTACATATCTTTTTTAGAGTTAGTGTTTTTGTTTTCTTTGGATAAATACCCAAAAGTGGAATTGCTAGATCATATATTTCTATTTTTATTTTTTTTAGGAAGATTATATTGTTTTCTTCACTGGCTGCTCCAATTTACAATCCCGCCAAGAGTACACACGGTGCCTTCACATCCTCACCAACACTTGTTAGTTGTTGACTTTTCTACAGTAGCCATTCTGACTGGTGTGAGTTAGTATCTCGTTGTGGTTTTGATTCACATTTCCTTGATGAAATGAAATATTGCTCAGCAATAAAAAAGAATGAAATCATTCTACTGATGACAACATGATTGGACCTAGAGTGTATTATGCTAAGTAAAATAAATCAGGCAGAGAAAGACAAATACCGTATGATTCATTTATATGTTGAATCTAAAATAACAAACCAAATAAACAAGCAAGATGAAAAAAAAAGTCAGATACATACAGAGAACAAACTAATGGTTGCCAGAGGGCTGGGAGAACAGGTGAAAAGGTAAAGGAAAATAAAAGTACAAACTTTCAGTTATAAAGTAAGTAAGTCAGAGGGAGGTAATGCACAGTGCAGGGAATATAGTCAATGACATTGTAACAACTTTGTATGGTGGCAAATGGTTACTAGACTCAGTGTGGTCATCACATTGCGAGGTATATAAATGTTGAATCACTATATTACACACCTGAAACTAATACAATATTTTTATGTCAACTATACATTAAAAATAAAAGCTATCCAGAGAAAACTGTGTTCCCAGAGTGTGCATTTAGCATTGACACAAACGAGCAAGACCTGGATTTAGAACAACCCTTCCCCCATTGGTTAAATCGTTGTGAATTATATTAGAGCCTCAATGGTAACGGAATAAAAATGGATAGATGAAAGAAAGAAAGAGAAAGTTTTTTGCTCTTGTCCTTCCTGGGATATTGCTAATTCTATACTAGTTGTCCACAGTCTACAACAAATATACTTGAGCTCACCTGATATAATCGTCAACAGGTGGTTAATTTTGGTTCTATCCATTAGCCATTTCTCAGGGCAGGAGATGAGTTGGGGAAGGGTCCACTTATGCATAACATTTTTAATTCCATTTTCTATTTTGAGTCTCATGTTGCTGATGCCTCAGCACCAAAATGAGGACAAGCTCTTTGTAATCATGTATGATGTGCCACTTAAGTGAGCCCAGGCATTTTTTAGTTTTAATGGAATTGTCATTCACTACCTACTTTAAGCCTGGCCTGGACAGTTTAAGGTATAACTTTATTAGCTCATTGTTGTACACCCAGCATTCAGCTGCATTTAAGATTAAAAAAAAAGCAAAGCTTGCATTTAGAAAGATTCTTACCCATTTTCTATGTTGCTTAAGAAAAGCTTCACTCATGGAATATTCCTTGACCCTACAGGACTTCTCCCAATCTTGGTGACTTCTTAACCTGGAAGAGGAACCTACTGTCTGTCCATGTAAGCTAACTGTAGCTCATAGAGATCAGGATGCAGTGAAGTGAATTCTGACATCACTTCTCCGAGTCATCTACAGCTTTGCTGAGGCCAGAGTCTCCAGCGTCTCCAAGGTCTCCAGTGTTTCTTATCTAGGATGGGTGTGTCTCCAACGGCCAATCACAAAAGCCATGGGTTTTATTAAGATCTAAGCATCCTCACATTCAGAACTGCTTCTACAGAAACAGTCATTTTCTTTAGAAAAAGCCACCTAAACCTACAGTCAGATTATCCTGTGGCCAGCTAAAGCCTACTGGTTAAGCTTCAGAAGTTAAAAGACATACACTTATAACAACCTGCTCAGTCTAACACACATCTCTACCAGCCACCAACTTCAAAATGTATGGCCCACCCATTGAAGTCCAAAGTCCAAAGACCTGGCACGCCAGAACAATCAACCACTCCTTCAGTCTTCAGCTCTACATTTTTTTTCTTACTTTATTTTTTTTATTTTTCTTAGCCCATTCTTCCAATGCAAAGCTTTGTAAGTAGCCCAATGAAAGTGTCTCTCATCCCTGCTCAGACTATGGAAAAATTAAGACATATAACAAATAAATGGAAGATAGAAGCTAAAATATTATCTCTGCTACTAATGAAAGCTAAGGAGAAAATAAAGCTGATGGTGGACATATCTGCAATCAATTCAACCTATACTCAGTAAACCTCAGAATTAGCTGGATTCGCTCTTCTTGTCAAAGGCAGCATTTGACAAGTCATACTTCCATAGGTAGGATACCTTCCCAGGGAAAGATGGGGCATGAACAATCAGAGAAGTCTTTACCTGAGGCTGTCTCGTTTCTAAGAAAGGAGGTACTTCAAGCAGTAGAGTCAGTTATTTTCAACTTAGCACTCACACGAGTGACTTCATTTCCACTTGGAAGGAGGTTAGAGGTAGAGAGAACAGAGGGGAGCCATATTAATGAGGATTTATCCAACACAAAGGAAATGTCAGTGTAGGAAGCAGCATTACCCCAATCATAAATTTCACAAACTTAAATATATTCATATACCCATACAAATTTTATCTTTCACATTCTTAACTTCGATTAGTTTATTTAAATTAATACATCTGAATAAAGGTCAAATTCCTTGACTTCATATTCTCAGCTGTTCACAGTATGTGAAAAAAACCAACTACTTTCACAAACCTCCCTCAACAGTCCAATCATACCCTAGATTTTACTCATATCGACCCACCACACTTTTTAACATTCTCACAACTGTCAAGTCTGCCTATTTATGTTCACGCCCCACCCCCATCAGTCAGAAATATCAGTTCTCGATCTGTTTGAATCATTCCCATTTTACAAAGCCCAGCTAAAATTCTAGTTCTTTTAGAAAATTTTCTTCAAAATATGGGTTAGCCAAGTAGAATGCCTTCTCTTCTCCCTGATTCCCATGGCATTTTGAGTTATGAATACAGAGCTTACCGCATTCTGCCTTGTAGCGTTGTGGTTTGTTTCCATGTCTGCGTGTCTTTCGCAAATTATAGTTTTACATTCCTCAACAGCAGGGCCCATGCCATGCTTCCCCTCAATGTCCACGGTGCCTGTGTGGTGTATTCAGCTTTGCAGGGCTCTAATAATACATTTTCAGTTACAGTAACTGCCCCAGGCCATGAAATGTATGGAAGAGATGGAGGGGTGCCCAGGAAAAAGCTTCCACTTAGTCTTCTGTACCAGTCAGGTGGCTTCAGGTCCAGGGGAAGAAAAACCAGTTCAAACTGGTTTAAAATAAATGAATATGTTGGCTTTCTACAACTAGGAAGCCTTTAAGTTAAACCTCCATTTCAGGCACAATTGTATTCTTGTTTCAAACACTGACATGAAGGTGTCATCTTCAATTTCTTTTCTTGACTCCATTTGTTTTTGCCTTATTTTCAGACACTTTTTTTACTGAACAACAACAAGAAAGCCTCACTCAACTCCAAGCCCACCTTAAACTTATAGCTCTTATTTCCAAGGAGAACAAGGGCATTTTCTCTAATAATCCAAAAGTGGACTCCAATTCACGGGGTCAGGGTCGCGTGCCTCACCTTGAACCACACACTGATACACTAACACCAGAGGCCAGAAACATTCCCTGTAGAGCAGAGGGGATAAAAATCAGCTCCATCTGGACTTCTCTGAACCAATGTTATTGCTAAGAAGGGAGGAATGAGTGTTTTCTCAAAGAAGTCTATGGCAGGTGCACGAAAAAGCATATGCCCATAAAACAATCAGACAGAACTATGGCCAATCTTAGTGCTGCCATGTACCAGCCATTGGAACTCATCTAGGTATGAATTTTCTTTTAAACTTTTCATAAGATTTTTGTGAGGATTATATGAGACTATAAAAGAGCACCTAAGAAGCATCACATACTCTATAAATGTTAACTCCCTCGAGAAACTTCCTGTACATATTTCATAATGTCATACATATTTTAAATAAAATGATCCAGAGAGAAGGTGATAGGTGGAGGTAGAAATCTCCATGAAACACGGTATAAGCCAACAGTGATGTGAGTTATCAGAGGCTACATCAATAAAATGTCTCATTGAAATCTCTTTGGAAGAGAATAGATTATTGTGTGACTGCAGTTGAGAATAAGAGACAGAGCTGTCTTAATAATGTCCTTTGCTACCAAGAAACACATTGCAGCCAAGTACCTTTCATTTATTTTTCAAAACCCAGGATACTTCAAGGGAAAATGTTAACAAATGGTACTGGGTGTATTTGCATTAAAATAGAACATCACCTTCTTCTCATTGCCTTACGGCTCGGATGACTTTTTAAACTGAAGAAGAATTCTCTCAGGTTAACTTTTTCAACAGAGATGTGCTCCCTTTCAATGAACAGGCACCACAGCTGCATAACTGGAGTTTAATGCAGGGATGGACAAAAGTAGGTTTACAGTTGTTCATGTGGAAAATAATACAGTAATTAATAAATAATAACAAGAATAAACTCTGTTTTGCATACTCACAACTGTACACCCACTTTTGCCCACCTTTCTGGTAGATATCCATTGTGACAATGACCGAAAATATTTTTTAAATACGTGGACTCACTTAGAAAACCAAACAATGTTGGCAGTGTAGTTCTGAATTAATTTCAAATCAGGACTTAATTTGGCCACCAGGAGCTGCTGCTGTTCTTTAAGCTCATTAGCCTTGGTTCTTATCCATCTATCCCCACCCTCAGTTCAGCTCTGTCATACAACTTCAACTACCTTTATGATAAAAATGTCCGGGGTAACTTTCCTGATTCCAATCACTAACTGAAATGTTTGTTAAATTTGCAAAAACTTTAGAACCTCTTATTAAACACAACCTCCATTAAATGCTAAATTATACACATTCACAGTAAAATAAATTATATAAAAATACAACTAGTACATTTACAAAATCGGCCATTTCCTAATTATTGTCATTGTTGAAAAATGTATATGCTGTATCGGAAACTGCACCAAGATCTGGAGATGCCAGTCTCTGCCCTGAGAAGGTCCGCAGCTTAGATATTACATTTCTAAAACTGGTTCGGTGCACACCAGAAATGCTATGTATTCATAAGTGATAAGGTGGGAATGGATTCTATGGCCAAGCAGATTTGGGAAGCACTGGATTATACAAATTAAAATAAATTAACTTACTGTAAGACTTTTTTGAAATCTTTATATGCTAACATTCTTTAAAAAGCTTGAAAGCAAGGTGATTCTTAGTATTTTTGGACTTTGCCAAATACAAGAATGGTTTTTGGAGGAATATGTCTTATAGAATTAGGATCTATTGGACACAAGTCTGGAAAATAATGCACTAATGGGATAATGCTTGTACATACCCATTTTGAGGACCAACCTTTGTCACTTCATCATAAGCTCCTACGCTGTAATGGCTGATAAGGGACTAGGTCATTCTTGCCTAAACTTTTCCTTTTAGTTATGTCATCTTGCTGCTAATTAAGGAAAATTGGACAATTTCTAAAAGACAGGCATGCGTGAGTCAGCCCACCATCAGAGCAAATGACCTGTAGCAGTAGAGAAATGTTTAAAATACACTCTTGTATGTAACCATTCAACACTTCATTATGAGACAACTATTCACTCTCTTTAGATATTTCTTATAACAGTGTTAGTTCATCCATAATTTACTATTGTTCAAAAGGACAGGGTGAGCAATGAAAAAGGGTAATTTCATATAAATCAATGCAGGGACAAGTTAGGGGGATGGACCCAGCAGACAAGGAGTTGTTAAATTGTAAATCCTCTGAGTTGTCTCTTGCTCTGTGAGCTTTTGATTATCACTAGAGGAGAGTGCTCTTCAATCCTGGGAGGAAATTCAGTGGGCAGCCTTGCATTTCACTGGTGAAGCAGCATTTTAGCTTCCTGAGGGAAACCCGTTGAGATATAATGCAGACCAACAGGTATCACACAGTGCCACTGATCACAATCAATGCAATCATGTTCTTTCTGCTGATACACACAGTAACATACACACATGCATGGACATACCAGGATTCACTTGTGTGGCACACTAGCTTTTAATCTTTTACCAACATTAATGTTCTGAGTTTAAACTACAGATCATAGTAACAGGTAACAGGTATCAAGCCCAGTAAAACTATCACATTTTCTTCTCCTGTACATTCTCCCTTGGAAATTTCATGTAATCTTGGCAGGATTTCTCATGGTGTCACCGTGATGATTGGAATCCAATATTTTTATTTCAACCCTGAGCCTTCCCCTAATCTGCTGCAACACATTTGTATGCTCCTGCTGGGCAGCTCCACCTGGATAACCCATCAGCAACTCAAACTCAACACGCTGCAAATTGGACTAATTAATCTTCCCTTTCCCAAATACTCCTATGTAACATGTTTACCATTTACAAAAAGACGTAACGTAAGTTGCTTTCCTCTCCTTCCTACCCAGCCACTGGGTGGCTTTTATTTTGCTTCTCCCATTTCTTAGACTGTTAGATGCTGGCTTCATGATCCCATTAAAAAAGAAAAAAGAAACTCATAAATGAAAAACGAATTTGACATAAGAAGACAAAGCCTGGAGGTTTATTTTGATGTAGGCATTATGTTCCATGAGAACGTTTAGAACGCTAATATAAACCAGCTAATTACAAACTAGCTGCATGAACTTGGGAAAGGCACAAACCTTTCTGTTCCCCATTTTCATGATGAAAAGGAAAATCTTAGCCTCCAAAGTTTATTGGGAAGATTCAAAGAGATGATGTGTGTGGGCTTGCTTTGCAAATCATAGAGGCAATAAAAAATGCAAATAAATCAGCCATTTTTATTCTACAACCCTCTTAGTGCAAGCCTTGATAACTCCCTTACTTCTAGAATAGTTTTACATTTTAACAGGCTCTCCTCCCAGACTCTGTTGGTTTCTGATCCACCAAAATCAAGCTTCCATTTATTTATGAACTCACTCAATCACTCACTTATTTACTCAAACAACATTTTAATAAAGACCTTTGTAAGGGCTCAACATTAGGCCATGGGCCTGGAACACAGACATACCTTGAGCCTGATTACCTGAAAAATAATGACTGCACTTTCTGCAGAGAATTAACAGGAGTTAACAGGTAAAATAAGTCATTCAACACAGTACCTGGCATCACATAAAAGGTGTTTGCTAACTGTTGGTTGCTGTCCTTTTATTAGTGCTGATGGTTAAAGCCCACATTTCCTGGCTTTCTGCCCAGTTTTCTCTAGACATCAAATACTGTCTTCCTTATACAAACATTTTTTTTCTGCCTAAACAGCTAAATCTCTATGATACATGCTTATACGTAGGCATATCCATTGTGTCCCCATGGATTTCAATATTGAATGAATAGACATTTAATGAATAAAATGTCCTCAATATCATACTGGTGTGAAAATAAATCATTTTAAAGCTATTTAAAAACCCTTAAGGCAATAAGCTATCAGGGCATGAAGAGGCACCTGGCATTCATATCAACATCCACAAAATAGAATAATCCCCCTTCCACCTTCTTTCTTTCCCAGGCACTTAAATTTTTCCAGCTAGTTATTTGCATTTCCTTTGAATCCTCAACTGGTTTTCAAAAATAGCTCTTTCATAGAAAGCAAATTAATCAACAGACTTGCAGTTCTCACTGGGAGCAACGTCACAAGGAATCCTCACTCTCTCTCTTTCACTCACACACACACACACACACACACACACTCACCTGTGTATATGTTCTCCTGTCTCTCCATGTATTCAAGCACTTGGCTGAGATACCTCTATTGGTAATGAGTCACTTTGCAACTGCATAACGAAGATAGAAAAGAATTTGGATAAATCACTCTTGCTTTCCTCACAATTGATTAACTCAAGCCCACTTCTGTGGTTTCCCATATTTGGTTCTAGAAATTTATGCTAGAATAACAATTATACTAGTCCTAGTTTATAAAACTCTGCTCCACAAGCCCCAGTATACACTTCAGTTATGAGTAAAACATGCCTATTTTACTGTACACTTGAAACTAATACAAAACAATATTGAATGTAAATGCTAATTAAAAATAAAATTAAAAAAATTAAAACATAAAATTGCGATACTCAGCTGGTTTTGATGAAGAATAAGAGAAATTTTTATGCCTTAACCTAAAAGAGCACATGCCACAGCTTCATAACCGTTTGGTCCCCTTTTCCAGCCCTGGGCTGAATGATCTTCAGGACAGAGGTTTTGTCATACTCTCTTAGATGCAACACCCCAAGCACAGTGGCAGGCCCCTCACTGATGCTCCCAGTGCTTGTGGGTAGGAAGTTAACTCTCTCTTACAAAGTATTCCTGTGTATTATGCCGAATGACTGGCAGGCACTCTTTGGGAAGGATGAGCAGGGACTATTACAAAGGATAACTGATTTATTAATGAGACAAGTTTTGGGTCAATAGACCAGCTTCAGAATTACAGTCCTAATCATAGCCAGTTCCAAGATTTAAACTAGTTTGTTTAATCCCATCATTAAATCACAATTCTCTCACCTGTCAGGTACAATTAGTACATTATCAGACATTTACTGAGTATTTAAATCTGCATAGGTCATCTTGCAGGTTGCCTGCATTGCCTTATGCAGTAATTAAACCAACTTGACAAGTGAGAAATTATAGTTAATTCCATTTTTCAGATGTGAAGTGAAGTCCAGAGCCATTTAGATAGTAGATGGGGGACCGGATTTGAGTGAGGTTTGTGCAGCTTCAGAATCAGATACCAAGCCCTTGATTATGGTGTTCTCCAGGCGACCCAGCAAAATGGAAATGAGGACCACATATGATGATAAATGCTCAAATGCTTCAAAAATGATGGATAGTTACCACTGGTTGTATACCTATGTTCATGCTCTATATCAGGCCCTGTATACATTTTGTATCATTTAATCCTTAAAATAGATCTTGAAGTTGGTAAACTGAGGTTCAGAAAGAATCTACTTGCTCTGGTTACTCAGTTGGTAAATAGGAGTCTTAAATTTCAGTTAAAATCTTAGCAATCTAAACTATAATACTTACAAAGGCAAACAAAATCCCTTATATCACCTTTATCTGAAGTATGTAGCATATGGAAGCCCACAAAGCCATACTCAAAGTGTAGCCCCATTATCTCAGACAAGTTCGTTTCTTTAATATTCACATTTTCTTATCTATAAAGTAGGAACGATAAGGGCTCTGTAAATTTGAGACTTAAGTGGTGTATCACACAGGAAGCCTTCTATGCCGTGCACACGCAAGAAGTACTTGTCAGGCTCCCCACTGCAAGGTATTCCGTCCGCGAGAGGGCATATTAACAAGGCTTCCAGAGTCGGAAGGGTATTTATTCCAGATAAGTCTTTTCAGAAAATAAACAGTTGAGGATGAGGGAAGGCAATATGTTTACCAGTGATATTGGCCCTTGTTTTCTCTGGTTACAAAATAAACTCAAGGTTGAACCTGTTGGAAAAGGTAGAATATTTTTTAAAATTTTGGGAGTTTGAAGACTGAGCTCAACAGTCACCTTGGGAACTTGTGAATTGTTCATCTTCCAGAAATGCTGCACTGCGGGGAAGCTAGAACCCTCATTTCACAGATGGTAATGGAAACACCCACCTTCGGTTTCACTGCTAAAGACTGAAGGAGAGCGTGGATAACAGTGCACACCATAGGGGGCTGTACCCATGGAAGGTACTAGAAACATTGGCCTCAGTCATTTCTTTGGCCTTGTATAAAAGGACTTATTTCTTTCTAGACCTCTTAGAACTACATGTTTTTGCTGTCTTGATGAGTTGTGGGTGCATGCACTCTTCAGCACCTTTCGCTGTTGGACGGTGAAAGACACCTACTTTTTTAATGTTTCTTCTTGGAGAATTTTCCTACCATTTCTATCTGGGAAGCTTTGCACATGGAGGTGTTTAAATGAAACAATTCCCCCCAGTCTGAAAAGACTTTATTTTGCACAGCATGCAGAGGAGTTCTCATGGCAGCTACCTGCTATCGCTGACTTCTGCTCTTCTGTGAGGATAGGTCTTGGGCCTTCCTGGGTCTTCCTGGGCACCATAAGACCCTCCAAGCCCTGTTCGTGCTCTCACCGATGATGTACCCCCAGTCACGGCACTCATTGCATTCTGTTCCAATAATCTGGGTTACTTTCTAAGTTTTCCGCTCTGTTCCACGTGCCAGAAGGCTGGCAGCATAACCTTCATTGCTTCCTACTCTGTCCTTACATCCTAGCAAGGTGTCAGTGACACCACATTTCAATGGATATGTTGTCGATTTGGGGGATAAATTATTCATTTATTTCCTGAATAAAATATGCCCTTCATATATTTATCTCCCCCAGAAGAGTTTATCTTCCATACATTGTACTTACTAGAGGTGGATCGAAGAGGCCTGCCTGTTCTACCTTTGAATGAGGGTGCAGAGGCTGACCGAAGCTGACATTTTCCTCAAGGTCACAGTCACACAATTATGATAAAAGAGAGGTGGGAACTCAAGCCTTTGACTTGAACCCAGGAACCTGCCTACTATTCCAGTCATGGCAGGTGGGCACATTGGTTCCAGCCCCCTCTATATTTAGCTTCTCTTCTAATTCAGGCTCATATTTTTAGTACGGTACCTGGCAATTTAGATGGTATTCACTGCACATGTATTTCTAAATGTATGCACTAAATCTAAATGAATAAAACGCCTTCATGAGTGGAAAATCTGGATTATTATGTTCTGAAAACAGATCAGCAAAGCCATTATATGCACATAAAAATACCCTTAGGGTTGTTAATATAAATAATGTGTTTTATTACCATTAAAGCAAGATTTAGACATTTAGCCTTTTCTCAAATAAAAGGCTGCTCTTTTTAGACCAGGAATACTCTTAATAAAAAAGATTAATGAGGTAAATAGCTTTATTTTTATATAGAGTTTTTTTTCCTCTTTCAGAAATTATGTCTCTTCCAAAAACTCAGTCGCTTTCTTTGCCATAATTAAAGGCCACTCCTTGGTTTAAAAAAAAAAAAAGACAAAACAAGTGCATTCAACAAAAGATGTTCATAAATATTAATCCTTTCTAATATTTGCATTGGAGAAGGTTCCCTATTAACTTAAAATTAAACTTCAGTGAAGTCTCTTTTCCTCTAACTAGTTTATCAGCTGGTAAACATTTCTAAAATTATATATGGCAGTAAAATGGAGGAAGGTAAAAAGTCTTCCTTTTTATTTAAAATTTAGATAGAACCACAGGTTTGAATTGAATTTCTACTCTCTCTGACAATTCAAATTCTGTGTTCTGTGTGAGGCACAATCCTTGCTTTCGAGTAATTCCCTCCACCTTAGTTTCTCCTTACACTTTGATGCTCAAATCCATTGTTTTCAGACTCTTTGCTTCCTATTAATAGACAGATGCTCTTGGGAAGAGGCAAATAGGCCTAGGCAGAATGAGATGCCTCTGACCTCAGTCACTCGAGTGAGAATTCAAACCTAGTTCTAGGAATTCTAAAGTTAACTTTTCCCACCTTACTGTCTTGAAAGTTCCATTCAAACAGCAAACCTGAGGACAAACAAGGGGACCTTCCTGAACTCCCAGATCAACTCCTGTTCCTCCTAGTGCCCTGCAGGACAGAGACATCAGATCTCCTGGGTCTACGCAGTCATTCGAGGTAAGCTATCTTCAGCCAATCAGATAACTCCTGCAAGAGAGTGATGAAAACAAGAGTAACAGGAAGCCATGTCCATGAATGGGAAGGTTGGTTTTTTGACAAAGTGTCGGAAAGGGCAGTTGTGACTAGCATTTTTTAAGCCCTGTCTTGTGCATGGTCAGTGGCAAATAGCAGGTGATGACGATAGGGGTGTTGGCACCACCCCAGTCCTCCAGGATGTGGGGCTCTGCTCCTGTCTGTTGCTGCATAATGAATCACCCCAAAATTTAGTGCCAGAAAACAACTGTTTTGCTCTTACAGTTCTGTGACTCAGCAGTTCAGGCTGTGTTTAATGGGCATTTCTTCTGCTAGATTTTCTTGGGCTCACTGGTGTGGTTGCAAACGCTTGAGAGTTTGACTCCATGTCGATGATCCATGATGACTTCACTTGATTCTGGAAGTTATCCAAGGTTCTTGGCTGGATCACTGAGCCCTCAGACCACATAAGATCAAATCTCAGAAGTCACATACCCCTGCTTCTACGTTTCTATGGAAAGCTGGTAAGATACGAAGTCAAATATTGAGTATCTTATGGTCTGAATAGAGAACACATACTGTTAAATGTAGTTATGCATCAGTGAGACAGGATAGGACAAAAGTGAGTATTAAAGATGACAAGGGCACAACAAATGCAGGAGAGGACACACGAAGAGGAGGACACAAAACTGCATGGTGTGTCTAAGTGCAGAGACGCTTAGAGGGGTGGTTATAAACACCTGGCTTTGCTGGAATGAGTGGGGACGATGACATGAGGCTGCAGCAGGTGAAGCTACAGAAAGACTCACAAGCTCAGGGGGTCCTCCTGTTTTCAGCACAAGAGTTGGACTCCCTCTTAGAGGCTGTGGGTGGACAACGAGAAATTTTAATCAGGGGTGAAACCTGGTGACATTTCTGCTTTAGGAAGATCACTATGGAAACCATGAGGAAGACAGATCTAAAAGTGGCAAGATTTTGCCTACCCTGGGGATAGCCTGAGGGCATCCGATGGCCTCTGACAAAGTGTGTCTCTGGTTTTCTTTATATCAAATCCTCACCCTGAAACCCTGTCCACTGAAATGTCATTTAGCTGCTCTCAGACACAGTTTAAACCCACAGATGGAATTGAATGCCCAGATATTTGAAGGCTGGGTTATGTGATTTGCCTTTGTCTGGTTGGAATACAATTAAAAATGAATGGCTTCTAACCTGTGCCTCCAGCACTCCCTCTACATAAACCAATCTCAAGGTAGACCATTAGGTCAAGCTGGCTTCCACTTAACAGAATAATTTTGTATGGAAGGATGATTCTAAAATTCTTGGCAATACAAAAAAAAAATTCCAGGTAGTTCTAAATTTGTTACCTGTAGTCGAACATATTATATCATTTTTACTGCTCTATGCCTTTACAGAATGGATCACTATAGGTAATCGAATGTTTATCAGAAGAGTTGTTTGCAGTCTGTTCTCACCACTAAACAGGCCGCCCCATGAACATCGACCATGTCTTCCCTACATGTTATGCTCTCGCTGCTCGACACAGTGTCTATCACATAAATGTCAACGGATATGTAAACATGGTGAGAAGGGAAAATTATCTCATTTTGCCCAAGATCGACCTCCCTCAGAAAGCTACAAGAGTGTCCGTCAAATCGTGTTGTGAACATTAAGCTCGAAAGGGCCCCATGATACCCATCGTACCGTGGTACGAGCGCGGGCTCTGCAGTCCAGTGACTAGAATTCAAATCTTGAATTTACACAGATGGTAATCTAACGTCCGAGAATGTGCCGGTTTCTTGTGGCTGCCATAGCAAATTACCAGTAACTGGGTGACTCGAAGCAACAGAAATTTATTCTCTCACCGTGTTGGATATCAGAAGTCTGAAATTGAGGTGCCAGCAGGGCCACACTCCCTGCAAGGGTTCTAGGCAATAACATTTCCTTCTAGGCAATAACAACCAGATTCAACATCTATTTCTACTGAAACCCTTAGCGATAAGAAATTAACATCTTGATATTTAATGTAAAGGCCTGAATATTCTTTTCATAGGATTGAAATTAAGAAACAATGTTTGCCCTTAACACTCTAAGTCAATAGCAAATCAGAGGTCCAAGATAGGGCAAAAGGCAAATAAATAGACAGGGAGATGATAGACACATAAAAAGGTATAAATTAGAAAAAAAGAAATGGTGTCTATTAACATTTGACATTATTTCCTGCATAAAAAACTGAAAAAATCAACAGATTCTCAAGCTAAATATTTTAACATGTTTGTAGTATTAAATATCACAGGTAATTATTAAATATAAGGATCAACTCTATGTTTATATGCTACCAATAGAAAAGTGGTAACAGAAATTTTCAAAATAGCAACAAAAAGCATGAAATACATAGGCAAACTAACAAAGTACATGCAGTGAAAACTACAATACACTGGCAAAAGAAATCAGTGTAGACTTAGAGAGGTATACTGAGTTCATGGATTCGAAGACACAGCATTAAGATGTCTTCTCCCCAAACTGATCCATAAATTTAATAAAGATTCAATTAAAATCCCAGTAAGAATTTTGTAGTTAGCAACCAGCTTATTATAAAGTTTATATGGAAAGTCAAAGGTTTGAAATAACTAAAGAGACTTTGAAAAAGATAAAACGTGAAGGATTCATACTCCCCAGTGTCAAGATTACTCTAAATCTACAATAATCTGAGCAATAATTAATGACTGGATAGACACATGGACGCATGAAAGGAGTAAACCCCATATATATGGTCAATTAAATCTCATCAAAGATAAAAGGGACAATATCCCTTCCCCTAATTTCAATGGGGGAAATGCAGTCTTTTTAATAAGTGCTGGAAGTATTAAAACACCACATTTCTCCCCTGGTTCATTTTCTATCTTTTATAAAATATAACTCAAAATTGATTATGGATTTGACTATAAAGCTAAATACTGTAAAACCTTGTGATTTGGACTGAGTAAAGACACCTTAGATATGACATGAAATACATAGACTGGGATATAATACTTGTAAAATTCATATCTAACAAAAATATATAACAAACATTCACCAAAAAAATGTAGATGGGTGGCAAATAAGCACATGGAATGTTGTCCAACATTATCTATTGTATGCAATATTGAACTACATAATACTCTCTATATATGTCTATATATATATATATGAAATACTATATGTAAAGTTAGGTGGTGCTCAGTTACATATGGTTATAGATATAGTCTCCATGTGCTCAAGTGTGGGCAAAGCACAGAGCACCTGAAGCTACCTTGTACATTTCTATGAAGAGGAAAAATGGTAAAGACACTTTTAAAAAGAATTTGGCAGTTTCTCATAAAAAGTTAAATGCATATGTACCATGTGACCTAGCAATTCCACTCCTAAAACATTACTAAAAGTTATAAATTGTGTATCTCTATTTTTATAACAAAAATACGTATGTGTCAAAATATATAATGATTTTATTCATAATCATCCCAAACTGGAAACAACCCAAATAACCTGCAACTTATGAATGAATAAGCTATTTATAACTTTACAATAGAATACTATTTAGCAAAAACAGACAAAATACTGGTAGACGTGACAACACAGATGAATCTCAAATGTACTTTCCTAAGTGAGAGACGCCAGACCTAAAAGGTTGCACAAAGTATGATATCATTCACACCATATCCTAGAAAGACAAAATTGTAGGAGCAGAAAGCACATCAGTGGTTTCCAGCAACTGTAAACAAGGAGATGGCATTGAAACTGCTGTGTATGCGTTTGATAAAACTCATACAATCGTGAAGGAGTGATGGTATTGCTGTGATACATTTAAAGAGGGAAAGATTGAATCTTAGGGAATGAAGATTAAATTATGGAGCTAATTCAACAAGAATTGTGGGAATCATGACAGGAAACAGAGGCTTGAGGTGAGGTCATGAAGACGGAGAGTGGTGGACAGACCTAGGTGTGTTTTCAAAGACGAACTGAGGGCTTCGCAATAATCGCAGGTCGTCATTGGGAAAGAGAATCGGGCGACAGGAACTCCTATATTTTGCCTGGATCAGCGAGTGAGACTTATGGACATTTACTGAGATTACAGAAGGGAAAGTTTTAGAGGAAAAGTTCATGAGGCTTCAGGAGTTATATTTTGAAAACACTAATTATTGCATGCCTGCTTGACATCAATATGTGGATTTCAGCATCCTAATGAACCCATTAAACAGAAATTTTCCCAGTTCCTCAATGCACCACATACATATAAATCTTTAATCAATCCTTTATCTGAATTTTATCTTTTATTTTCTCACAAATTGCACAGAGTATATTCTACATACTGTACCATTGACTTTCTGTCCATCCTGATCCCTTTCTGACAACCATCCAAAACTGTACGCATGAGGATGGTTCTCAAGATAACAGTCGCTTCTCCCTTAAACACTGTGAATCCCTGAACCTCATCGGATCCCTGAATTCACAGGTATTTCTCAGAGAATTTTATCTACTTGACATTATGCTGCTCCACTAACTGAGGAGACAGCACACTAGTTCAAGGAGCTCCTAGCTTGTCAGTGGTTGGAGAAACAACCCCCCACACACACACCCCATTCCCCACCACTAAAGATTCGAGGACACTCTAGTTAATCAGATTATGAGAGTTAAGGTAACAATCGTTCTCGGAGCTGATGGCAGAGCATGAGCTTCCTGTGGGTGACGCCTGATGACCGAGCCCTTAGACTGATCTGTCCACAATGAAGGCAGGAGTATGTCAGAACCCTTCTCTCCTGCCAAAATCAGTGTTTATTTACGCTGAAGACAATTGGACCTACGTGGGTGCAATGCCTCGTGAAGTGTAATGTGCTGTGTAACTGCCAGTTCTACCACTACTGTTATTAATGTGAGCGCTATTATCCCCTCAGTCCACTCAGTCCACGCATGCTGGCCGTTACACCTGGGCTTTAAAACCAGCACGTGTGACAAAAAGGTAGTTGCTGAGACTGAAATTACAGAAAACACAACCACGTAAATCAGACACATTTTTAGTGTCATGGCATGGTTATTGTCCACAGGGTAATTCAGCAGCAGGACAAGGGACGAAAGAGAGACTGGGCTGCGACTCAGGTGTGTGCTCTGGATTGATCCCTGTGACTAATTAACCCTGTGACCTCGGGCTGGCTCTCTCCCTGGCTGGGCCTCAGAGTCACCTTCTGGAAGGCGAAGGGTCAGGATCACTCACTCTCCAGGTTCTTTTCCCATGTACCCCTGCGTGGAGCTGTATGAACTGAACTGCGGAGAGGCCGTGATGAACACAGTCTGTCAGGGCGTGAGGAGAAGCGGCAGCTGTTCTCACAGAGCAGAGGCTTGTGTATTGTGAGAGGCACCCAGCACAGCTGGCTGGGCCCAGAGGATGCACGATGCTACAGATGCTGTGTTAGCATCTGGCCTTTGGTGAGGTCAAGTTACTGGGTAAGAAAATGTTACATAGACTGCTGGACTCCAGCTGTTACATTACATGTTATGAATCGCAGGACCTTACACTGAGCAGAAAGGTTTTTATAGAGAAGTAAATTTTATCAATAATCACAGCAAAAACAACAATAACAATAACAGTATAGAAGTTATCATAATAATAATTGGATTTATTGTGTGTTCACTTTGTTCAACAGTCACACCCTATGAAAAGCAGTTTGCGTGTATTAACTCATACGATTTTCACAACTCTATAGTTGCTATTATTATCTCAAAAATACAAATAAAGAAACTAAAACCGAAAGGCTAATGTCTCACCGTCGCCTGCTAGTAAGCGGTAGAGAGAATTTTATCAATAAATCAAGCAGTCTGTCTACATGGGTGGGGATTGCGTTCACCACGCTGTAACATACACACACACACCCCTTTCCACAGAGACGGATACCATCAAACACAGAACATGCCCACCATTACAACTGGAGGACTCTTTATTGCTTACCCCAATTCAAATCTTTTTTTTCTTTTAAAAAACTTGTTACACTCTCTGTGGGCGACATTTCACAGCAACACCCAGCTCCGCTGGTTCTCCACAGGAGCTCCCGGGGCTCAGCTCCAGGACTCGCTGAGCTGCCTGCGCCCCTGTGCAGGGTTGCGGACTCCTTCGGCGAGTAACACCTCTGTGCTCCCACATTTCTCAGTCCCGATCTCGTCAGGTTCCTGTTGTTGGCTGTTCGCGCAGACACCTAAATTCGGTCTAGGGTTCAGGCTCGGGGATGGTGTCGTATACGCTTTTGCACACCCAGTCTCTTCTGTTGTCCTTGGAATAGAGGAAGTGCTTGGTGGATGAATCAATGGAGACATGAATAAATCAGCGAGTGAATGAATGAATGAATGAATGAGCAGCAAAATATGTTGTCTCAACCGATCTTCCCAATAGCCCTGTGAACTAAGCAGGGCATCAATCATAGTTTCCCTTTCCTGGAAAACAAAAATGAGGCCCAAGAAAGTGAAATGTCTTCTCTAAGTGCCCTCAGATATCAGAGACATAGACCAGGCGAGAAGCCCAAGTCTTCGGACTCTCAGTCCAGTGCCATGTCCAGCCTCCTTGGAGCTTTTCCTAACACCCCAAGAAATGAGTGAAGCCATGAGCCTGCAGAGGTGTCTCAATGGTGTCTGCAAACTCCCCAAGCAGAGGGTACTCCTTTGCTTGCTCTTGACTCCCTTACGGGTGACACCTACAGAAGGACTGGAATACCAGCTTCGGGGTTCCATTATTCACTCACGCATTCATTCAATAAAATATTTTTTCATATCAGCTGAATTTCAGCTACTATTCTATGTGTCTGTACTGTATGAGGAAAAATCAACAAAGTCCTTGCTTCATGGATCTTATGTTTTTGTAGGGAAAATAGAAAATAAGTATATATGTATGCTGGCTATTGTTGTTATTTTCCTATCACTGTCCTTCTAAGCTTTCCTGGAGAGGCAAGGCCTCGAGTTCTCAAAACTACATTTCCCAGAATTCCTTGCAGTCAGGGCTGTAGAAGTCCACCAATGAGAGGCACTTTCACAGGTCTGGAGAGGGAGAAAAGGAAAGCCACTGTGCACCTGTGGAAGCTGACAGCAGACAGCTGAGCAGGCAGCCAGAGTGGAATTTGCAGCAGCTCTTAGGCCAGCTCCTGCACACCCACATTCTTGAGGTTTTGGTGGCAGCTGAGGCCGTGGTTGTAGTTTTCTTGAATTTCCTGTTCTTCCAAATTTCCTAACTGTCCTCTACAGCTTTGCCTGATTATACTATTACTTTAATAGTTTTATATTACTTTAATATAAAATATGGCCATTTGACTGAATTATTAAGTATATTTAATTGCAGGTTGTAGATTGTGAACTATTGATCCAATAATTATTCATGTGGACTATTAAAAAGCCATGATTCATTTTTTTTTTATTTTACCATTTTAAGCAATGCTTATGTATTATTTACAATTCGAGAGCCAGCAATAAAAGACTTTTTAGTACAAGGCAATATTTCTAATGTAGGGCAGGCCTTTGTGGGAGTCATAGGTAATGTTATATAATCAAAAATTATATAACTTTCAATTTCAGTAGAGGAAAAAAAGATACCATTTTCCTTCAGTTAAATATTTTAATTGCAGGATTATTCACTAGGAGTTATGAACTTTTCCAATGTAACTGAAATATTTAATATGAAATATAAAATATTTTAAGTGCTCTGCAGATTTCTCAAAACAAAATTGAAGGGATGCTTTTTTCTTCTTTTTATTTGATTCCTTGAAAGGAGTTTTCTCCTTAACTCAGTCATTTTTCATTTTATATTAAGTACAAAGGAATTGGGTCAGTGAAGAGTTTCAGCAAAAGATATTTTAAACTCATCACTTGACTGAAGGTTAAAAAAATTAATAACATGCTTTGTAGGTGTGGTTGATGTATTACCCTGCTTTTATGCACCTCCTTTGACTGACAGCACATCAGCACACTACCCTGTGAACTGTTCAGTATATGTCTAGCGCTGTACTAGGGGACAAGGTACACTAACACTAGTTAGGTACCTACACTGTGCACGGCAGGTGGCCACCAGTGTTTTATATAAAACCATCTCACTGGAAACCTTGTGCATTGTTTGTGGAGCTGCAAAGTGGTGCAGCCACTATGGGAAACAATGTGAAGTTTCCTCAAAACATTAAAAATAGATCTACCATATGGCCCAGCAATTCTACTTGTGGATATTTATCTGAAGAAAGCAGAAACACAAATTTGAAAAGATATATGCACCCTTATATCCATCATTGCATTACCTGTCAATAGCCAATGTATAGAAGTAACCTAGTAATCAATAAGTTAATTAATAAAGAAGATGTGGGCTATGTACACAATGGAATACTATTCAACAACAAAAAAGGATGAAGGCTTGCCATTTGTGACAATGTGGATAGGCTTAGCTAGTGTTATACTAAGTAAAATAGGTCACATAGAGAAAGAAAAATATGATATGATTTCACTTATATGTGGAGTCTTAAAAGCAAAACATGAACAAACAAAACAAAACAGAAAGAGACTTGTAAATACAAAAAACCAACTGATTCAAACTTAGGGTTGCCAGAGGGGGAGGGGGTTGGGATATTGAAAAGGGTGAAGGAAAATAAGAAATAATACAAATTTTTACTTATAAACTAAGTAAGTCACGGGGATACAATGCACAGCACAGGGAATATAGTCCATAGTATCATAATAACTGCACAGCGACAGATGGTTACCAGACTTGTCCTCACATCAGAAGGTATTAAATGTTGAATCACTATGTTGTGCCCTTGAAACTAATATAATATGGCATGTCAACTAGACTTTAATGAAACTATAAATAAATAAAGTAGTTCTCTCATTAACTGTATTGCATAAATTAGTAAAACAAAAGGCAAAAGTCCGTTGAATTTGCAAGCCTATTAACCCAGCTAAGGACAGAGCTCAGATTCACAAGGCAGGCAGCTCTGATTTTCAAGAGCTACTCTTTCTACCTTATCATCGTCTTATTTCAACTACGGGCGGCTACATCTCTTAGCCAGAGCACAATGGCACACAGGCCTTAGGCAATTTCAGGAGACGGTCTCCTGTGGAGGGAGCATCTTACGAAGGGCATCTAAGTGCATGAGGCTGTGTGCATGGCAGACTAGAGTCTGGGGACTGGGAATGGGTGGCCCAAGGCAGATCTTGCACGACAAAGAAAGGAGTTTAAATGTTAACATGGAAAGGATATGAGGCATTTCCCTCGAGTTCAACTTATGATCATAGCCATGGTTGTGTATGCACATTAGAAAGGTACGTTGGAAGGAATGTGAAGAACAGGTTGAATGTGGGTAGGAATGAACAACAAAGAAACTGCTAAGTAGTCCAGATGACAGGTGGCTGAGTCATTAATCTGATATCTTCTCACACTTTACCGTTCATTCAAATCCCTGGGAGTGCTGTTAAAATGCAGAATGTGATCAGTAGGATGGGAACCTAAGATCTGCATTTCTAATGAGCTTCCAGGTGCTGTTAATGCTGCTGTTTGTTCCATGGGGCATATATGTCAAGTAGCATCAAAAAGCAAGAAATGAGAAAAGTGGTTCTCAATGTTTGGTTCCTGGACCAACAACATCGACCTCACCCAAGGGTTAATTAGAACCGCCTACGCTCTGACCCCATTCCATACCTATTCACTCAGAGTATCTGGGGGTAGACTCAGGCATCAGTATTATGTTTAAAACTCCAAGGTGATTCTAATGTACAATTTGAGAATCCACTAGTGACTTGGAGCGCAGGAAGTGGGGATGAGGGGAAATGGCACTTGCAATATGTATTTAAGAAGGGAAGCCAACAAGGGCCAATAAATGAGTAGAGCTTATTTAGTTCTGTGTATTTTAAAAGGGTTTTAGGATGACCTAATTTTATCTTCAAATCAGTCCTTTTTTTCCTTAAATATGAAAGTGTTCATAATCTTGCTGCTGAAAGCATAGGTCATGCTTGGGAAAATCTACCATCTCCTGCAAAGCAATTAAGCATTTGGACACTTACTTTAATTAACAATTATGCCTAAACAAAAGCCCACACATAAAAAGCCTTTCAATGAAATACAAGAATTAGCTGGAAAATTGCAGGGTGATAATATGGAGTAAGAATGATGGAAAGGATGATTTCCTAAACAAATAAACAAAATTACTTCCAACATTTATTGTAAACCTCCCATAATATATCTGGTAATCTAAATAGAAAGAAAATGTTTTTGCTGCTTTCTATAATTCTGTATTTCATGTTAGAGAATGAACTTTAATTAGAACATCACTGGTGTCAAATTATAATAAATGTTTAAGACAAACTCAAATAACAAAACTACAGGAACACTGCCACTAATGTAAAATCTGCTGTAAATTGCAAAGAATTTACATTTTCCATTAGCAAACAGTCATGAGCATAAAAATGATAAAAGGTTACATACAGTTTGGGGATTGTTTAACACAGTTGAAATTATTGCAAGGAAATGGTGTATGTTAACAACTAAAATGTCGGAGCTTAAAAATGCACGGGTTCAAGTCCCTATGCCTTTAGTCTTCAGCTGTGTAATAACGTTGGGGAAACTGCTCAGCTTCAGGCTGGGTCACCTTATGTGTGAAACGTGACTGATGATCCTGTCCTGGTGGCCTATGGGTCTCATGGGGCTATGACATGACAATGTGACTTCCTGAGAAGACCGCGGGCTTTGACATCAAGGAACTTCGCCTCCAGAGTTCTAACTGTGTGCACTGGGACAGCAACGCGCGTGCCTCTTCATAGGTTTCCTCATGTGCAAGATGGTGACCGCATACCTCTCTCAAAATCGCGAGGACTGCGTGAAGCGATGCGCATAAAAAGTGTGGCATGCAGAAGGCGTTGCGTAATAGCAGTTAACTGCATCACAGATGAACACAAAGATATTCGGTGTAGTCTGTAGACATCCGGGGACATTTTAATTAGTTATTACTTTTGTCCCACTGGCGTCTTTTAGACACTACATTTGTAAACAGAGTCAGCCATAAAAAGGTCTGATACTCTCTCTTCCTGGTAGGTGGAAGGTTCTGGGTGTATAAATAAAGTCTATATAAGTCGGTGGTGGTAGATTTAAGATGGCCACATCATTTTCAGTTCTTTTACCCCCCCCCCCAAAAAAAATAGGCTCCGTTTCCCTCCACTAAACTCTGGGCTGGCTCATGACTGTTTGGACCAATAGAGCACAGACAATGTGATGCTCTGCAGGACCCAAGCCTGGCTTATACGAGCTCTGGCAGCTTCTGCCTTGCTCCCTGGGCGGCTTGAGTCCCCCAGCGACCCTGCTGCAGGCAGCCTGTGGAGGGGCCCTGCGTGGTGAGGATGATGGGCACAGCTGAGCCTGACCTTCCAGCTGTCTCTTCTAAGGCACACACATGAAAGTGAAGCCACCACTTAAAAATCACATAATGACCCAATTAATGTCACACGGAGCAGATAAATTGCCCGGCTGAACCCTGCTTGAATTCCTGACACACAAAAGCATGAGATGTAAGAAAATGGCTGTTTTTATATTTTAGGTCACTGCACTTTGAGTAGTGTGTTGTGCAGCCATAGATAACAGATACACCTGTCTTCTCAGGTTCATGCTTCCTACAAAGGCTCTCTTTGCCGCCTCTGTTTGCCAGAGTAACCTGTTCATCCCTCTGTTGGGCGTAAGTATCTTCTAGTGTCCTATAGGAGGAATTGCTCAAATGGGCATGTTGGCAGTATCAGGGATCTTTCTTAGCTTGAGAAAGTCAACGAGCGGACACGTAGATGAAGCATATCAAGCAAGATAATTGAGCACAATTAATCCAGAAATAAGACTCACCTGGTACAGGCATATAGTTCCCTAGATTTGAGCATGCCTGATGCCACATGTGAGTGCCTACTTACTAGTGATTATTGATCACTTACTTTGAAAAGCACATTTTCTTTCCTGGTTTGTCAATCTCTTTATACCCCCCTCCATTCAGCAGTGATAACACTACATTTCTAATTGGCTTTTCACATGTCTGTCTGTCTTTTTAGACTGCAAGCTCCCCAAGGGCAGGACCCTTACTGTAATTTATTTTTCTTGGTATACTCACCATGTAATAGCATAGCCAGTGGAAACCAGTCATTCTCTAAGAGAGAAGAAAGGAAAACTGATTTTGCAGGAAATATAAATTCAAGGAAAATAGAACTGAGAGGTACAGGCTTCAGGATCCTCAGTGAGGTAACTATAGCCCCTGTAAGTTGTATCATAAATGCATATTTTGTGCAGAACTTTAATGGTCCAGGTCTGGCTGGGAGTCCTGTCTTCACAGTGAAACCTGGACCGTGACTTGCTCCCCAGCCTTGAGCCAGTCACATCATCTCTTTTAGTTCATATCTGCTGATACATCGATTTTCTTATTAATGTTTCATTCTATAGAGGGAGTTTGAGGATTCATTAATATACGTCAAATGCTTCGATTAAGGTAATTGCCATTAGCTGCAGAGTCTCATCAGTCCCTATTTGGGAATAGTCCAAAATCACTCTTACTCAATAGATTTTTGTTAATTACTCCAGTGTTCTCCAGAAAGCCCTGTATCATAGGACCCATTTCACAAATAATTAATTTTTCTTTCTAAAAGTTTGAGCCTAGCCATTATTACTGTCCATAGTTCATCTCAGTCATCCCTTAGAGGGGCTTACACAGCATTAAAGCTGGTGGTGTTTGGGAGAACATCCGCCCCTTCCCTACCTTTTCTACACAGCAAGGACCGAGGGTCAGGGTGGTTAAGGAAATGGGCCAAGTAAAATATTTTCTAGCAGCATAATCAGGACTCAGCCTAGGATATTTCTTGAAAAGAGGGGTAAAATCCCCCCCATTTCTCCACTGTACGCTTCTGTTAAAAATGGTTACCTAAAATGGTGTGATTCAAGGTCATACCTCTCATTAGTGTCAGATGTAGTCTTTATACATTATGATGAAAGGAATAAGGTTTAGCTAAGGAACACGGTTTCAGAACCAATAATATTTAAAACATGTAGAGTGCTTTGCAGGGTTTTTTAGTTCCATATCATATTTAACTTTAGGAACCTTCCTGAAAGTTAACAACTATCAGTACTTCTTCACATGATACAGTATATATAGGTTACTAGTTTGTTCTTTTTGTTGCAATTGCAAAAGGAATTGTTTTTTTTCTTTTTTCCTAAAATTTCAATGCTAATATATAGCAATGGATTTTTGTACAATTTAGTTTGAATTCTGAAACTTCATTGTATTTGTTTATTATTTCTAATAGGTTTTTTTTTGTGGAGTCTTAAGGTTTATTCATCCTAACTTGTGAACACCAAGCTGATTTATATCTATGCACGTATAATTGTTACTGTTATTAAAAAATGCATGTACAAGAAATGAGGGCTTTGGGAGAAGAATTACTTTTCCTACGTAGGTACTGGATAAGGGGATGCTGTGGTATGTGCAGAACATGCACAGACCACAAACATCCAAAACGTTATCTTGGGTTTGACCCTTAGAACCACCACACTCAGGCATTGAAATCACTGTGCATCCCCCAGGTGGGTGGAGAAGGTCCACCTTCTCTCAATACATTTCTTAGCTTCCTTTTTGTGCAGGCAGCCCAGAATGATACTATCATTCAAGGTAAGAAATTCTCCAGAAAAAAAAAATACTTTAGAAGCTTCCTGTGGATTAAAATTAGAAAATGATATCATATGCAAGGGAGTGGCTTCAGGCCAAGTTGCATAAATTCATCTCAGTGTGTGCCACATCATTAAGTATTTCTCTCTGTATTTTCCGTCAGCAAATTCAGAAGGATCATGCGGCTTATGAGTCAGCTAAATCCTGTCTGCACTTTCTTCTTGGTGGTGATTAAACATTTATCTTTTGTGGAGATATTGCTACAACTCATCTGTAGGGTGCCAGTTGGATCAAACCATGTTCACTCCAGATAAACCTAACTAGAAATGATACAGATTATTTTCTTCCAATATTTTATCTATTACTGTGTTTACCTTCCTTCTGTGATTACCGTATAATTTTCTCCTGTCTTCTTCACATTGCTGATAATGACCATATATGGTATTCTTTCCTTATGTCTGTTTGGCATGGCTGGTTTTCTTTTAGTGCTTCTTTGTTGTTTTAATTTTTCTCTTTATTTATTTTGTTCATTTTATTGAAAAACCTATTAATAGAATCCATGTCCAGTTGTCACCAAACTGTTATAGAAACACATTTTTTTTCTATAAGGTCAAATATTAGTCATAGGCTTAATGATTGGAAAATTAATACCAATGATAATATTTAAGCAGTAAAATTTGTAAAGAAATTTACACTGTTGTATATATTACCACGTTTGATTTTTGTCAAGGTAGGAAGAGCAGATGGCATTTTATAAATTAAGAGGTTGGATGTTTTGTAAATGAAGAGTTTAAATTATGGGAAGAGATAGGACTGAAACATTATATACTGTACCGGAGACCACACACGTAGGAAATTGCTACGCTGAACCTCCACTCACATCTTTGCGATTTGAGGGAGGATAATCTTTGCATTGCACTGTGTCATTTTGCCTCTACATAAGAAGTCACTTTTTACATGAAAGAGTGGGACAGTGTTGTCTATAGTTGCGAGTGAAGGACTTCTTGCTCCTTGATGTTCATGCACTGACTGGCCATTTTCCATGGGTGCTGGCACCAGGGGGACAGATATTTTTCCCATGAAAATATTTGAGAAGGAGAGAGTGACCATTTTTGCCAGCTTTTCTTTTCTCTAGATATCTGAAAGAGTAGCTTCCCTTCTCACAACTTTGCCCCAGACCTGGTTTATATTTGGGTTTTCTGCTCTTTGTTCTATGCACAGTTCAAATTTGGGTACTAGTGACCCTTGGTATGTTGCCTGTACCTATTTATTCACATTGTTTGTGTGAGTATGGTCTAATTTCCAGAACTATATCTGAAAGCCCACCTTGAAGACAGTGAGGTTCTGGACGCTTTGTGGCCCTGACTGGTCCACATAACTATAATAAAGGGAAATGAAGTAATGCACCAGCAATGAGAGGATTTTATTCATTCCTTAAGCTTCTATAAACATGATCTATGACTTTACAACATAAGGCATTCCAAAAACAAATGCTAATTTGCATGACTCTTTTATTATTTATTGAATTTTTTCTTTGGCTTTATTTGATCTTTGCACTTTGTTCTACTCATTATAAGAACTGAAAACCTCCATCTTTTTCCTTCTGAGTAGACATCATAAATAATTCAAAACACCTCAACGCTGGTGAGGCAAATTGGGGAAAAATAACATTGTGTCCCTTTCCATTTTGTTTATCCCCGGGTTACATGAGGTGGAGGGTCCAGGAGGGAAGCGTTAGTTTCTAAATTACTAAGATTTTATCTCAGTCATAATACTTTTTTCCATTTACATAATGAGTATAAAGTCATAAGGACAAAAAAGAAAACCAAACAGGTCACACAGAATAGATACAAGACATACTATTGAATTAATTGAATAACACTATTTATAAAAATTAAATATAATTAGAGTTAAATCCATTTTCATCAAACCAACATTTTTTTACAAGTCAGGAGTCAAAATGAAAGTAGTTCATAGAACACACAGTAAATTTAATACTGCATTTTCTTGCAGATCATTTATTTAATCATTCATTCACTCATTCATTTTACAGAATGTGAATCTATGTCAAGTATGTGTTAGCAGTAGGAATCCAGAATCAAAGAACAGGACTCTTCCTCTTAAAGATTTTACTATTAGTTATTAGAATAACTTGTGTTCAAATAATAGAATTGGGTGAAGATTATAAGGGGGAGGTAAATAAATGAATCTATAAGAAACAAAATAAAACACATTTCATTAAGGCATCAAGAAAAGTTTGCTGGCGTGAAGAAGGAAGAAGTATGCACAAAGGAGACAGACAAGTTCCCAGTGCCCTCTTGGAGCGCTGCTGGCCCGGTACGCCAATGCCCGAGCTCTGAGCTGTGCTTGACTACTGAATGCTTTTGCCGAGATGGCAAATGTGGGGAAAAGTGACTGTAATGCATGTAAATCATTTCAAGTTACCTGGAGAAGCCATACCTATTGTCAAATCTAAGAAGCATGCTCATCACTGGATTTTAGAGCAAAAAACTAAAAATAGATCTGTCAACACTAGGTATTACATTAAGAATCTAACACCAAAGGCAGTTTGTCGTAAACATAATTAAGATATCCAAAGCTTCTGCCCATTGCTTGAGGAACCTAAAATGACTGGGTGGAATACCCTTTTTAAAATATATGTTTACTTAGGGTAGAAAATACTTCCGAAAGGCAAGACATTCTAATGAAACTCTGGTGATGTCTCTAACACTGTAGCCAGACTATGTAGATTGCATTTCATTTCATGCAAGGTTACAGTTTTACCCCCAGTTGCCATGTTTGTTCTCCAAAAGTGAAACTCTTGCAGCAGATGAAACCTCTTACCCTTCAGTACGCTCTGTAAGAATGACTTTATAATAGCTTCCTTCATCTTTTGCTCAAAGTAGGGAGAAAAGAAGAAAAAGAAAGATAAAGTACTTGCAATGTGAACGCTCTGGTTCTTGACCTAGAACATTTCACTGTCTGTGATGAGAAAGGTGGAATTATTTACCAAGTGTCTAAGAGTTTGTCTTTTTCAGGTGGTTACAGGATCATGAAATTAGATGGTCTTTGTACCCAGGATGCCCATTTCAAAGACTGGCCAGGGATTCAACCCCAATAAAATGAGGAAAACAGGGTTGATGCAGGCATAGATGAGAATATGTGGACAGAGGTGAGACAGGATCTGAAGGACATCCCAAACTTTATGATTAATACAAACTGACAAACATAGTAGCTTCAAAACCTGAAATTGGAATGCAGGGGCCTATATAGTCAGAAATAAGATTCTCATGTTTGCTGTCTCTTTTAAAAACTCAGGAATGCATTCCTGAATACATGGATACCTTTGCCTATATAAACGGCACTCTTTATAGATACAGTCATTTTGTCACTTGGTGATTGAAGAAAATACATACTAAGCACCAACCATAAACCCAAATGGATTCCATGGGAGTGGGCGACCAGGAACACATGAAGAACATGGAGTTATGATCATGTGGAATTCCACTGCATGGGATTACGATGGTGGGGGTACAACTACAAATAGGGGCACAAGTGAGATGAGCGGGAAGAACAGGAAGTGCAGGCTCGTGAAGAATAACATTTTCGATGGGCATAACCTGCTGTGACACTGGGAACCGAATGATGCTCCTTAACTGTGCCCGAAATAAGATACATACCGCAGAGGAACTTCCCATCCAACAGCTCGGCTGTGTGGAAAAGGGTTTCAAGTACTTCATTAGCTTAAAACTGTCCACATTTTGCTACATTTCCAGTCCCACATTTTGCTTCTTAATTACCACTACTTAAATGGTCTTTCAAGATTGGCTGTAAATTAAAATTGATCCACTGTCAGCAGTCTCCGAGAGCTGGCAGCCAACTACTGGTGCAGATGAATTCCAGTTGCGTAGTCTTTCAGAGAAGACAAAAATGTCCTGAAATGAGCCAACTTTGCAGCTTAGCAGAAAAGGCAAAATGTGATTTTCCCCAGTGGGAGAACTTAAATATAAATAACTGGCCACATTTGGAAAATACAAATAAATGTGCATGAAAAAGATCCAGAGTTTATATCTCTATGCCTTTTGTGAATGCCTATGTAATCTTTTTTATTTTACCTTAAAAACAATCTTCCTTTTTAAGTAAGGCTTAAGGGTATATTCACAAGAATATATATTTTAGAGATAGATCTGAAGTGAAATCTTGCTTTGTCCTTTACAAATTCTGTGATTTACAGAACAAAAAACAAACATTTATACAATGTAAATTAAAAACTGTCTTATAGTGATGGTAATTAAAGAAGAAAATAGAAGATAGAGCAACAGAATATCTAATACAGTGTCTGACACAGGAAAAGAAATATCAAGGGGGATGATGACATCATACAGTATGGGTGTGGTCAAGGGCCCTAAGTTATGTGGGGGAAGTATTATAGTTGTATGCAACCTTCCTCAGCATCAGATGTTTCTGACAAAGAGAGCTGAACTGGCCAGGTATTGCCAAGAAGTATCTCACTACCACACACACACCCGTGCACACAAACAAAATTTGTCCTCATGGAGCCAGTTCATGTCAGATGGGTCCAACAGGTTCTTTCTTGGATTTTCCATAGCACCTGTGATCATAGCACCTGTGATCATGCCTCAGGTAAGTCCTAAACTAAGAATTAGGATTCTGAAACATAGCCATCGCATGTCCCTCTCTTGCCTCCCTTTGAGGAGGTGATGGGTTTCTGCAGTAGCCTTCTGCCAATTGTGCCATCATCCGAAGGTGTCATGTGTCCCTTGTGGACTGCCTAGGATGTTGCAGAACCCTGGACGGGAGGGCCTGCTTATGCTTTCCAGGAGAAAGCCAGGACACAAATTCTGTTTTTCTCTTATTTTAAGAGCTGTTTCCATCTTAGTTCTCCAGCCACAAGAGCTCGATCATTGAAAAATAACAAGCTATTACTAATTTTGCAGTCTCTGCATGTACATGGGAAACCCTTCTGTTTGGGGTTGGATGGTTTCTTTGAACATTCAAATTTCTGTTCCAATGCTGCCTCTCACAGTAGTGGTACTTCATTGCACTAAAATAACCTGTGCTCTCTCCTAAGTCTCATGTTATTCTATCGCCATGTTTTATCTTCTTCCTATCACTTGACACTAACTGAAATCATATTATTCACTTATTAAGTTCTTCATTCACTCCTTTATTAGACTGTATGGTCTATGAGTGTAGAGCGTGGTCTATATTTCTCATGGCCAAATCCCGTCACAAAGAATGGTGGGACAATAAATACTGGCTTACCAAATCCCATTATTAGGGGAGGGTATAGTATATCCATCCATCTAGGCACCTCAGGCCAAAGACTCAAAGAAGCCTGTGCTCAGAGAGGAACTTCACTCTTCAGAATCAATTGACCACTGACTACCAACATCAGCTTTCACACACCATCAGCTTTCAAAGTCATTAGGTTTCTGGGCCTGGGCTAGCCCAAGAATGTGTGAAGAAATGGACTTGTATATTGCCCCAGTCTTAAGTGTATATTATTTTTATTGGGCTGTGGCCCAAGGCTGAAATTCTTACAGATCAGATTTTTTACGTCACATGATTAGAATCAAGCATAGTTATGGAGAAAGATACAAAGTGGTCATAGAGAAATGCATGTTGTATAGTAAAGGAAGGAGCAGACAAAGGTCAGAAATTGAGAATTTGAGTGCTATTGAGCTCCTGTAAACTTATAATAAAGGAAAAGCAGATTAATGGCAGGCAGTGGGGATAAGATCATGCGCTGATTTGAAATCAGTGCTGTAATGTTGTTAAAACTGTTAAAATAAGGGGAATGCTGGTTTTGTTCCATTCATTCACTCATTCTGATAAGAATATAATAGAAAAGCTGTTATGTTCTGGGCATCAATTAATGGGAGTTTCCAGCAAATTGGTGCACATTCAGGTATTTGAAAGGAATGAGGACCGCATAAGTCAAGAATTTAGGTGTAAGAAAGAAAAATCAAATCAGGTTATCTTAGGCAATAACAGAATTTAGTGCAAGGTTGTTGGAAGCTCACAGGACTGTGGAAGCTAGAGTATAAGACTTGGAAAATGTGGACAGTGTTCAAAGGATATTTACAGTAGAGAAGAAACCATAGGCAAAGCCACACTGTAGGCCCATTGGGGCTGTACCTGCCTTGTTACAGGATTGCAACAAATCTCACCTCCTGATAATTGCCACTTGCTCTTAATACTTTTTTTTTCTCAAAATTTACAATCTGAAGAATTAGCTGTGATTATGGCTGGGTAGGAAAAACTTAGTTCCTGGGCTTCCACAATGAGAAGCATTAATGGAGAGATGGTGTCAGTAATTGCTTCCCATCAGATCAACACACAGAGACCTTTCCCGAAGGGCACAGGAGCTTCAAGGACAAACAACCAACCAAACAAAAAATTACCCCTGTGGACAAAAAGCAAATCAGTGTTGTGGATTGAATGTTTGTGTTCCCTCAACATTCATATGTTTAAACTTGACCCCCCAGTGTAACGGTATTTGGAGATGGGGCCTTCGGGACATAATTAGGTGAGATCTCAAAGTGGGATCCCCAGGAACGGTTAGTGCCTTTTAAGAGGAGGAGATACCAGGGCTCAGGTGTATGTTCTCTCTCTCTTTCTCTCTCTCTCTCTTTCTCTCTCTCTCTCTCTCTCTCTCTCTCTCTCTCCCTCTCTCTCTCTCTCTCTCTCTCACCCAATCTATGGCATTTTGTTAATGTGGAAGTTAAGTCCTTAGGAAAAATCTATACTATCTTTACCCAGAGATGATCTTATTTATAACACAGTATAATCTTCCAAGTTCTATTTCCTGTATCCAACCAGTTACGAAGTCTTATCAGTTCTGCTTCTTCACCCTCTTCTCCATCTTTGCTATCATCTCTTTGCTTAGATGTGTGTTTCCTGAAATATCTAATCTTCAACAACCCCTTCTTTCTTCCTTCTGATGCCTCTACCATCAACTATCTACAACTTGAATCATCAAAATAAGTTCATCCTTCACACTCACGCCAGAGGTATGAGCAGTATGTCCTTCTCGTAGGCAAGCACAATTCTCTCTGGCTAAGAAACCCTTCAGAGGCTCTTCCAGTACTACTCGATGTCACTCACCTAACGCATTCTCACGTCCTATCTGTGCTCCAGTGAAGCTGGTCTGTGCGCGGTTCCTCCTGCACGCCATGATTGCACACGTGTGTCATTTTTTCCGATGCTGTGCACTCTGGCTGAGATATCTGATCCAATTTGAACACTCATAAATTTCATACTCATTTTGTAATTTTAACTTAAGCATCCGCATGGAGTTTTCCCTAACATCCCTTTAGGCAGACTAAAGCACTTTTTCCCCTCTGTTTCTGTAACATCATTTATGTCCGCCATTGCTTTACTTTACCATTTCTTTAAGCTTTGTTTTTTTAATCTCTGCAGCTAGAGCGCACAGCATAGAACCTGATGAACGGTAGGAGCACCCAGTATCTGTGGAAACCATGAATAAATAATAAACTAGATCGTGGCACCTCCTCATTATGTGCCCCATTGTCCTTCTGTTTGTTTCAGGTGGACTTATACTCTCAAAGTAAAACTATGTATTGTGTACTTTTTGTCATATAAAAACATATTTTCTTCTTTTTCATAAAACTCTTTTTCAAACGTCAATAAATATACTTATTGTTTACCATAGCTGAGAGAATGATAAAGGAAAAAATATCTTGTTGGTCTAGAAGTTTCCAAACACTAAGAAAGTGGTCTCATAAATGATACTAAATGTCTAATAACTCTGTCTTATACCTGAAAGTTACATGCTATTGTATGTCACCTGTAATTGAACACTAATTTTAAAGGTAATTTCTGTATAGAACTTCATTAAAATATTTTATAACCACTATCACTGTTCATGTTCTTACTACCTTTTATTAATTCATCAGTAAACATCAGTTAAATGCCTCCTCTGTGTTAGGAACTGCACTTGGTAATAAAAGATAAAATAATGGGGGCGAGGCGACATCTTCCTGCTTGCGTAGGAACTTTTGTCCAGTCCGGACACCAACAATAGGACAACCATACACAAAGGGGGAGCTTAAACGAGAGGGGCAGAAATCTTCAGGGAGCCTGTCTGCATAAACTGTTTATCAAACATAGAATTAATTATAAATAGCCCGACCAATAAAATGAAGGCCTGCAACTTGCCGGATGCCCAACTGCAACGGACAAGCGTGTTGCAAAAACTTCCCAACATGCACCAACTCATTTCACCCTTAGAGCAGCCCAGTGAGGTCCACGTGGTTGGTACACAAGTCACGTAGGGCAAATGGAGCGTGAGGACACAAAGGTTACGTCGAGTGCCTGATGACCCACAGAGCCCACAGGGATGGCACCAGTTACACAGTCAGAGCCGCTAGACTGGAATCAGAGTCCTTTTTTGTGAATGAGGAGCTAAGGCTGAGAGAAATTAACTAGTGTGTCCATGACCCTATACTTACTGAACAGAGGGTCTGAGAAGGCAGGTCACCTCATTTCATCTCCTGGGCTTGCCCTGTCACCCCAAGCTTTGCTGGGTATCTAGTGACATGATGCTCTTAACATATTTCAGCATAATTAATTAATCAATTATTTAAGCACATAATTATTTAGTAGCAATGTCATCCCAGACATTTTTGTTTGTTTTAGTTGTTAGGGATAAGGCAGTGAACAAAACAGCCAAAACTTCCTGCCTTCGTGGAGTTTATCTCTACCAGGAGATACACAGTTGTCTCTATTGAGAACATTCAATGCGCCAGCTCAGATCTGTCCGGGCCAGTTCTCAGCATGCGTGTAGTACATTAATCACAAATGTACATTAATCAACACAGCTGGTCCTGAAAGTCTAGGCTTCTATCATACTTACTCTTTCCCTTGGAGAGTTTGTTCAGCACTGTAGACAAGCTCTGGCCTTGGTCTTCCGCTTTGAACTCTGGTTTCCCTGTTGGTCAGGATACCTAGACGAGTATGCCTGGTCACTTCCTTGAGGACTCAGGCATTTTTCTTGCATATTAACCCTTCTCTGAAGAAGCCTAGCTTCTTCCACCTCTACCCATCAGAGGCATGGATGGTTCTTCAGTTTCAGAATGTTGCTTCCTGAGGACTGCTCCTGCATGGTTTGCTGAGCTTACCCTCAGAAGTAACAACTATTCCCTTAGCCTTGGCCCTACCCTGTGGTGTCACCCAGCATTTCTTGGGGTAGTGACTGTCACAGCCTATGCCACAGTGCTTTTGTGAAGGTGATGAACAATCAAGAAGCCATTCAAAATCCTATCTTTCTCAAACATATTTCATCTTTGCGTAATAAATAATTATTGACCTCTTTTCAGTTTCAATTTTTTGAATTATTAACAATGCATATCTAATCTTATAATAAGAAAACATAATTATATTGGTATATTAAGGCCATGGGATTGTGGGTTATTTATTTTTATTTACTTTTAATTAATTTTTAATATGTAAAAAATAGAAGTGAGCACAGGATAAAAAAGAAAGCGTAATTATAAAAAGCACCCAGCACTCCTTTGTTTGCTTATGTGTATACCAGAATTATTTCCTTCTCTCTTAGCTAATTAGACCTGGCTTTTTGAAAGATAAAAGAAAGATCTATTATTTAGTGGGCGCTGACCCAATGCCTCCTGCTTTCCGACAGCAATCCATCCATCTGCCTTCTCTCTGCTGCTGCCCCCTCCCCACCCCCAGTTCTGCTCCTCTCCAGACATCCAGGCATTCAGGACTGATTGCCCCTCTCCACCCCCCACAGCTCTTTCCTGGAAGACCTATAAATACAAGCCCAAAGTGCTTTACAGACAGGCGAGGCCCAGCAATTCCAGGGCATCATTCAGCTGGAAGTGGCAATTAGACATTTTTAACAAGTTCTTTCAAACCAAAATGGAGTAACTAAAACTTGCACATTGGAGGGGAAAACACTTTTGAGATTAAGTTAATTTTATTAAGCTATTTCAAATACTAAAGTTTATTGCAGTGCATACTTCTTTCTCTTCCTTCCTTTAATTGAATTGCTGGCACTAACAACTCAGTGAAATGAATGTCTGACCCATTGAGAAAGAGATTAACTTATGTAGGGTGTTTATTTTTAATTGATATTGATCAAAAAACCATACATTTCCACTAAAATTGGATTGAGTTGGAAGATTGAACTCTTTGATCTAAATATTATGATTCACACACTAAATTATTCCAGCTATGACTTAACCTGCGGCAGCTGCACTTTTAAGCTAATTTCTCCTCTTTGTTTCACAGGCCAGCAGTTTCATGCATAGATTGCTAATGCAAAAACCAGACATTTGGTTAATAATAGTATTATTCACTGTAACTCATTAGTATTAACTCTAAACTTTACTGAATGCAAATCCAGAAGGTGTATTTCATTGGATGCTGTGGGTATGTGGGCATGTTAAGTTATAACAGTAAGACAGCAGAGAAACTTGCATTTCAAGAGGCCAGATATTGTCCCATATGCCTTTAAGAGTCTTAGCCTCCTTGAAATTTTAAAAAACATATTCATAAAAACCAGATATGCTAATTATCTCTTTATCAATGGACTTCATTCTTGTTCTCAGAACCAAGACTACTTCTCTTATTATTTCCCAAGATTGAATTCCTTGTTGTACTTGATCCTTAGCCTCTTGCCACATGTATTTTTCTCTCTGGGCTACTAGTACAATCCAGTTTCCTAGCCCACATCCCCAGAAGCTCCTTCTGTCTCTCCACTGACTTCCTTGAAACTTCGACTCATTTCTGGCATCCCAGCTCCTCTTAACTGAGTTGGCCTCAAAGTGAATAAGTGACTCTTTAGCCATTGGTCCATCACTTGCGTCTACTAGTGAGAGTCAGCTTTATGTATCAATGGTTCTGAGAGTTAGTCTCAACTCCTTCTGACATCGCTTCTGGAACAATCTATTTTAAAGCAAAGAACCTCAGTGCCACAGTCCTTTGCCTGCTCTTCATCCCTTCAACAAGGCTACAAAAAGCTGTACTGGGTAAAATTGAAAGTATATTATTAAAATTTTAAAGTTGATAATAGATTATAATAAAATAAATAGAGAATAAAAGAGATGTGATATGCTTGTAATGCAAAATTAGCTGTCAAATAAGTAATCCCCTAAATATATGGACAGAGATGGAGTAAAAGGCTGAACAGGAGAGAAATAACAGGGAATTATCTTCTTATTGCTGCTGCAGCAAATTATAACAAATCTGATGTTTTAAACAATGCAAATTTATTATCTTATATTTCCAGGGGTCAGAAAATCAAAATCAGTTTCACTTGGCTAAAGCTAAAGTGTCACCAAGACTAGTTCTTCCTACAGACTCTGGCAGACAATCCACTCCTTTGCTTTTTGCAGCTTCTAAAGGCCACCTTCTTGCCTTGGTCTTCAGCCCCTTCCTTCATCTTCAAAGCCATTCGCATAGTATCTTCAAATCTTTCTCTCATTCTCTGACCCTTGTTTCCACTGTCAGGTTTCCTTCTATGACCCTCTATCTCCCTCCTATTATTAACCTTGTGATAACATTGAACATACATGGAGAATTTCTGCATCTCAATGTCTTTATTTAATCCTACCAGCAAGTCCCTTTTGCATGTAAGTACATTCACATGTTATAGCAGCTAGAATGTGGATCTCTTTGGGGTTCAGTTTATTGCAAACAAGAGCTCATAAACAAAGTCCAAGGAATAATATAAGAAGTCCAACTAGATAAGATAATTTAAGTATGTATGTTTTGGCAGATGACTGATCAAAACCTGATCACAGAAACCTAGTCCATGTTCTGTTGAAGTTGTAAATAAAGACAATAGGAGAGTTTGGCATAGGTAGAAGAGGCAAATTATCTGTGGTACTGTCTGAGAATCTCTCCCAAAGAGGCCTATTGGTGGAACATTCCTTAATGCCCATGGTTAGTGTGAATGCCAGCTTGGTTAGCCTTCTGATCATGATCATATTTATTCCACAATTTAAGCTGGCCATCTCTGGGCTCATGTCTTCTATGTTCATGAGCTTCAAACTCATAACCAAAGCATCATGTGCCCAAGGATAAAGAGAGAGTTCTGATGACATAGCTTCCCAAGAACTCACCAGAATTTGTTCTGCATTTTGATTCTAGAGCTCACAGGTGAAGAGAAAGGAACAGTCCATAGAGCCAACGGTTATATTTATATACAAATTTAGACGAGTGGCAGGCCTCACTATTTTTATGGAAAGGAATAAATCAGATGCATTCCCAGACATCAAACCATTCTATACCACAGGTGGGATATTAATTAACAATGTCCTGTGGCCCTAATAAATAGTTAATACAAAGTCACTAGTATGTCCTCAATCCTTGGCCTTTATCTTAAGAGTCTCCACTGCCTAACTTCCCATTACACTTATAATAAAACTTAAAGTAGGCTCTTTAAAGCCCTGTGTGGCTGGGCCCTCATCTACACGTTCATTTGGTTTTAAGCCATTCTCCCCATACTTGCTATATTCTGCTACACTGGCTTTCCTTCTATTTTCCAAACACATACCTTACTCGATGACTAAGTTCTCACTCTTTCTTTGCCTCTAGATTTCCTGAAAAATGAACACTTCCCATCACTGAGTCCTTAGCACCAATGTTTCTCCTTAGATCATCTTTCTTTGACCATGATTGATCACTTTCTACTCTTTACTCCCTCATTTTTCATTGCTAGTTTATCATTGTTTTATTTTTTGAGAGAACTGAAATTTCATTTTAATGAAATTCTAGAGACCTAAGGAAAGAGTGGATGATAACCACCAACTCCCGTGAATGTGAGACCTACAATCTAGAAGCCATTATCAGAAGTAACATTCTAAGAGGGAGCCAGATCCAATCAAGGGTGCCCAGTCTAAAATGTAGTTCAAACTGGGCACCCTTTCAAACCAAATGAAAATGGAGACCTAGAGAAAATATTTAAAAGAAGTGGCTAAGAACAGCAAGCACAAAGAAGTAAGAATATTTTCCAAGATAAAATAAAGAAGACTGAAATCCTTTTATTAATTTTATTAAACACATTTGTCAAGACGGTTGTTTTAGTCATGTTAAGACTATTTTTACAATGCAAAACAATGACAATACAATACAAAAGAATGAATGAAATAAGCAGGCATTACCCAAGTCATTTAGGGTATAAATGTTTATAAAACAGTGGCCTCTCATATTAGGCTTATCTGTTAATATTCCTGATTAAACTCAGAAACTCTCTGAAGGAAGCATATCTGCAAGAAGAACATATACAGGACTCTTTTTTTTAATCATTTGTTGTTAACCAAATAAAATAGGTTTTCAGAATTCTGCTAGGTTTAACATAGTAATTTTAATAAATGATGCAGTCATTATAATCATCTTAGTTAAGGATGACTAGGTAAGAGTGTCCTTACCACTTTTGAATTGTCACTAAATGGATCATTAGACACATAACCACAAGGACCCTCAGCAGGTAGCAAATGCACCCTCCTCAATTTGCTGATAAAAGCAAATGAATGGAATAACTATCTCAAGGTCCCACAAATAGCTCACAGCAGTTCCAGGGTGACGGCCAAATCCCAGTGCCCTTTTCATGTACCCACACTTCCTGATTTGCTGCAACAATTATCTGAAGATTTACCGTGTCATAGACCAGATGCTTAATGCATAAAAATATAATCCTGAGACTATGCTTTCACCTCAACAGTCAATGTGATTACTCTTCCTTAACAATACAGATCTGTTAAGGATCACACATATGGAGTCAGAACAGAACCTCTCCCGCACTCAATTCCTTTTCATTCACGAAGCCAACATTGAATGTTCTTTCAAGGTGCCCCTGCTCTAGAGGAATATATTAACATTAAGGTAAATAAGATTATTGCTACCTAATGAACTAAGACTAAAACTTGCTAGGTCTCCGTCACATGAAAATGTTTCCATGAGTAGCTTAGGTAACAGAGTACACAGGCAAGAAAGGAAGAAGTATCTGATTTCCAAATCAATTATAAACAATATGCCTGCCTCACTTTTTACTTTTCAAGTTTTATAGCAGGGATGATTTCTACCTTGCCCAAAGACCTCAGAAGCAGTCCAGTCTTCAATAAGTTGTAGACCAAAGATGTCACGACTAAGACAGTTGGTTGCTTTAACCATAGATGAGATTATTTCCTCATATATAAAGTGAAATGATGGTAATTATTTCACAGGGTTGGTGAGCAAATTAAATAATATACATAAAACATGTATATTGGAAGCTTTAAAACATGTGGCATAGCAGCTTTCAAATAAATGTTAGCACACTGACATAGCAGCATAACAATGGATTGAAGATCTAATCCTCATTTCTATTTTACTCATCTACACAGCAAAGACTATGGAGCTTCTACTATGTTCAAACTTTCCATTCTAATCAAGTGAAAGTAACAATCAAAGTTAAAATCCACAAGAGACTTCCCATTGCCTTTGGAATTCAGGGTAAATTTTTAGGGAGACATATATGGTTCTTTAGCATCTAGCCCTTACCTTAATCACTTAGTTTCTTAAAGAGGTTCATACCACACAAACTCACAAGATACTGGTTAATTCCAATTGTCATGTTTTTTTTTTTTTTTTCCTGCTAGCAAATCAATGTAATTGGAAACTGCAGCCAGGTTTAGATATGGTTCTACAGTTCGGGAGGAAGATAAATAACGGATATCCAGTGACCAATCAGAAATTTATTGGATTGTACAAAGGAAATTCCCTCCGTTACCAAAAATGGAAAACCATATTTTTTTTTTAATTTTTTTAAGTACCATAAAAGTATCCATGTCAGAGTAGTGACGAGCCTACTCTTTATGATCAGACCTCTGTGTGTAAACACCTACACCAGCGTTGGTCAAAGGCATAAATCCTTCCAAGACTCAGTTTCCTTATCTATTAATTATGGAAAATAATATATTCATAAGGCTGCTGATCATTTAATATCTCATACCTTAAGTACTTAATAGAGTGTTTTAATATATCATAATTATTAGCGATAAGTAAAATTATTGTTATATTTCACATAAGTTATAGAGTAATACACTGAGGGCATCTCTGATTCCATTCATTTGCTAACTTTGGTCTCTGGTAGGGCTACCAGGAGCACAGATACAAAGTAGGAATTTTACAGTGTTTTTTGGTTCAGGGCAAAAGAATGGAAAATAGTCTCCTTATTTTGATTTATTAAACCCTTTCATTCAAATTAGTATATGTTTTATTGATTACTGTAGTTACTTCTCTTGACTAGTTGTACTCATAAAAATTGACTTTTATTTCCAGTGGTAACATTTTCTTCTGTGAGCTAATGTCCATTTCTGGGAGAAGCCAACCCCTTGCCTAATTGTCACAATAGACTATGTCATTGTTACTGAAGAGATCTACAGAAAGTTGATCCTGTACTATGTATAATGTCTGTAGTAAAATAATTTAACCCTTCATGTATGTTAGAGTTTTCTGAATCTGTAAGAATAGGTATTTAAACTAATGTTAATAATTCTTTACATCATACAGTGCTTTCTTGCTTATAGAGAGTTTTCACACACATTATCGCCTTGATCTCCGAGGTACTCTGCAGCAGGTAGCAGAGAGAGTATCATTTGCTATATTACATATGGATAAAATTAGAAAGAAAGGAATTCCTGTTGTTGAACACATACCATATACTATTTTGGAGATATCCAACCGAATGACATCCACTCATAGCTATATGGATTAGAAATCAAACTCTACTGATCTTACCCTTTCTTTTTTCATCACTTTTGCTTTTTAACAGACCTTTTTTTTTCTTATTTCCCTAAAGCACAGCTCTCTTATGTCACTTACTCCAACATACTTCCATTGCCTAAGGAGTTCATCCTCAATGTATTAATAGCATATACAACACCCTCCACAATTGAATTCCACCAAAAATCTATCTATTCGGTATGACTGTTTTTCATTCACACCGGTTTTAATTAGTAAGAAAATATTATTTAGCCATCTACAGAATGTATTACTTTGTGTGTCATGCATGGTATGGCTAAAATATAAAAATTAATCACATAAGAATCCTCCCTTCTTCACTGGGAAAAATAGACTTGGGTATAAAATATAATACAGGATAGAAGCTGGATGACATCATGTGATAAGTACACAGGAGTTAGAGAAAAGTAAACCAATTGTAAGTAGGTTACATGAGCAGGTTATTGGTATTGTGCTCTGTGTAATCCTACGTTTCTCCGGAGATGTCTCAGGGGGGCGTCTGGAAGGTGAAAAGGGGGTAGGAGGGACATTTGAGGGGCAAGGGTCCAAGTCTGTGCTCTCTGCTACAATAAGTCTAATTCCTCCACTTGTTCTGGACTAACACCCTATGTTTTAGCACTATGTCACTTGAAGAATAAAACGAATGCTTACAAAATGAAAAAATAAAGAGAATCAAAATTTAAAATACCAGCACTAAGGGATCAGGGGCATTTTCAGGAGGAGATTACACGTAAGGGGGCCATGGTTTACAGGTAGGAACTAGATAAGTAGGGAGGACAGGAAGTGTTAATATTTTTATATGGTGATTTAAATGTATTTACCACACTTTGTATCTTATGTATGAAAGCGGTTTTGCCAACATCATTGTTTGCTTTAATCTATTCATTTTGGTTTTTGATTTGTTTTGCATATTCGTGGTCAAAAAATGATTTTAAGAATGTCAGTACGACACCTAACCATTATAGCTCAGTTGGTTGGAGCATCATCCTGTAGACCAAAGGGTAGCAGGTTCAATCTTCAGTCAGGGCACATACCCAAGTGGCAGGTTTGATCTTCAGCTGGGTGTGAAAGAGAGGCAGCCAATCAATGTTTCTCACTCTCTCTCTCTAGAAGCAATAGAAAAATGTCTTTGGGTGAGGATTAAAAAAAACAGAATTTCAGTAAGACATGCACAGGAAGATACAGTCTTTGCCAATAAAATCAAATATTATTAAAATATTTTTTATTATTTATTTTAGCTATTTTTGTGCTTATGAAGATAGAGGAGCATGGGAAAATGTCATTAAACCAAACACTTCCTTTGATAACAGAATTAGCAATTTTAATTTTATTTGACTGTTTGAGAAAAATAATAAACCCACATCAGTCGTTGGCTAGGAAAACAGCCCTTGTGCTCAGTGAAATTTTTGTTCAGGGCTTTCTCAAGCTTCATCTGTAACCCAAAGAATCTGTCAAATATTTGTCCTAGAAAAGACAGATTTTTCCCTTTCTGAGAAGGTCAGAGAGTGCGTGTTTCTAGGAAATATTAATATCTTTACAGAATTTAAAGAGTAGAGAGAATTTCTCTTCACTGAAGGTGGCAGTGAAGGAGAGGATGTGAGAGGTTTCACAGCAGCAAGCTGCCTGGGGAAAGGGGCACTTCCTGGGCCTTCAGACCAGTTTCACAAAGCCCGTCTTCACAAGAACTCCCATGATGCTGGGAAAATGGCCTGTCAGGTAGCTGTGACTTAAATGATACCTCTCTGTCTTCTCGTTGAACTTTCAGAGTAAATACCAGATTTCCTCACCTGTGGGTTTATTCATTAATCTATAAAGTACTTACTGAAACCCTGAATGTGAAGCTGTTATGCTAGGCCTAGGAGACACGCTGTATGTGTGATGGGACCACTGCCCTCAGAGGGGTTTCCAGAGCCTAAGAGCAGAGGCTGACATATGAGCAAAGTAAGGGCATGCTTTCACTTAATTAATTTCTGCGTGTCTTCAGTTCATTGAGCCTTTAGAATGTGACAGGCAGCGTGTTAGAAACTGGGAGCACACCTAGAAAGTGCAGACGTTTTCCTGTTACTTGGGGAACTTAGTGTATTAGAGCATAGAGATTAAAACATTACTTCAGAAGAATAGTGTTAGAAACAGCGAGGAAGGTCATTCTGAGCAGGAAGAACAGAATCAACACTAACAACACAAAACATTGCATAACAAAGTGAATGTTCAGACTGGTCAATAAAATACCTCCACTCACATGGTGGTAGACAATAGATTCTATCAAGGACGCTATTTACTGCAAAAAACTAACCCTCTGTTGAATCATCCATGTGTTAAAAATAAATAAACTGCTTTCTACCACATGAGGTTAGAAAGTTCCAAAAGCAAACCCTTCATTCAGCGGAGTGTGGCTCTGGATTATGGAGTGAAAAAAAAAATAATGAGGTCAGAGTCCTAGTGCTTTTCTTTGAGTTTGAGACTTAGAACTAAAGACAAGATAGAGAAAGGGGAGGCAGGCAGATGCCAATTAGCTGAATCAGCTACAAAACATGAGTGTACAGGGAAAGACCAAAAACCCTAAAGACACAGAGAGAAGGGATCCAAGGACGACCTGGCCTTCCCACAAGAGCATCCAGGGAATCTTAGAGGCGCAGCTGCAAGACGGGGACAGAAATCTACCTGGCCTCTATGTCACCCAAATTAGAAAACACAGCTATCCCCAAACCTTTACTAGGGCACAGATTGCAAACACTGAAAGGCTGTTGGCTGAAAGCTTGTTGATTCAACTGAACAGGTGGATGATATGGCCCTCAGTGAGGATAATCGGCTCTAAGCTGCCTACAAAAGAGGCACAATGGATAGCAGGAGCTCTGGGGTACAGCTTCCCTCTAAAGCGAATGTCACTCATTCCCTGTCCAGGTATTTGACCATCTATTTAAATCAAATGCATAGTCATCCCAAATAGTTCATTTCTGTTTTGTGAGTTATTCCCAACCCAGCACCAATATTTCCCACTGTCGTATAACACAAATTTGTTTACTTCAGTGTTTTGTTTCGTTTTGTTTTGTTGAAGAAAGAACTAAGAGAGGTATATAGGGAGGGAGTGTTGAGGGGAAAAAGTAAGGAAAGAAAAATTAGTTTTCATAACAAGACCTTATACTTGTGTTCTTATTAATCATCTGAATTACTACATTGAGCAAAACGCTTCCCCATAAAATTCTTATTAATTCAAATGAAATAATTTTAAAATGTGACTTTTCAACAGAGAAGCTGGGCAGAGACCACATTAATCAAATGATCAAAATTAATATCGTCAGTAATGGGTCAAAGCAAAACTGCATGTCACAGAACAGGCTGCAATGAGAACACCGCAGAACATCTGTGTTATTCCTGTTAAAGGTGCCTAGCACGAAGCTAATTCCAAGGGAATGTCAGACAAATTCAAAGGTGGATTCCTTTAAGATCAAACACAAACAAAACTGTACAAAGCTGACCTATAGTCTTTAGAGGCAGTGAGGTCATAAAAGTGAAGGAAAGCTGAAAAGTACCTTTGCGTTGAAGGAGATGAAGGAGAAATGGCAGCTAAATTCAGAGGGTGAATCTGGACTCCTGTGCTATGAAGAATATAATTGGGTGAATTGGCAGGACGTGAATGGGGTCTGAAGATGAGGTGGCGATAACATCAGTGTTGATTTCCTGATTTTTTGGTTCTATCAGGTGATTTAAAAGAACTCTTTGTATTACAAAAAATACACAATAAAGCAAGGGTGATGGGACATATCACCAACCTGGTCACAAATAGTTCAGAAAATAAAAGTTCTTGTTCCATTTTTGCAAATTTTGTAAAATGCAAAATTTGTTTCAAAAAGGAAGACGAAAAAGCCACAGTGGGTATTTACTGAATGCTTTGCTTCCTTCAAATGACATGTAGCAATTGATTTAATATAATTCTTTGGGTCTATGTTTTACAGAGAAAGAAGGAAGGATGGGACAAGGGAGACGAGAGGCCACAGGGACCAGCATCCACAGAGATGTCATGAAATAGGGTATCGGGAGCAGGATTGGATCCAGACAAACTTGGACCTTAATCCCTGCCCCACAAGTCTATGGTTTGCTGCCAATTGCTCAAAGATCCATGCACCATGCACGTATCTGTGTAATGAGGATATTCTGCATGGGTTTGGGAGAAACAGATGAGCTGATGGAGGGAATGACGAGCCCAGCGTTAGCAATTATCATGAGCCTGCAAGCACTTCCCATCCCTACAGTGTGCAACTAGGACACTCTGCGGAGCAACCTGATGTTTTTGCAAAGAGAATTGTTGCCAAAACTTTTCTCCTACACTCCTCAGAAACAGAGCTTCCCAAGCAGCACATTTCCCAATTAGCTTTAACTCTGAAAACACTCTTGGACCAATTTCACACATTCGGATTTAGAACTTTCAGAGGGAGGTGCTGAGCTTTAATAAAATGAAAATTAACATATTTAATAGAGGAAACAGAAAGCAGTAGTACCTGGATTCCAATCCCTACTTTCCGATTTACAAGTGCAGAATAGGTTTAGCCAAATAAACATATGAGCTTGTATTTCAGGAAATTATAATTACCTGAGATTACAAAACTCTTTCTCATCCATCATATCATGTGATTTTCTAAACTATCCTTCAAGTTGAGCAGAGCAAGCATTGCAATTCATAAGAAATCTATGCTTTTAGAGTCTAAAGAAAATACTATAGTTAATATGTTTGACTATTTATTAATAACAGGCACTGTTGAAACCTTCAACCACCCAGTGAGTTAGTTACTATCATTCCTAACTTCCAGATGAGAAGCTATAGAACATGTGAAGCCAGGGTTGGAACAGTGGCATCCTGCTTTCCAAGGACATCTCTTTATTCATCTACCATTAACCTCTTTTTTTTGGCAGAAGTTGTCTGATTCCCCAAGGTTTCACAGCCTGTATGTAAGAGAACTGATATTCCGATTCTTTCTGTTTGTTATTCCAGAGGTCCATAGGTTATACTGTGCTTTCTCAGCAACTGAGCCAGAATAATTGCACTTCTGTATCATTGTTTCAATCTGGAACATTGACTCTTGTCACATTTTAAATCACTCTTTATAATTCCGTCCCTCTTTCTCTCTCTCTCTCTCTTCCCACCTCTTCGCCTCCCCATTCTATCCCTGGCTCTTGAAGCTCTCTTTCCAAGAGTCTCCAGCAGGAGGAACCATCACTCAGCCTTACTAGTCTCATCAATATAGGGTGAGGCAAAAGTAGGTTTACAGTTGTGATTACGTGAAACTGTTTATTATTGTATTGTTATTCATTATTGTGTTATTTTCCATACAAACAACTGTAAACCTACTTTTACCCCATCCTGTATATCCCTGCCTCAGTACACCTATTTTTCTCATATCCACCTTATTTCAGTAGTTTTTTTAATAGATCCCCAATAGGTAACTTGATTTTTTGGTGTTATGTAGGAAATAAATTATAGAATAGCATATTCCTAGAAACATATACAGGAACTTCTGGGACTTATAAACAAAACAGAACTGCCCCTCTGACCACAACTGCACCATCATAGATGCTAAGGAAGCTGACTTTCTCCAAAAGGCTCTGAGGGTGGTGAGTCTCTGCAACTCGAGTATCCGTTCCGCTGAGAGAAGGAAGAAGGGATGCACACTGGAACTATCATCCACAAATTACTTTTCCTTATCTCCCAAGCCCTCATGAAGATGGGGCTGTGGCAGCTTCCTTTGAAACCTCTGATCTCTTACGGGAGCATTACGATTAGTCTCTCACCTCTAAGCCCCACCTTCCATCCAATCCAGCAGGCTGCCATTGTACCAGCATCATTTCTGGCAGAGGTGATATTGAAAACATTCATAAATGCCTCCTTTATTGTCATGCTACTTTATTGTAAAAGCTTACCATCCATCAAAAAATGATCAAGCAGCAATTTGGCCTGAGACTCTGTATACTGCCACATGAAAGGCAATGATGGATTTCAATATGTTCTCACCCTAAATGTGCACTCGTACCCTACCTTGACACCTTCATTTGTTTCTGTTTATGGGCAAGGCAAGAAGGGGTCCCAGGCAAGTCACTCAATAGGCCAGGACTTGGAACTGCTTCCACTGGATCATTGCTCTACACCTGTGGCCACAGCCCTCCTCACACCTGTGTGTTTCCCCAGGAGGAAGCTCCCGATCTGTTTTGAACACAAATTCTCAGAGACAGGCATCCATGCTTGTCTTAAATTATTGAGTACTTAGCTTTGACCCTGTGAGCCGGCGATGCCTTACTTCCATAGGTTATTATTTCCCTCAGTAGGTGCCTCAATAACGAGAAACAGCCCATTTAATGATTTTCCAATGCATTGCAGTGCAACCTAAAACCCAAACCTGTCCTCCACTGATTTCACACCCCCAAAATTACATTATATGGAATGAAAACAAACAAAAACATTCAGTGTAGTTAACAGTATTTTAAAAAATTAAAAATATTGAAAAGAATGTATTTCCTAAATACTTACTAAGTACCATATGGGGAGGAAATGTTATAGTGCAACACACTACTTGTTTGAAAAAACTCCCTGTCAGATTTGGGTTCAGAAAGATCGGGTGCTGGTCTGCACGTACCATGGAAAGTTCTGTTCGCACCCTGACTTCTACTCTCACTATTTTTTAAATGGGGGCGGGAGTGCTGAGTGTTGATCCGTTATTCTTGGAGTTTAGTGAAGATTAAAGGATAAAATAACCATAGAGCATTCCATCTAGTAAATGTTCAATAAAGGAAGAATATTACATTTGGGGGTGACTTGTGCTGAGGCAATCCCGCATGTCTGTACAAAAACTACCAACATAAAAAGGAGGAAAAACAACAACAAAGCATAAATAAAATACAAACTGTCCTCAAATATTCCTATTCTTTCATTAGGTGCTTATGATATCTTGATTTAACTACTAAAATACCTTTTGTAAGTGGTTTGCCTCACCTAGTTTTTCTTTTGTAAATAAGTACAAAAGTCTTAAGTGAGGATATATTTTTCAAAAACAAAACATTTAACCTTTCCTCTGCCAGGGAGACGTATCACGTTTGCTCACTCCAGTCGTGTCAGAGATTTGCTAACTGGAGCTTGACAGGTTTACCTTACACGTGACCTAACTCCAACGTACACGTTCACGCCAAGACCCTCCTACAAACGCCTGCTGTGATTCTCACAGACTTTTCAGCCGTCACCTTATGCAACTCTAGAACTCTCCAATTTTACTTGTGGAAAAGAAGCCATGCTTTTTAGGCTTCCCGAAGCCCTGTCATAGGCTCCGTGGGTTTCTCCTGAGCAGTAGACCCGTGTGACAGCAAATTGCAGATTTCCTCTCCATTTTCCTAGTTTAGAGTCAGGAGATGATCCTCTGAATGTCCGCACAAGTCCACTCATTTACCCGAGACTCCCCCACTCCCTGGAAACCCGTTTCCCCCAGTTCTCGTTGTCTGGGAAGACTTCTGCTGCCTCCAAACACACACTTTCTACGTTTTACTTTTTTTTCACATATTTTTCTAGTTCTAGGCAGGAGTAAATCATAACCCGCCATCAACTGCATCTTACCTGGAGGATGACGTCTTGTTCTTTTTTAATCTGTTGTAACTATATTGGTATATTATTTCCTTCATGCTTTGTTCATAGCCATTTCCATTTTAAATAGACCAGTTTCAATACCTGAAGTCCCATGGGAACTGCATCTGTTGCTTGTTATTTCTATTATCTCTTATCCATGAATGGAAATTGAGTCATGTAATAAGCTATGATGACCTTTGACTACAAACTAATATTTGCTTATTTTAATCTATAGGAATAGCATGTACTGAAATGGGGAGTGATTTTTGGCAGAGTTTTGGTGTGTTTCTGTGCAAGAAGGTTCAGCTAATCTGGAAGCATTCGGTTTGCCCTGATGACCTGGGTGTGTCCCTTTGCCCACAGCGGGGAAGCTTGCACTCTCGCCCACTTGCACTCTCATCACCTCTAAAGCGGGGGAGGGGGCTGGGCACTTATCTGCTCTCTTTTCACGAAGACTGAAGACTCCAGGCCTCAGCCCACCAGTCTTGCCCCTGGCCCACAGGTTGACCTTTCAACTGCAGCGCTACAGGTGTTATCTGTTGTCGGTGGAAATTCTTCATTGTCTCGTCTTTGGTTTTAGCTCATTTTTGTTTTTGTCTTTGTTGTCACACTTTTTTTCTTGGTGGGGATCCTTTTGAGACTTCTCTGGCTTACTTTGGATGTAGCAATGCTTTACAATGTATGTTTGATCTAGGTTTTGTTGTTTTGCAGTAGGATGGTCCTTTGGGGTACATAATCACTCCATTATACTGGCTAACAATTTTTCATGAAAGTAATGCTTTTTTTAAACGAAACACATGAAGCACAAGTAATGGAAATTTTTGATGAATTAAAACTCATTATATAAGAAATTTCTGTGTGTAGTGTCCGATGGAACTATAAAGAAAATGAAAATATAAACCACACTCTTGGAGAAAAAATTTGCACCACATAAAACTGTCAGTTGAGAACAACAATTGCCGATTTCCATAAATCAATACTACTAAAACAACAACAAAATTAAAAAGAAAAATAAGCCAAGAATTACACAAGGATAAGATGGAAAAGGAAGCTAAAAGTGTAATCAACACTTGGGACATTCTTCACTTGTTTACTACTCAGGAGAATGCACATTAAAATGCCTCCTGGGGAAGCATATCACTTCCTGATGTTACGATGTCAGGCTTCACCAAGAGACTGAGTTTGATCAATGGAACATGAGCAGAGTGGCCGTGTGTCATTTCCAAATACAACCTTGGAGCGCCGGCTAGTTGAACATCTCTTTTCTTCTTTCTTTCTTTGGATTGCTTTGCTTTGCTTTGAGATTGGCAATGCTTTAAGTAAGGGCTCTGCCACCGGCCTGGGTCCTGAAGTAAAGGTGACTGTCAGCAGAGTCACAGCCAAACAGGGACAGACATACAACATTAAAACTGAACAAAATCAAAACATTTTCTGGTGTCAGCTACTGAGATTTGACATGCTTATTGCTGTAGTATAACCTCACCTTCACTGACTGGTTTAATACACTAGGCAAACATTTAGACATATATACAATAAAATATTTGTTAAACACTTAATGAAACATGGGATTTTTCTAGCAAGACAGTTAATAAAGACAAAAAATAAGTAAATTAATCCATAAAGTAGAAACAACCTACATGCCTACCTACAGAAAAATTTAAAAAATACATTGTGGTATTTTCTGTGAAAATAAAAAATAATACACGCAATAGCATTGATGAATCTCAAGAACACAATTTGCAACAATAAAACAAGATATGGTAGAATACAAAATAAATGATCCTATTTATATGAAGTTCAAACACATAAAAAATGTATTCTTTCAGAATGTAAAATTATGTGATAAAGGTATGAAGGAAAACAGAGTACTAAAAGAACTGATCGGGTAGTGTTTTTGATGAGAGCTGTTGTGTGACTCTAAAATCTCCCTGCCTGAAGTGTTGACTATTGATAATAAAGATACTAAAAATCCCTCAGACAAAGAATTAAGTGCTATTAGTTTAAGCATGAGGTAAAGAAAATTCTAGTAGGAGAGTGGGGAAGTGAACAGAAAAAGGGAAAGAAATCAGGAAAGTGGGCTACTGGAGCTTCACCCACTTCACCAACTTTGGAAACCAGCGTGTAGCCCACACTCTGAGTCACCTCCTCTCCGGGCAGAGGGGCCAGGGAGCAGGGGGCATGTGCATCATTGCTCTCGGTCATTGGTTCAAGGCTGTCCTCAAAGATGGTTACTCTTTCATATTTGTGGCTGGCAAGCAGGCCGCAGAGCCCAGATACAACCATCAGCTAAAGAAATAACTATCCCGCATATAGCAGACAGACTACTGCCGGCTAGAGGGTTTCTGTAGGAGAAACACAGAGACTAGGCTAGTTAAGATAATAAGTTATAAATATGCAATATCAGGAATGAAGATAGAGGAATAAAGGCAGCTATAGAAGAAATTGTGTGACTAGTTTAATCAAATCTATGCAGAGTAAGGAGAACACGTGAGTTAAGAGGTAATTTTCCTGAAAAATATAAATTGCAAGATTTATATAAGGAAGACGAAAAAGTAAGCAGACCTATTACCATCGAATAAATTGGAATGTTCTCAAAAAAAGGAGAAACATTTCAAAAATAAAAGACTAAGCCCCAGCAGTGTAATAAATTAATCTATCAAATTTCTAAAGAAATAGAGTTAATGTAATTTAAGGTATAAAAAAAAGAAATTTAATCAGAATCTCGCCCTTCCACATAGTAAAACTTTATACAATAAAAATAGCTTGGTACTTGAGTTCAAATTGATGAGCAACTCAATGCCGTGTGTGTGTGTGTGTGAGTGTGTGTACACACACACAGTGTCTGGCAAAATTAGGTTTACCATTGTGAGCACATGAAACACAGAGTTTTTTCTTGAATTATTATTTATTAATTAGTATATTATTTTCCATATAGACAATTGATCTCTCTCTCTCTAGAGCAGAGGTATATTCAAAATCTGTATACTTACCATACAATGAACAGTAGAATTATTAATAAATGGAGAAAAGATAGAAGAAAATATGAGACTGTACGAGGCTTACATACATGTCTTAATATCTGGAAATCAGAGAGAAAATATTTTGATATATTAAACATAATAATTTTAAATGATATTTATTAAAATATTGAATCACAAAGATAGAGTTGAGTGATAAACAACAGGAAATGAGGGGGAAAAGAGATATGTCCACGAAAAAAGTTCCAATTCATTCATTAAAATGCATAAAAGACAAATTAAAATAATAATAATAATGTACACAGATTTGTAGATAATAGTTTCTGCAATAGATAAGCAATTTAGTGATGATGAAAGAAAGTAGGCATTTTCACACATTTATGGCTGATGCATATATTGGTGCCTCCTTATATTTTGGTAATACCTATCAAAATGTATGAAAACATTTTCAAAAACATTTTTTCCAAAATGTTATCAACATTCAAAATCCATCTTCTCTTTTCTCCAGAAAGTCCAATTTTTTAAATTGTTCATTTGTACCCTTATATGCACCACGAGAGATACCGTTGTCACAGTAACAAAGTGCTAAAATAATCCCGGCTATTCACTGATACGAGGCCCACCAAACACTGGGAAGTGTATCCGTGTAACAGAATACTGTGTAGCAGAATGAGTGAAGTCTATGGGTGCTCACACGAAGTCTTGTCCAAAACATTTTATTATGAAAACAAGCAACGAGTAGATAAATGCATACATTTCTGACTTAAATGTCAGTGATTGTACATGTAGGTGCTTATTGGACAATCGGTATCAGCTGCCCACTCTCGTGATGCAGTGTCAGGCCAACCAATTGACAGCACCGCCGATGCACAGCACAAGGAAATTCACAGTCGGAAGGGATGTGGGAAAATCAAAAGCAGAGATAGTAAACATGCATTAGATATTAACACTTCAACGGTTGTTCCTGGCTAAGGAAACCAGTAAGCCAACAATGCGAAAAAACGTTACTCAGTTGTTAGTACTTACCCTTTCATACAGCATAAACTTTGTATCTTACTCATTTCAATATCCCTCATGACCTGAGAGTAAAAACCACAGAAGTAAAATCTGCTAATCTTAACTCAAACTCCAAATTAATTGACTCATTGCTGGGATAATAGTCACGGAGGCTGATAGAAAACAAAGAAATAAAAGAACAAGCAAACAAACAAAATCTCAGTTACAGAAAGACAAGAAGTAGGAAACTGAACAACTGCATTTGGCCAAAATGTTTTAGTCAGAACGATATTTTGCTGTGCCCATTTCTGCAGTGAGTGGGAACGAAAGCAGAACGTGGTCGACAAACAGTCTTTTACCCACCCACTAAAATCCCTCCACTTCGAACCACAGGCTACAAGCGCAAAGGTCCAGTGGACACAGGGTTGGACTAAAGCTAGGACGTCTGCCCCTGCCTGAATGCATAGGGTCTTGGAGAAAAAGGACACCACACATTTTGGGGTTTACTTTGGAGTCTGGACACTGCATACTCCTAATATTACACACAATTATAAATGTCACTGAAATAAAACATCAATCACTACAATCATTGTTCTCTGTTGAAAAATTAAAACCCTTTAAAAAGAGCTTTGGTTAATTAATTCAACACCATTCAGTTTCCTTCCAAACGGTCTTGAAATGTGGCTTCGTGGACGTCTGTGTTCCTGAGTGATTTCTGCACAGCAGCCCGTCCTGCAGACAGCAGGGGTCACCCTGATGCAGCCAGAGGATGCGTCCATCCAACTCATCTTACCCCCTGCTCTGCACAATTAATTACAGCTAATAACCGCAGTTAATTTCTCTGTCCCACAGAGATAATGTTTGAGAACAAAGTCTGGTATGACTTTTACTGTTTTTTTTTTTTCCTTTTAGTTTCATGCTGTTCGGATTGTTTTTTTTTTTAAAAAAAAAACCTTTTCAAAGCAATAGGGGCTGCAATACTCACATAATCTTCTTTAGCATCAGATATGTTCCCTGTTTTAGAGAATTAGCCATACTCACCCCTCTGTGTGTGTTTGCTAAATCTGTGTGTGCCGCCTTCATTCAATAAGCCCTTGCTCCTCTCACAATTTCCCATGAAGCACCCTCCCTTCAGCGGGGCCTGCTCACCTTCTGACTGATCTCCTCGGGGGCTTGAATTTCCAAGCAGAAAAATATCCCTTTTGCCTAGGAAATAGGGTTCATTTGCCTTTGAACCTTGAATGTTCTTACCTGAAGTCTATGTAGTATATTCAACGTTTTCTCATGCCTTGTCTCAAGGCAGGATTCTCAGAACTGAATTTTCTTTGCATTATTTCATGCCCACAGAGATGTGGAGAAAGATGAGATGCCACAGGAGACGTAGCTGCCTTCCCACCCTCTGCCCTTCCAGCCACATGGACTAGATTCCCAGGCTTCCCAGTGTCTAGAACCTGGAAAAATTGCTCCATAAACCTCAGAGTGCAAGACTGTTAACTGAGGAGATGGTTCGTTCTCATCAGATTGCTGTGAAGAGGAGATGAGGTGACCACACTAAAAAAACGAAAAGAAAAGAAACGGACATTTGCCTCATGGTAAGTGTTCAATGAATAGTCAATATTTTTGTTATTATTTTACACATTATCATTGACGCAGGATGTAGGACAAGCTGGGCGGCAGGGCGTTTGCGTGGCGCATGGAGAACGTTAAAGCAGAGTGGTGAGAAAGGGTGCGGGACTGGGGGCTCCTCATCAAGACACGTGGTAGCCCACCTTCCTCACCTGGCACGTGCAAGTTTAGAGCTGACCTGATTTTAGACGTGAAACTTGACAGTGATATTTCCCACACCATGATAAAGATAAAGTGTGTGATTTCAACAAGGGAAGTCTAGAAACTGAAGTTGTGTGTGGAGACAGCACAAAAATTGTTAGGAAAGGACCACTGTCCTGCTGCCCACCCAAGCTCACCTCTTCCATCCTGCACTGCCCCCCAGTGGATGAGAAGGGCACTACTTGGGCCTTGCGCACTGTTGGGCAGGTACACCGCACTCTGATTTTAAGGCAGAAACCTGTCTGGACCAGAGCCGCCTTTACTGTGCGTCTCTCCCACCATGTTGTAGGCAGACATCCTAGAAGAGGGCACCTTGGGCAGCCAAACCCACCATGGAATTTTTCTTTCTCTCTTATTTTTGTCCGTCCTATTAATTCTCTTATTAGAGTTTAGTTATGGTATTAATTTCTCCATTAGAAACATATTTTTGAACAGGTTATTTACAGTTATTTTGAAGTCTATGTGCAATATTATCAATACATAGAATGACAATGGCTTTTTTGTATTGTCCTCTTCCCCCCCCCCTCGGTTAGTCTGGGCTATTTTACCTCTTGTCATACCTGGTGATTTTATTGAATGTTTCATATTGATATTGGAGATGAAATAATGTTAGAGACAATAGATGACATCTTTAATCACAAATAACTCAACTTTGTCAGTAGACAGTAAGGCCTACAAGGCAGATCCCCTGGACCCAATCACAGACTGAGATGATGTGGGATGAATTTTAGTGTTGGGGTGACCTGGTCAATTTGGTGTGCCTCAACTGAAATCCTGGCATTTGTAATAGCAACCTGCCCAGCACAGTGAGACCACAGAGGCCTCTGATGGGTTTCTACAGCCCCTGGCTGTCGATCTCTGCCGAGTTGGCTTCTTAGCCTCTCACCCAATGCTGCTTAGGAACTAGCAAATATTTCAAAGAATAAACAATGCAGAACACAGGCTCACTTCTCTTCTCTTCTCTTCTCTTCTCTTCTCTTCTCTTCTCTTCTCTTCTCTTTCCTCCCCTTCCCTTCCCTTTCCTTCCCTTCCTTTCCCTTCTTTTCCCTTCCTTTCCATTCCCTTGTCTTCTCTTCTCTTCTCTTGGATCTTGGCTCCTTACTCCCTGGTTGTCTTTAGAGCCAAGAAGTTCAGATGTTGCTTCTCTAGCCCCGCAGCTGCCATGCCTACAGCTCAGTGTTGAAGGAGGCCGTGGAGGAGACATGACCACCAGTGAACCCAAGCACTGGACCCAGGCTATCAGAGGCTCCTCACCCCTCGCCTGCCCTGGGAACATAGGCTCTGCCCACTGTGCTCCCAGTCAGGGCTGCTGTCACAGCTTTGAGAGTGACAATGTGCTGTGAAAACCGTCTGGACTGAGTATGTGACTGAACACAATGCAAGCCTGTACTGCAGGGGTGTCAAACTCATTTTCAACAGGGGCCACATCAGCCTTGACGTTGCCTTCAAAGGGCCAAAATAATTTTAGGACTGCATAAATGTAACTACTCCCTAATGGTTAAGGAGTTGAAATTACATTCTGCCCTTTGAAGGCAACCGCGAGGCTGATGTGTATGAAGACAAACTTGATCTCTCAGCCTAAGCCATCCAGTCCAAATCGGCCTGACTCCAGAATTCCACTTTGAAGTATCTAGCAATACTACGGAACGATAGGGAAAGTTTATTCTTTAAGCTTAAATCTGTAATCGTTTCTTAATACTAATTGTCTCAGAAAAAAAAAGAAGCTAAGACTTATTGTCAACTAGGCTATGATCATTCCTGGGTTCTTAGCTACAACACTCTCAAAACGTCCCCAAAACTTCAGCCACAATTTTTTAATGAAGTATATTTCCTTTTTCCTATATGCCAAAATTGTACATACAGGGTCCAGCACAAGTAAGGCCTGCTTGAGTGTGGTTGGTAGGGTAATAACATGGGTGCAATGATTTATAGTTTTAATTTGCACATTTCACCTGAAATGTCATAGGGTGTGCTTGAGTGCAATATTGTTATGTTACAGAATTACACGCTTATGATTTTGTAATAAATTACTCTGCAATTAAAAGGGGGAGTTATTTGTGCCAGACACGGTATATTTAAATCCTCTCAGAAGGTTTACGGGATAATTCTAGTTACTGTCCCATTTTAGATACAAAGGAAGTAAGTCTCAGGAGGCAGAATCTGCCCGAAGTCGTTTGGTCGTGCTTCTAACCCAGGACTGACTCCAGGCTTGTGCGGTGTCAGTCATAACCGTATTTACCAACATTTCCGGGGAGGACAAATACTCTGTGAGACGTGAAGAGGCTTTCTGTTCAATTAATGTCTCCACACCCAGATAATCTTGCAAAGTCGTGCAACCGCATACTCCTGTTAAACGCAACGTTCATCACTAAGCACGTTCACAGCGCTGAGAAACCCTGTCGAAGATATCACCTTAAATACCCACCATTTCTCAGACCTCCCTGGGCAAAAATCCTGCTCTCAGGACCTATTAACATCCCACGGTCCAAAAGAAATACTTCTACAAATATAGACTAAATTGTACAATTTCGTGGTCTGCATACAGAGTATAGCCACTCACAGTCAGTGGCTCAACATAGAGCAGGAAGGACAGACAGGGCTGGAATACTAGCAAGAGATATTTAACTTGTGAGAATCTCTTTTAAACAAGCCGAAATTCAGAGCCAAGCCCTTGTCATCTTAGGGCACAAGGAGGCTTATGGAGAACTCTAGCCGAAGGCTGAGGGTAGTGCCCAGACAAACACAGAGGGGAAAGCGGTTCTCAGAGACTGTGGGGTGCAGATCTTTGAGGGCCCTGCCTGCTTTTCTCCTGCTGAGGCTGTGTTATCCTCCTCTCCTTTACTCGCACCAGCCCAGGAAGTGTTTAGGCTGAGACTGCATCTGGGAGGGGTGGCGGGGAGTTAGGTTTAACCCACCACGTCTTATCCTTGCCTTTAAATTCTTCACCTGTAAAGCAGGTAATGCTACTATTGTGGTGCACTTAAAATTCTTTGACCTTCATTTCACTGACAAGCAGTTTCCTTACCTTCTCTCTGTCAATCTGGAGTGACCTCAGTGTCTCACTTATGCTGCTTGACTTCTGAGGCCAGCTCAGAGAAGGATCAGAAATGTCCTTCTGGTCAGACACGCGTGGGAGAACTGGCCCTTGTGTAAGAAGTCTGACTACCCTGAAGACAACCTCCTGTAGGGGCAGCACGCGGGTGTTCTGTTAAACACCTGCAACAGCCCGGCAGCCTGCAACCACTGCCAACCAGGCAGGTGAGCCCTCTGGCCGGCCGGCCCGTGTGAGCCCTCAGGTGACTGCAGCAAATGTCAACAATGAACCACAGTCACAGGCGTGACCTCAGCCAAGAGCCTTCCCTACATTATTCCTTCCTTAATTACGAAATCCCAGAACTCTATGTCAATATAATGGTTGTTTTAACCATCTAAGTGTTTAGTGTAATTTTTGCATAGCAATAGTAACTGAAACACCTACCTCTCTGGATGGTTTTAAGAATTAAATGAGCCCTGACTGGTGTGGCTCAGATGGTTGAGCATCATCCTGCAAAGCGAAAGGTTGCCAGTTCCATTTCCAATCAGAACACATGACTGGGTTGTGGGTTCAGTCCCTGGTCAGGGCTCGTGGGAGAGGCAACCGATCAACATTTATCTCTTTCATTAATGTTTCTCTTCCTCTCTTTCTCCCTCCCTTCCCCTCTCTCTAAAAATAATTAAATTAAATAATTCTCAGAAGGTTCAATGAGGTAATAGACATAGAATAACTGGTATAGTGGTCATTGCTCAAAGCAAGACATATTATCACTACTTCCACATTAAGCTTTTCCTCACCTTACCAACCAACAGGCCAGTCCTTGGAAGAAAGGGTTGTTTTACCATGAAGAAATGTTAGAATTAATCTAAGGTTCCAAGAGGTTTTCTGGGAAAGTTAATTATACCAACATGAGGTTACTTAATTCCCTGTATGTATTTATTCTATTATTTATTGAAATTATAGCAGAAGACCCACATATATAAACGATCAAATAAGGTGGACTAGTTTGTCGATCAGGATTTCTCAGCCTTGGCACTAGTGACATCTCAGGCTGGATACTTTTTTATCCTGGTGGGTGGGGTGTTTTGTGCACTGTAGGATGTCTAGCAGCATCCTTAGCCTCCAGCTACTAGATGCCAGTAGCAATGTTCCCCCACAGCTGTGCAACCAAAAATGGTTTCAGATCTTACCAAATGTCCTTTGAGGTGCAGTTAGCCCTGATTGAAGCACTACCATAGCCAGGTATGCTTCGGGTGGTTGTCATAAATGAAGGTTTATATGAACTTTCTAAGATGAAATGGGCATGATTTGCAGAGACAGAAGATAAGCCAACCTATAGCTTTAAAAATGACATCGCTCCCTATGTGGGAGACTACCTGCCGTAGAATTAGAACACTGCAAGGGTCTGGTAACTGCCAAGGCCTTTCCTAGGGAGACTGAAGTTTGTGCCAGAGCAGAGCATCTTTTCCTGGGATAGGGAAACCCAAGAGTAGAACTGTATGGAACTAGGCTTGAGTAGACGTGGAATCCGTGTGAGGGAGACACTAATGACAAAGGCTAAGTGTAGCTACTCAGGCAGGGCTGAGTTCACAAGTCCGGATGCTGTTCATTTTTATTTGGAAAGTTGTGTATCAATTAGAACCCTCATATGGGAGAAGACATACTTATTCAGGGAAATATAATTGCAGGCAAAAAGTCACCTATTAGCAATGTTTCTAATGACATTGTTAATGACAATAGCTCTCAGGTGATAAAAACAGAGAGCAAGGATTGTGTTGTAGGCTGTATCTGTGTTTGGGACAATAAAAGATGAGGCATAGGATGAATAAGATGTGTGCCTGCCCGATGCTCCGGAAGTTTTGAAGATAAGAGGACACAAGACCAGCAACACCGAGCCTTGGATTTTTTCCTTTTGGGTGGGTTTGCTACCCTCTTACTTGTGTAGAGTTGCCAGACGGGAACTGATTCCAAATGGATGATCAAATTAATCAGAAAGTGCCTAAATTTTTCTTTTTTTTAATGTATAGATGAGTTTCTCTCTTCCTCTTTTTAAAACTAACTACAATCCATGAATAAAAAATAAAAAGAGTTAAGTGTCTCCCAATAAGACTAGGCATTAGTATTTATTGAATGACTTTGGAGTGTTTGAATCAACTCTACTATGTTTTAGAAATGCTCTGTCTTCTTTAATCCTCTCCATCTTGTCGGCGGCCTCTCAGTATCCCTCTTTTGCAAATTTAGGGAACAGGGTGAAACAGGTTATATAGCTTGCTTTAGTAATACCACTGGTGAGCACCAGGGTCAGGATTTGAACTACTACAGTCCTTCTGCACCTAAAGCCCGCTGTTAGGTCACCCTATCAGGCTGCCTCCTGGGTGAAACTCTGTGTCTTGAATGCATTTATGCATTTTCAACTGCTTCAAGGAAGAAGAAAAAAGGTCTTTATTGTCTATGATGTCCTTAAGTCCCAATGACATGCTTCAAATTCCATTTCCTTCTCTCTAGCCCCTTAAAGAGCCAATTAAAGTGAGCTTCACATCAGCGGGACTTTGGTTTTAGAATTTCAGCACAGCCTGCTCATTTGATCTGCAAACTCCATCACTGAAGAGTGAAAGTCATCAAATTTCATTTCTTATAACATTAGTTTAGAAAGATGTTTTCCCCTCTTACCAGTTAAATTGTCTTTTACTTTGTAAACTGTTTCTATTTTTCAACAATTGCATTACAATGTGTGCAATTTTAACCGCCCTGCTGCTCAATCCTTTAGAAACCCAAATAAAGAAATAGTTATATAAGCAAGAAACATCAAAAAGTGAATAAAAGGCAGATATTGCTTCAGATGGTTCTCCATTTGCTGAGGACAAAAAAGCAATTTAACATTGTATTTTTTATATTTATTATTGCATTATTCTTTTGTTTACCTTGCAGCAAGTGGAACCCTGATTAGCAGCTGTCACCTCCCACGTTTTAACTACGTAGTCCATAGCTTGACTCTCACTTGACAATGTCTTCGCGTGCCTGGATCTACCTTACCCACAGTGCCCGAGTCCATATTGCACGGTTTTTGTAATTAAGTGAGTGGCAAGTTAGCTTCCTCCATCCCTAAATTGAACACTTCATAGTTTTAAAGCACTTCTCATAAACTTCCCTGAGTCTGAATCCCCATCAGTGCCCCATCTTCCCCTGATGACTCAATTATCTCCTCCAGGGAGAATCTGTTCATTACCAAGAATTACCTTCCTCCGCGGAGAGGTGGCTAGAAACAATGACTCTAAACCCTCTTGCCTTCACTCTGTTTTCAGTGCATAGTGTATAGTTGTGACAATCTGTTTTCTGCCTTTCCTGGCTCTCCCTTTTGAAAACCATAGAAAATATGTATTCACCTCATTTCATTTCTTTCCACACTGAACAAGGAAAGTCCCTATGGTTCCTTCTGCCCCTTGGGGTCACCTCCATTCACAGTAGGAAGGAAGTGACTTTCACCCTATTGTTTTAATGTTTTCCTTTTCTTATTCAAATATTTCATATTCATTAAAATCCATGGATGCTCTCAAGAAAAATCATAGTGCATTTTTTTCCTGGAGCATTCTCTTTTCCTAATATGAAATTGTATAATTACAATTGTACAAAACTGAGAAAATGCAGAAAAGAATAAATACAATCAGCCTTGAACTCCACCCTGATTAGATGACTCCTGGAATGTCCAACCATGCAAACAGAGCGAAACTATGCAGACAGTAAGGAGACCAGCGGTTGCCAAAGGTTGGGGGTGAGGGATGAGCAGGTGGAGCACAGAAGGGTTTTAGGGCAGTGAACCCTAATGTGAACCATGGACTTGGGGCGATGATGGTGTGTCAATGTAGTTCCGCACCGGCACCGCCCTGGGACGGGATGTTGGTAACGGGTGAGGCATGAATGTGTGGGGGCAGGGGGTAATCCCCTCAATTTCGCTGCAAACCTAAAATAGCTTTTAAAACACAATGTCTTAAAAACAGCGGATTAGTGTTGCATTGTGTACACGTATCACGTCTCCTTTAGGCATCATCTATATCGAGGGACACTTCAGTTGCTTCCATGCCTCAGTCGCAGCGAACAATGAACAGAAAGCTGCGTGTATCTTTATGAATAACTGTTTTCAGAATTTTGGAGTAGATACCCAGAAGAGGGGTCACTGGTTCATACGGTTGCTCTAGTCTTAACTTTTTGAGGAACATTTATACTGTTTTCCATGTCACCCCAATAAATTTAATGGAAAACATTAGAAAACAAATGATAGAGCACATACGCAGCCCTATGAAGAAAGTTAAATAGAATAAAATAGTGTTCAAGAAGAATACAGAAAAATACATATGAGCACAATACATACGAAGCCATGTGTAAGTTGTGCACAAATGGTACATACGACCCTTTTTACCCATTTTACCACAAACTTTTAAAATCTGACAGATTATATTGCCAATGCTCTTTCCTTAATGTAATGTAAAGAGAGGCGGGTTGGCTCAGAGATCCCTCTCATTCGGGTTGCGGGTCAGTCTGCTTGAAAAGAGCAGAGCTGTGGTGACAGGTAGTCAATATCTAATGAGCTCGTACCAGACGCTACAGACCTGGTTAGTGCAGGGTGGCAACAAGCAGCGTCAGGATGTGGCCAACTGAGGGAAGGCAGCAAGGCAGTAGCCGGGATGCAAAGAAATAGTCTTACAATCAGTATACCTACAAACTGCTTTAGAGACAAAAGAGCTTCTGTTTAAACAGCTTTTTTTTTCTCATGCAAGTATTGTTACCTTATGTCTATGTTGCTATAGAGGGTTAAAAATTATATATTCCCATAACCATATCCTATTACACCACTGAAAAAAAGGGTTTGTTAGAATAAACACCTTGCTTCTCTATAAGAACCTTGGATTCAGAGTCCCATTTGTACCCCTCCAAACCCTATTTGATGATAAACAATTGTTTTTAAATTGAGTGTATTTGGGGGAAGGGTAATTATTATTACGTATTTTTTGCTCAGAAATGGTGGGTCTCCATTGTTGACAGAATGTCCATGTCTTAGGCAAGCATTCAATTTCCTTCAAAACCCAGTCCCAGTCTTACTTTTTCAGGCATATTTTCTCATCCTGGCTCTCCTGTGCCCTGATAAACAGAGCGTTTGTTGTATTCTGTTTATGTTCAATTCTTTCTCTCTTGTTTTCTAATCTTTTCCCTCTGTCTGGGGTCCATCACCCTATATTACATATCTATGGGGCTTCCACGCTTTGCTTGACCTGGTGTCCTGGCCTTTCAGCTGGGAGGAACCTCATGGCCGGTGCCTGGTGGCTCTGCAGCTTGCCCTACAGCTCCTGGGAGCAGGAGCATGACTTCCCACATAGATGGCAAGATTCTTGAGAAGAGAGCCCGAGGTACTGCTGCCTCCTCCTCGTTGCCACACTTTCAGTTGGGGTCCTTATGATGTGCTGAATGAATGAATGAATGAGTTTCCCAACAGCACATCTTTAAACATGTCAAGCACTATAGTGATCTTATTGGGCTTTCAAATATAAAATTACATAAGCAATGAAGCAAACTAAATATGAATTAAAATTGAGAATGAAAAGTGTGGTATAAACCTGTTAGAATAGCAAAACAGGCCACAAAATAATACCTTTACATTTTTTAATAAGGAGCACAGAAATGACAGAGGTACCAGATGACGACAAAGATTCAATAATATAAGATGTGGGAGAGAAAAAAAGAGCTGCTCAGCTCCAGGGTAATTATCCTTAAGTGGAAAGGCAGAGACAGTGTAGTTCAAGTGCTTTTAGAACTAAGGTTCTGAGACAGTCTAATAATAGCACTAGAGAAGGACTAGAGTTTAATAATAAGGAGGCACACATTCTCTCTCACATTCACCCAGCTCTCTCACATAATATTGGACACCTTGTAAAATTCACCTGACCTGTCTGTGCTGATTCCACTCATTTAATGCAGCAGTGGTTTTGAGCATTCATAGAGAGGATAAATAAAGATAATATGGGTGAATATCCCTAGTAAATTATAAAACCCCAATGCAAGCATGACTATTTTGTAAAGGTTTTATTTATTTATGTTTAGAAAGAGGTGAAGGGAGGAAGAAAGAGAGGGAGAGAAACATCGATGTGAGAGAAAAACACTTATTGGTTGCCTCTCACACTTGTCCTGACCGGGGACTGAACCCACAGCCCAGGCACGTGATCTGACTGGGAATCACACCAGGGATCTTTTGCTTTGTGGCACGACGCCCAACCCACTGAGCCACACTGGTCAAGGCATGAGTAATTATTATTAAAGCAAGAGCTACATTGAAATAGTGTATGGTTTGGAAATATTTTTAACAGAATTCAAACTAAATCTGGAAAATGAATACCGTGTGGTATGATGGCTACAGATACCAGTGCTGCGTTGCACACTACGAGTTTGCTAGGAGAGTGACATGCCAGGTGTTCTCAGCACCCACACGCACAGGTGGCAACTGTGGGAGAAAATAGAGATGTTAATTAGCTCGACTCTAGTAATCATTTTACCACATATGTATTTCAAAATATCATGTATTCCTTAAATAGATACATATTTTATTTTAAAAAAAGAACAAATGGACTGTAGTAGCTAGAGCTTGGTGTGTAGGGAGGTAAAAACAACAAAATAACTAAAGATTTTAATAGTAATAATCATAACAACAACACAAATAATAGCTACAAGTATAGGCCACTTTCTACCTGACAGACCTTTCCTAAGAGCTTTATAAAGTGTGTTCACTGTTAGTCTATTTTTTTCAGATGAGTGTTTTTTCATTTGTCAGTTTCAATTTCAATGAAATGATGATCTCATTTCACTTTGATTGAATTACAACAGCTCGATGAATTCCGACAGCTACATTGAGGGGGCCAAATACACGGTGACAGAAGATGATCTGATTTTGGGTGGTAGCCACACAGTACAATGTGCATACTGTGTATCATGGAGTGTACACTTGGACTCTTATTAACCAATGTCTCCCCCACAAAAATTAATTAATTAATTAAAAATAAAAAACATTAAAAAGTCAGATGCGTGTGTGCATATGTATCACATGTATATGTGTGTGCAGACACACACACATGTACTTCAAAATCCTTAACAGGATTTTATTTTCTTAATCCAGCATCATTTCTAATTTGCAGAGACTTTGTAGATGTTTATGAAATATATGACTAAGGGAAATAAGAAGCATGAAACATCTCAGAGACATTAAGATACTGACTTTATGTTAAATACATACAATTTAATGGGGACTTTATGATCAATAGGTCCTTTTTCAATAGTGATTGAAAGTTGTCCGATGCTTGCTGGATTCAGTTTTCCAACGTTAATTTAAACTGATAATAAAATTATCGTTGTCACAAAAAAAATTACATAGACAAACTGGAGAACTAAAATTATCTATTTCTTTAAAACCAGAAAGACTATGTCAAACTATCCTGAAATTCATCCTTGAATCTCTCTCTTTCATTCAGTTACAGGAACAATGTCCTCCTTTCCTAATTGAGACACGAGCCTGTATGTGTACGATTTTATGTGCTGGTTTTGATTACTGTCATTTCCACTGAACAACTCTGCCATCACAGGGATAGTTCTGCCTCCGCAGAAGGTCGCAGCTCTCTGTGCAAGGATGGTCTACCCTGACTTTTGCTCTCTATCCTCGCAATCACCTGTCTTAGGCGGCATTTCTCCCACTCAGACCCTCCTATGAATACCACAGTCTCTCACTTATTCAAAAAAGATAAGAGCAACCCTTCCACTGTTGAACAATTGGTAAGTTGTAGCAGCAATGAGAGAATGCAGGGGAAATTGCACAGAGCAAAGGCTTCAAAGCAGGGATCACGGTATCCAATCATAGGTTGCCTCACTGGCTTTGAAAGAGCCGTGCCAGTGTTTTCCATTTCAATTTCTTTATCTGCAATATGGACACAGATGAGAGCAGTAATGCCTTCAACAGGTTGTTGGGAGGCCTGGAGCAGTACCATGGGGAAGCTCTTTGTAAACTATAACATTACATGTGGATATTATTAATTACATCATAAAATGCTTTGTGTAAGTCTAAGTTTGGGAGTAAAAATGTTTGAATTGTTATATGGGAAATACTTGGGGATTTCTGTGGGTGATGATAATGAACAGGGATGGAGAGTCTCATTAACGACAACTAGGGACAGCAAAGGAAGTGTCACTGGGACCATAGGACACAGACAAGGATTCGCAGCTGCTTGCCTTCTGGGAGCATCTAAGATACTCCAGATAAAAAAGCCGGTCTTCGGACCTAACTGCTTACAGATGGATCTGCTGCTTTCTCTTAGTCGTTGGCTTCTGCACGGTTTCCTAACACCTGATTTACAGCAGATTATTAGCACCTCTGAAAAATGACCCACATAGTGCACCCTGGCAGCTGTGCTGGACAGTGCGCCTTAGGCTGGGGACCAGAAGTCTCAGGTTGGAGCTCTGGCTCTGCCACTCGCTATTTTGTGAATGGCCAAGTGACTCAATTTTCCCCAACCTTATTTTCCTCATTTGCAAAAATAAAGACAAAACACCACAAAGGATGGAAATAAAGGGTAAGTGTGAAACCTAAGTAAAGCTGCAAAATGCGTGCCTGATAACAAACATCCAAGCAAGAAAGAGTTCCTTCAGTAATGTTGTCGTCTCTCGAAAGTCCGTGGAGCACTGCGTTCGGCACTGTCTTCAGTGCAGTGAAGAAACATTTACATTGCTTGGTGGAGCTTTACCACAGTTGCTTTGGAAATATTTCTCACCCTCTCTGGCACTAGCTGGTTGGTGGGAGCTATCTCCACTCTGATCAGTCCAGTGGTTGAGACCAAATGCCAGGATGCATATGGCTCATAAGCCCTGACACATATTATTTAAGGGTTAAGGCAGAATAATTGCTAGATTTTTTTGGAAATAGAATCAAAGCAAAAACTACTTTTTTAGCAAATGGGCCCCCCATTTGAAGAACAGATTCTTCATGGCATTTATTCATGAAAATTATAGCTGGACCTTCACAGCATCAAAGCAGTAAATTAAGTCTGCTCACATAGCATTAATTTTGACTACATAGGATGATGGAATCAAAATATATGGAAATGGTACAAGCTGCTGAGACATCTGGGATTGCTCATTTCAACATCTTTTGTTCTTTTTTAGATACTGAAAGAATAGAAACAAAGTTTTATGATGAAACAGCTTTTAACCCTGACATTTTATCCCAGCTGGTGAAATAAGGACTACAATACTTTTTAAAATTCTTATACATTATCATCATGCCCTCCAAACTATATACCAACATGAATGTAAAATGGATTAACAATCTAATGCAAAAAGGAAAATAAAATAAAAGAATTTTAAAGTGCAAAACAATTTTTACCATGGAAGAAAATATTCATAGATTTTACCATATTAAATTTTTCCAGTGGGACATAAAGCTGGAAATAACAAATGAACAAATAAGAAAAACAAACAAAATCCCATAGACATAGGCATCAGTATGGTGGTTAACAGAGGGAAGGGAATTGGGGTGCAGTAAAGGAGAAAGGGGGTCAAAGCCCAGCCATCGTTAATATAACAAGAAGAATTTGCACAACATCTATGTATCCTGGCAGCCAAGGAGAGTGGACTGGAATGCACATGTGTGAACAGTGACGACTTCACTGTACTAGATGGGGTGGTGGGGGAGTAGCCATTGAGTGAGCATGTCTACTGTGTGGCAGTCACATTCAAAATGACTAAGTGAGTAGAGCAATGAATCTGCATCAAATTTTTGCATTAAGCTTGAACTTTCTCAGCAGAAATTATTCAGATGATTTTGAAGGCTACATCTATGCACAGGTGGTGATTGGCAGATTCATCATGACAACATGCCCGCTCATGTGTGAAATCTTGTGCAGAATTTTTTGGTGAAACTTCAAATCACCCAGGTGACTCAGCCTCCAACGGCCCAGATTCAGTGCCCCGTGACTTCAGGCTTTTCCAAAAACTAAAATGACTTCTGAAAGGGAAGAGATTTCAGACCATTGATGGGAATCAGGAAAATATGATGGAGCAGATGATGCCAATTGGGAGAACTGTGTGAGGTCCCCAAGTGCCTACTTTGAAGGCAAATGAGACATCATTGTCCTATGTACAACATTTCTTGTATCTTGTATCTTCTTCGATAAACATCTTTATTCTTCATATTACCTGACTGGATACTTTCTGGTCAGACCTTGTATATGGTGCCAAAGATTTGACTTTGGGTGTGAGCACACAATGCAAAATACAGATGAGGTATCATAGAATTATATATTTGAAACCTATATAATCTTATTAACCAATGTCACCTCAATTAAATTAATTTTAAAAATAATATTAACAAGACAAATCATAAAATTTTGACATAAGTAAATCATGAGATATTGAATAAAAATAAACACTCTACCATCAAAAGCTAAATCAACTTAATGCAAAAAAATCATTAATATGTGAAATGATAAAGCAGAAACTTGAAAAATATTTGCAATCTAGTTAAAAAATATATTTTTTAAAGATTTTATTTATTTGTTTTTAGGGAGAGGGGAAGAAAAGGAGAAAGGGGGGGAGAGAAACATCAATGTGTGGTTGCCTCTCACACGCCCCCTATGGGGGACCTGGCCTGCAACCCAAGCATGTGCCCTGACTGGGAATCAAACCAGCGACCTTTTGGTTTGCAGCCCGCACTCAATCCACTGAGCTACACCAGCCAAGGCTAGTTGAAATATTATATGTAACTATATCTAAGGTATAAATAACTTATGTGACTTAATAGAAATCAGTGTACACTGTGAAAGAAAAAATTGAGGCAATATAAGTGTAGAAATTTTAAGAGAAATGCAAGTGTTAATAAGCCTAAGGAAAATGTCAATCTCATTGATAAAAACATGTGATCTTCTGAAAGGTGCTACATGATAACAGCCACATTATAATCTTCCTTTTCCTCTTCTATGCTACATGTAGCACAATTTGGAAGTAGCTGAGGAGCAAGGAGGCCTTCAGGAGTTGATGTCATCTGAGGTGAGTCCTGAGGATCGATAGAAGTCAGTGAGATGAAGACAGACCACCCAGGAGGGAGCAAATGCACTGCAGACGGCAAGTCCCTAAAGGAGCCCACAAATGTGTGCAGTTGAGAGTCACTGGAGTGTGACTTGTGGAGAAGAAAGGCCTGAGGGTGAAGCTAAGAGGTCAGCCAGGTCGATAGAATCCTGAATGGCATACTAAAGATTTGAACTTATCATGTAAGTGGGAAGACAGTGAAACAAAAACAAAATCAAAAAGAAAAACACAACAGAACAAAACAAAAGCAAGGGACTAGAGAGACCAGGCCATCTATGAATCTTTCTTTCTTTACTTCTCTCTTCCTGCATCCATTTGGGCCATAAAAATGCACTAAGTGCTGACCACGTGCCTTATAATTTTCATAATTTATGAGTGAAATGGTGCCATTCTTCTGCTCAAAGTCCTTCTATGTCTGTCTGTTTTATTTTTCACATCTCTCAGTAAAAGTCACTATTTTTAAAATAGCCTCCAGAACCTTGTTCAAACCTGTATGGAAAGGCAATCAGATAAAATAGAATTTGGGGTAAATGAAAGGTAAGATGTTGATCTCACTTATGTTTTGCATTAGTCCTGAGAGCTGAATGACAACTATGAAATGAAAGGTGTCATCCCACCCACAAAGCCCCAATTAAAATAAACAGCCCCCTTCCCCTCCTCCTCCAAACTTCTGGCCCGTGGCTATTTTTCAACAAGGAAGAATCTAATAACCAACTGAAAGCTTTTAAGGAATGGGAAAACTTGCTTATGAAGGCAGGGGCCTCCTCAGACGGTCCTGGTGTTCTGTAGTGGAGAATGACATTCCCTGGATGAAGAGTGGCACAACTGCCTCTTGGGATACCCACATCTTACAGGAAAACACCTGCATGGGGAGCTGAAATTACTGAGCACTAAGAAAGGTCATTTCTGCCACTGGTAAGGGGCATTGTGGGGCAAGCAAAGCAGTGGGTGGAGTCAGTTTCCACGGAGGACCAACTGAGAGAGACCAGAGCCCCTGGAGAGCTAAGTTTGTGAGAATATAGTAGTGACAATCTGTGACAGCTAGAAGCAATCCAATCACGAAATGGGAGGTGGGGTTTGCTCAACATCAAGTGTGTTAACTCCCTGGGACTGCCGTCACAAGTTTCTGCCAAGTGGGTAGATTCAACAGCAGAAACTTATCCTCTCATATTCTGGAGGCTACGAGTCCAACATCAAGGTGTCGGCAGGGCCATGCTCTTTTAAGACTCAAGGAGAAAGTCTGTTCAGTGTTTCACTGTTTGCTTCAGGTGGCTCCTGGGAGTACTTGAAGTTCCTTGGTTTATACACTTATCACTCCAGTCTCTGTCCCCATCGCCACATCACACAGTGTTCTCTCTGCGGGTCTCTGAGTCTTTGCTCCTTCATCTCTACATATAAGGACGCCAGTCACACTGGGTTAAGAGCCCACCCTACTCTCGTATGACCTCATCTTGACTTGGTTACATCTTCAGAGACACTTTTTTCCAAATAAGGCCACATTCACCAGGGGTTAATTATGACTTGAACATTTGGGGGGTAAAAACAAGTCACAACATTAAAAATTACTCATTTTCTGGATGAAAATCAATATGCTCTTGTTTTGACGTCTGTATAATTCATGGGCTCATTGGCAGGTGAATTCCAAAGGGATAGAGACTTCTACGCACAACCAACAAGGCAAGCAGGAGCCGACACCAGGTTTAAAGCAATGGAGAGAAATGAAAGCAGTTGCGTTGTAATTGAATAACAATAAAAATTAAAAAAAATAAAAATAAAAAAGTAAAAAAAGAAAAAAAAGAAAGAAGTTGCGTTTTACACTGTTATGAAAAAGTCATAGTGAATGAAACAAGAAGCAAAGTCCAGGCGTTACTCTCCACCTGTGGACAGTAAATGAAAACTACCTGCTGTTAAAGTGCGGTGCTCGCTGCTGATGCCCTGAGTCCTGGAGTGGAGTGCCGTGGTGTGGCCGTCAGTGGACGCCCCATCTCCAGGTGCTTCTCAGAAGTAGACAGGGCGTGGAAGACCTGGTCCCAGTTTCCATGCTGGCACTTTCGAGCTGTGCTGTCTCAGAGAAGTCTCTTCCTTTCTCCATGTCGCAATTTCCTCAGCCCACCCTGGCTAACCCTCGGGTTGTGGTGAGACTCAGTACAGACAGTCCGTGCTAACGTTCAGCGTAAACGTGAAAACTCTATGAGACTGCTTAGAAGTTATTCACGCAAGGTTTTCTCCCATATTGTTCTTGCCTTATTCCAAAAGTAACTTGAGCCCGCTCTAAGTATTTTCTTCATCTAGCACTGTGAGTTATTTTGCTAAATTGTTATTAAGTCATTAAGTCTAAATAAGGTCACTTAGCTCTCGACCCAGGATTATGGTCAGAAAACCTGTGACATAAGAACAACAATAATAAAAAATTCACATGACATTCAAACGGGTGCCTCAAGTTCATCAACATGATACTGTAAATATCTTTCAACAAAGCTTACACATTTTAAAATACAATCCTCTAGTTACGTTCACATAGGCAGTCACCAGTGACGCCTCACCCCAGTGCCAGGAAAGAGATACGGCTGCATTTGGTCTCCTAGAAGGTTAGTAATAGCTGTGAGATGTGAAGGCGCAGGGCCGGAACTAGGATTTGTACAGTGTGTCTGTTATTTCCAAGGGCACGCATTGAATTTCAAGCCTTAAAATTCTGAGCTCCTACAGTTTTCCTCTATCTTCACTGCATGTAGAAATCTTCCTTGCATCACATTTCTTAGCACTTAACTTTTTAAAATTATGAATCGTTATTATAGATCATGGATAGAATATATAATATTACAAAATTTCATTTCAGAATATTTCTAAATGATTATTTGCTTTATTTTTTAACTTGACCAAGTGAAATCATATACTAAATCAATAAATCTCTAACATTGGACACATCTCTGTTGCTGGCATCTCCCACTAAGCTAGAGTTTGGAACTTTATTTTTAAGATGTACTACCAATTGTGCTTTGCTAGGTTTTATTTAAGTCTCTCCATTTAAAGTCATAAGTGAGGACCCGGTGAAGTTTTGTTTTTTATTCCATATGTTTTTATTAAAGTACAATGATTTGCTAGTTTTTAAATTGTACTTGTAAAATTTCCCTTTTTCGTTATGATTGAGAACAATTTATGTAGCATGTAAATAATTTTTTACTTGATTGTTTATAAGCATTTACCTGTAAAACACTGCCTAGCACAGACATATTTTAAGGTAATTTTTGGCAGTCTTAAAATGTCTCATTTTCATTGATCTATTCAATTTTTCAACTTTCTGGAGTCAATTTACATAATTAATATCTTGAAAATTATTCATTTTCTTGAGATTTTCAAATTTATTAGCATAGATTTGAATTCACTTATACTTTAAACATCTTTTTGGTCTATTGTTATATTCATTTTTCATTTTCTCCTTCCTAATATTTGAGTACTCTTTCATTATTCTTGCATAAATTTTTCATAATCTATATTCTAGCTCAGATCCATGTTTTCATTTTTTCTTAATTTTTATTTATTTCATCCTGCTTTAGAATTGTGAGATTTTAAAAATTTTTTCTTTATTACTTTGCTATTTTTAACTCTTCAATCTGTTATGTACTGAGCAATTATAATTTCAACTCATTTGGACAAAATGGTTTCCTTTCAATGTAATATTTTCTAATTTCATATTATGCATTTTTAAAATTATTTCTTCCAGTTTCATGGATAAATAAGAAAGATAAAGGTTTTCTCATGTTATAACACATTTAAGTATAGAAAGTATAGTTTCTTCATATTCTGCAACAAATCTGAGGGTCTTCCTGAACTTTCAACTGCTGATAATAAAGGAGATGAAATCACCAAAGTTAGTCCAATCCATACACACAGTGCGATTGATAATTACTGGTCCTTTGGGTGAAATTACTGATTTTTCCAGTTCCTAACCATTTCCTCTTATCTTCTCCAAGATGGCATGTGGATTATGAATATGTTTAAGTGCTTAGAATGTTGCACTTTCTCATTAACACAGTACCTTCGAGTGCCCCCACCTCTGGACAGAGGACCTGAGCCGGCTCCCTGCTCAGGTAGCCACCGAGTCATTACACGTCTGTGTAGTCTCGCTCCAGAAGGGGAGTGACTCAGCATAACTTGGGGTCCTCTGTGGAGAACTTACAAGTGGTGGGGGTGAGTGCAAGCTTACAAGGTCATCAAAATTGAAAATTATTTTCAAAAAGTGTATAATATTGACTTCCTACTTAATTAGAAATTTTCTACAGTATTTTTCTATTTGTTTTTTCAAAACGTTCATTTTGGGGGAATATAATTGTTCTTATCATCATATATTTAACACATGTGCACATGTTTTTCTTCTCTATTATCTTTGTACAGCTACATTTGTGCTTACTTTAAAAAATAGTTGGGTTAGGCCAACGATGATAGCATGCTGATAGCAGAGATGTGCATTTTTCTCTACCCATCACTATCCTCTTACTTCTAACACACAACTTCTTCTTTCTGGGAGAGACCTCATTCTGCATCATGAGGGAAACATCAACTCACCCCTATTCCTTTGCCTCTTCCACTTGGACCCAAGCTTGCCTGTGTAAGAATGCACCATCCTCTTACCTAGAGTAATTTGGTCAGGACGATCTGTAATGCATTGCAGGTAGATGCAAGAAATCATTATACGATTTTTTTAAAAGCTTAAGTTTGGGTTTCTTGAGGTTATTTTCCCAGCCAAATGGAGAAATCTGTCAGCAGAAAATAAAAGACAACCCACAAAGAAAACACAGATAAAGATGTAGCCAAACAAAAAGAAGTGGAGGTCCACCTGCCTGTTGCTACAGAAGCCAAACTTGCAGGGCCATTGCTGGTATAAAAGAGAAGGGGTTTAATTCAGGTGCTGCACGATCTGATACAAAGGCAGACTCCTGCCTCAAAGCTCTTTTCCTCTGCAAGACCAAGACAAAAGCCCGCATCCAGAGTTCCTGCTCTAATTTAAAAGACAATCTGTTGGAGTCCGTAGGCGGCTGCAAAGCCATCATAGTCCACGTTCAGGTAGCAAAGCTTGTTCTCAGCTTCTGTTTATTTCAGGCTTCCTCCTGGAGCTGGCGTGTGGAGCCGTGACTGCCATGGGATGCACAGCTGCTAAGGCCACAAGGCCATGTGCTCCCTGGAGAGGGTGTGTGAACACACTGGCAAATGCATCACCAGGTTGGTAACAGAGAGCCAGAGAGGCTCCCTCCTGGAGGGCATGAGCCATATGACTGCTGGTCCATGGAGAGAACAGGTGAATACACCAAGTGAGTGTAGGTCGCAAGCAAGCAAGCCACGAGCCAGAGAAACTCTCTTTGTTCCCCTGGGACTTTATTAGCTTTCGGTGTAGGGTGGACTAGGTGCTGTCATGTGCTTTGGGTGGGTTCACCTCCCAACCAGTCCTTTCTTTCCCCAGGCTACTCTGACATACCTTTTTGGTCTAGCACCTCCCCCTGTGCTATTCAGACGTCTATGGAACATGTGCCCCCTGCCTTCCCCTGGTCCCACCCCCAATCTGGTACTGGAACAGGGGAGGAGGGCTTTTTACTCTATCCAATTACCTTGCTAGTCTTTCCTGCTCTCAGTCTAAGAACCTCCGCCTGCAGTCATTTTGGCCAATGGTGGAGATTTCCCCACACTTCAGACAAGCCATCTACCAGTACAATTTTGCACAGAGGTGAAGGACACATGGGGAGTCCTGCTGCCATTACTGGAGCTCCCATCATCTCCTCTGCGCCCCATTCTAGATTTGCTACTAAAACCAATCTGTCTATGCTTCTTTGACTTATATACCATGTAATATATTTATCATTGTGTTTCCAATACTAATAACCAAATAAGTTCTCACAAATAATGTTCTTATATCTAAATCTTAAATAATAATGTAAGGAGAAAAATCATGAAGAAATTTACTGTTCTTTTCAAATATTTCATTTAACTGATTGTGAAGTCTGGGAATAAAGGTGGATTGAGGAGTCAAGGCAAGTTCAAACATAGACTTTCAACCTTTTGTTTAAGTAATTTTTTTTGTCTGTTTGGTGGATCAGCCAGGAACTGGTATGCCTCTACCACTTGCCTGGTGTGCCTTTACCATTTGCCTTGTACGACCTCATTACCAGCAAGCAAAGGAGATGTCCTTGCTTAAGGCCAGGTTGGAATAAGGCTGCTCATGCCCATTAGAATTGGTGAACAAGTCCCACTGCAAACTCATTATCAGTGTGACTCCAGCACTCAGACCTCTTCTGTGTGCAGGTAATGCCGTCAAAATATGCCTCCTACTACTTCCCAGTCTGTCGTTCCTCCCTCTAGGGTTATGCCCAGGCACAGGGAGGCTCTCCTGCAATCTATTCTTGTTACCAGCACCCTGATCTTATTCCAGTTGGATGTTTAGGGGAAAGCCCTTTATTCATTCACATTCCCTCTTCATTATACTTTCAAAAATCCAAGTTTAAGAACACAAACAGAATTATTTACAGATTTACAGTCCTGATGCAGGTTTCTGACTATCTTTATAACCCATTATTTATTTCAATGAGCAACTGGGGGAAAAAAGACCCAGACAAAATCAATTGTACTCACTTCTTTGCTTTGTTTGGGAGTCCCTTGGAGCATTTTTAAGAAGAAAATCTTTGAAAACGTTTACAACTTCTTTCATACTTATTTGTCTACTCAGATTTTCTACTTGTTATTGAGACAATTAGGGGAATTTATACTTTCTGAGCATAAAAGGAACTTTTTCATTGGGACTTTCAAAGTTTACAGCACAGAATTACACATTTTATTTGACAATGCTATTCACAACTCCACCTTACCTGCTGTTTCACCTTCTTCTTATTTCTTATTTTCTGAAGGTATCTTGTTTCACTTTCTTGGAACCCAGTAGTCAACACTGCATCTAATTCATTACAGTTAACTGAAGAAAATAATTGACTGTACTTTTGATTTATGTAGCATCAGTGTACAAATTTTATTTTCTTTTTTTTGCTTCGATGAACTTTGATTTTATTTAGTTTTAATTTTATACGTCTAAAATTAAGTTATACATTTGCACTTTTATTTTTCATATAGTCACACTTTTTAGAGTCACCTGTGTCACCGTGAACCCAATTTATTCAGCTTATCAGGAAACACGTGGTCACCTACCTCATGCCTGCCACTGTGCTAGATATCGGAGTTAAAACGGCAAAAAAGTAAGAGAAAATAATAAAATTAAATACCATGTGTGTTTTCATCATGGTATTTCAGCTTCTGTGAAAGACAGACATGAAGTAAAAATTATTAAGAATTGTTAGAAATGTGAAGGTAGTAAAGAAAAACGGTATGATAAAGAACCCCACCTAATTTAGGCACCTCATGTAGGTAGAGTAGTCTAAATTATCTTAGGCAGGAGGAAAGTCCTGGCCAAAGTCTCGACTTGGGAAGGAACTTCCACAGGAGAGGGTTTCAGTCCCCTGTACCTGGAGACTGACGAGCAATGATGGGTTTGCATGAGATGAAATAGTTAATATATACGAATTCACCTGGGCCTTCAGTTCTTTCATGGAGCCCTCCAGCTCTCCTCTTCATCATCCATCATTTTCAACTCCAGCAAACCTTCCATCATTTTCAAAAGGACTCCTCTCATCTGCCGGCTAACTCACCTGCCAAACAAACTCCTTGTCACCCTCTTTCTGCCATGAAGGAGGAAACGGTGTCTTCTGTGAATGCTCATTCCACATTTTCGTGTTTCACGTTCCTAGGAACTCATTTCATCATATTTAGGGTGATTTGTCTCTATCTTTCAATATCATCTTTCTACTTGTTCTTTCTCATCCTATTTAAACATACTAAAATCTCTATCATATAAATAAAACATTCCTTCAAGTTCTAATTTTTCTCCATCTATTGCATTACCTCTTCCTCCTCTTCAGAGTGAAACCTTATTTAAATAAAGTATTTTTGGTACTTTCTCAAATGTATCTTTTATGTATTTATGCTCTCCTCCTTGTTGCTAAAATTATTGGAAAATTCTCTGACTTTGCCTTACTTGATAGGTCCCCAGCATTTGACAGGTAACTCTTTTGCAAGCACGTTCTTCACTCAGCATCTATAATGCTGAGAATTTTTTACTTACTGTCTGATCTCTTTCAATTTATCCTCATAGCCATTTTACCTTTCTTTACTTTGCCACTTAAATGTTTGTTGCTTATGGTTCTACTGGAGAGTTGGTGGTTCTCTGCCTTCTGTTAACAGTTGTGTTCTGAGTACTCTATTATCCAATGTATACCCCTTCTCCTTCACTGGCTTCAATTTCCATCATTTCATTGGTACACCTACTACCTACTCCACGACAGCTGGGTTCCATTATTTGTTCCTGCCATTGATATTTACATTAAAACCTACCTCTGTACATCTGATCTTAGGTGCCTTGTAGGCATAGCTATCTGAACTTTTCTAATACTGCTGGAATCATCTTCTTTACAGACTTAACGGCTTGTGCTCTGGAATTCTCTCTCTTCGTAAATGCTATATTCTACTAGGCCCTTCATTGACCCAGAAACCTGGAAACCATCTGCATGTCCTCCTACTTCCTTAACCAATACAGTATATTGTAAAAGCCCACTTACCCTATTTCCAAAGTCTGTGCCACATCACTTCTGCCTGCTCACCATTCTCTATGTCAAACAATTGTCTTCTCTCACCTTTTCCAGTTATTAATTCCAGATATTTGTAGAGTGACAGTTATGTTCCAAGCACTATTTATACACAATGCTAGGTGTATATCAAGGAACAAAACAGACGAGTCTTCCTGCCCTTGTGGGCTCACATTCTAGTGGTGGTAAGGGGTGATAACGGTAGGTATACTAAGTCATTTAAGAGTGCCATAGAAATTGTGAAATGTTACAGAGAACACAGAGAAAGGTGGTCAAAATAGGATTTAGTGAGTAGGAAATACCTGACAAACGTGAAGGGGACATAGAGTTAAATTACAGACAGAGTGTTCTAGATACAGAATAGCTAAGTAGCCAGTTACAGGTCCTAAAGTAGAGTGTCCATGTTCCTCCAGACCTTAGGAGACTTGTGCTGGAAGGAGAGAGGAAAGGGGGGAGAACAGAAGGCGATGAAGCTGAGAAGTCACAGCTGTGCACATCATGGTACTGAGAACCCTTAGACATCAGAACACTGCTGACTTTTACGTGGCGACCTATGGAGGCATCCCAGGGCTTGACGGAGGAGTGACATGACTGCATTCCTGTTTTAGGATGTCGGCTGCTGGTGTGCTGAATGCAGATGCAGGGCGGACAAGGACGGAAGCAGGGAGACCAGGCCGAAAGCTCCCGTAACCATCCAGGCATGGAAAGATGGACAGCAGCTTGGAGGTGCTAAGAAGTCATCAGAGTCTGATGTACTTTGATAGTAAAGGATACGGGCTTTTCTGATAGAGTGGATGTGTCACGTAAGTGAAAAAGATGGACCATTGATGACTCCGAGTTGTTAGCTATAACAAAAAAGAAAAAGAAAGGTTAGAGCTGCCATAATGAAGATGGAAAAGGTTTAGTTGGAACAGGTTTGGAGGAAACTTTAAGAGTCGGGTTGTGGATATATTACCTTTGAGGCACTGGACACCCAGGTGGAGCAGGGAACTAACTTTGGTGGAGGAAAGGCTGGCCTGCAGAAATGCATTTTGCCGTCTTTGGCATATTCAGGTAGTTAAAGTTCCTTCCAGTGAGCTTTTCTTATTGCACTCAGTGCGTGTTCCCGCATATTTACAAATCTGTGGCTGTATCTGCCCCGCCTAAATCTTCCGTGCCTTCCTCAGGTTCTTAGAACCAAGTCTAAGCTTCCTCAGGATGCTGGCCAACTACTCCCACTCTAGAACATGAACCTCAAACGTTCCAGGTCATCTCACTTCTAAGGGGCCTTGCTTTCTCACCTCTAGTTTTATGAATTGTTTTCCCCCTCTGTCTATAATGCTCTTCTCCTCAACCAGAAGCCACCTGCTTCCCAGCTGTCTGCCAACGCCTGCGTTCCCTTCAGGCCTCAGCTTCCACCTCTCCCTCCTGGACTCCGGATGGCCCATCTCTCTGCTCTCAGAACACTCTTCGGGCCCCTCATCATCACCTGTGCCACACATACTGATTAACCAAGTTTGCAGGTTAAGATCATTTCGACAACAGTGTGAAGGAGCCATGTAGCAATGCAAGATGGTTGCAATGAATATAAAAATCTCACAGAAACAGAGAAAATTATTTCCCAGCTGAATATTTAAGTTAAAATTAAAACCTTAAAATCCCACCAGCAAATCCCCTTAGAAAGTCATTTTTAGGAATTAATTACATCTTAATTCAGTAGGTATTTAAAGGACGTGGAAGTTCTAGTGGCATTTTGTCTGCTAACATGGCAGGAGCAGTTACTTTACTCTGAACTGGCTAACAGGACAAGTATTACGAAGCTGCTGCGTCAAAGAATTGCGAAGGGCAGTGCTGTGTGAAGACAGTGTCGTCTGAAGAATGCAGAAAATGATACAGCTAGATGCTTATTTCACCAACAATATTCAAAGTAGTGTTTTCTTCCAGAAGCACAAGGAGCCCATTTACATACACACACACTCACGCGCGCCAATAAAGCCCCATCACCTCCTTGTCAAGGCTGAAACCCAGACTAGTAAAATTAAAATTTGGGGGAGGAAGCCTCCAGCGCTGCTATTTTTAACTCCCCAGTTATTCTGATGTTAAGGTTGAGTGCTACTCTGTAAGAGTTCTTAACTTGGGTTTTACAGACCCACACAGGGCTTGTGACTTTGAATGAAAAAAAAAAAAAAAAAACCCTTTGTTTCCATTAACTCCTCACTGACATTGGGCTTGCCCTATCGTTCTGAACTCAGACAACTTCCACAGTGCTCTGCCTCCAATAGAATTTGAAGAAAGATTCAGATCATATTACACAAATTTTGCAGATGTTGCAAGGTTTTTATATGTGCTAATACTGAGCTCATATGTTATTTATAACACTTGTCACTAGATGCTGTTAGTACATTAACAACTGTTTGCATTTTACTCTCTATTGTGCAAATTAGTTTTATGTTAATTGGCTTGATAGTTATGTTTAAACTCATCTTCAGTAACTTTTCTATCTCCAATACTTACACAGTTCTAACATTATTTTGAGAAGAGAAAGTGTCCATCATCTTCACCAGACAGCCTAAGGATTCAGGAAGAGAGCACGTGCAGACCCCCGTGTAAAGCCCTTACCTTTTCCAGGTGGTCCTAGTTCACAGACGGCCTTGACGTGGGCAGACCACCTCCATCAGCAAAGTTATCTCTAATCCCATGGGAGTTAGCATCATCGTTAGCCCAGGATCCTGTACCTTGGATTTATTGAAAGCATGCATTTTAGTTTTGCATCAAGGTCTTTTTCTCTTAAGGTTTCTTGTCTTAAATCTTCAGTCATTTTTTCTCATCACTGGATACTGATGGTGAGACATGTCCACGAAAGCAGCCTGAGTTGGTTTGATTTTCAATCTCATTCCCAAGTGATAAGCAAATGTATTTCAGAAATGCTTCCTTGGTATTACATTACCGAAAATATATTCCACAGAACCTAACTACCCCAAGAAAGCAAATTGAAAAAGAATAAAATTTGAAACCCTCTTGGAACCAGAAGGCAATGCCTGGTCATAATACGGTTTTAACAGTGTTTTCCTGTATGTTCAGTGGACCAAGAAAGACACGCTTTCTTAATTTTAATACTGTAAGAACAATCTTACCTTCAGTCCCACTGCAGACCATGCCTGTGTGGGAGTTCTCAGATGTTGGGGTAAGCAAGTCTTCTGTTCTCCAAGAAGGGCCGTAGTATTCTTCACATCATTTCTCTGGGTTGTCTGTAGCCTGCCAATATTTCTGGGCTTATTTCATGTTCACCTCCCTCAGGAGCACTGACTCAACTCACCTTCCTGACCACCCTCAAGTGTGGCGTTTCTTCTCTTGGTCTGGGAACTGAGAGCATCCTGCACCCGATTTCTTTTTTCTTTTTTTAAATAATGTTTAACTTTAAGATTCTAACTAATTATTAATATTCTAGTGAATAATAGTTGATGTATTTTAATTAAGATTGAAAATATCTGAATCAATATTGTAAGATGACCCTTATAGATTGCCATGAAAAAATAATGAAAGAAATTCTATGTTTGGCCATACTTTTATCATAATCTGTTTCCTGACTCTCTATTGAATACTAAAAAATAAGTGATAGTTTCTTGTCTCTTGTTGTAAGAAAATTAAGGGAGGGTAGAAGTTATCCAGCGTGCCTCAAATGAATGATGTTATATTTGCTCTGCCCACATCTAATCCACCTCAGAGCAAGGACATTAATTAGTAAATATATGGTAGAGATACCATTTACATGTAGACTAGCATAAACTAATTGAAACTTGATTCACTAGCTTCTCTTTTTACCTTCTTTATATACACACATGCACACATACACACACTAACGGTAAGTATGTAGGGTGATGGCTATATTAATTAGCTTGATTGTGGTAATCATTACATAAGGTATTCCTCTATCAAAACACCATGCAATACACCTTAAATATATACATTTTTTCTTTGTTAGTTATACTTCAAAGATCAGTAAAAAATAAAAATAGAACATAAATCAATTCTGTCTTACTTGGTAATTAAGAAAAAGAGGTTCCAGAAATCACTGTGGCATATCCTTACACTCCTACTTCCTCCTGCCCCAAGTAGTCTAGGCTCTACAGGTCTCTATTTCACTAGTCTGCTAAAATCAGTCGATAGTTCAATTATTCATTCAACAACCATCCATTGAGCACCTCCCCTGTGTAGGCTCTAGGGAGGAGTAACACCCTAAGATAAGGTCAGATATTTCTTCATGGAACTTGCATTCTTATGGAAATAACAACGGAAAGTAGATTAATGATTGTCAAGGCTTAGGCAGAGGGAGCAATGAAGAGTGCCTATTAATGGGCATGAGGTGATGAAATTGATTTGATATCAGATAGTGGTGATGGTTATACATCTTTGTGATTAAAGCTCACTGTGCTATACACTTTCCAAGGGAACTATGATGGTATGTGAATTATATCGTGGAATAATTTCTCGAAGTCTTGGTCTCTGGACCAAGCCTTCCTCACTCTCCCAGCTAGGCTGAAATTTCATCTTGGCCCTTGACTAACTCGATGAGCTCAGGGAAAGCATTTAAACCTCTGTGACACTCAGTAAAAATACCCGCCTCATAAACGTGTGATAAAGCCAAATGAATGTGCATTTGGTCCTATCAGAGCATCTGGCACACAGATAAATAGTTCTCATGCCCTACCTTTACTTAGCTGACTTCACAGTAACACATCCAAATCCAGGACGATGACCACATAAAGCTTCCTCATTCATCCTGAGGGCACCCCAGGGCAAGGCAACAGAAAAACCAATGGAAAGGGAGGCTGCTAGCTTTCCCAGACAGTGGTGCAGGAAGAGTTCATGATCAAAGCTGCAGGGAAGGAAGAGAGGGTTGTATCAGTTCAGCCTTGGACATGCTGCCAGAGTGAAGGTAGAAAACAGCAGTGAGTTGATGCTTTAATCTGACAAAAGATTTCCATCAGATTAAATTTCCATCTTCCAAATTTAGAACAAAAACAGCATGCTATTTCTCTGAGTGGGCCTTAAATCAGTCTGAGTAAAATAAAATTTGCTCCATGTCCTTGCCAGCATTCTAGTAGGTGTGAAATAGTATCTTATTCTGGTTTTAATTTGCATTTTTCTGTTGACGAATTATGTTGAGCACATTCTCATGTGCTTATTGGGCATCCCCATATTCTTTCTGGCGAAGTGCGTTTTGAACATGTTTGACCATTTTTATTATTGTTTTCTTTTTAAAAAGTGTATATCATTTCTCTATATAATGCAGAAAAAAGTGATAGAAGTCCTTTGAAAGAAATATACTGTCAATATCTTATTCTAGTCTGATTTATTTTATTCTATTTTCTGTCTTTTTACATTGTGGTAAAATACACATCAAATTTATCATCTTCATCATTTTCATGTGTACAGCTCAATATTTTAGGTATATTCACATTGTTGTGTAATCAATCTTCAGAATTTTTTTATCTTACAAATCTGATATGCTACACATACTAAGCAGTTCCTTATTTCCTATTCCTCCTAGCTTCTGGACACTACCATTCTACTTCCTGTTTCTATCAGTTTTTGTGACTGGTTTATTTCACTTAGCATCATATCCTCATGTTTCATCTATGTTGTATAGTACTGTGTGTCATAATTTCCTTCCTTTTATAAGCTAAACCATACACACACACACACACAGATGTCCTGTATGTCCACTGCCTGCGTACATGCGTAACTTCCCCATTATCAGCACACCCCTCCGGAGTGGTGCATTTGTTTCTACTACTATACACAGTCCGTATGCAAAAACCTTCCATCACCATAAGAATCCCTCGGGTTGCTTATTTTTGATTACACTCACCCTCCTCTCATCCAACACCAAACCAGGAAGCCCCTAACATTCCTCCCTTTCTTGAATACATGAAAACTGTTTTTGTATATTTCAACAGTCCATCCCTTTTCCTTGGCACATTTTTCTTCCTTCTCATTTATCTATTTTTATGTGTGCTGGACATTGTGGGAATGCACTTTACTGACTATTAATTATGTTACCTTGCTCTGAAGTGTCTATATGTTATACAGATCAGTGAAATTACATGCTGATCAACTTGAACTTGTGGAAGGTTGAATTTCTAGGTTGTTCAGGCAAGTCAGTGGAAAGCCCAAGGTGTTCCCTGGGCCCCTCTCACTGACAGAGGCTGAAATTTCATACTGTCACCTCTTCAGTAGGCAGTAACGGAGCCTCCTTCTCGGGTTTCCCTGGCTTTCAACCACTATATGCCACTGGATCTCCCCAGGCTTGCACAGCTCTGTGCTCAGCCAAAGTCTGAGGAGATCCCCCTCTGTAAAACGTTGACATTACCCCAATGTGGCTCCTTTGTTTCTAGAATTTACTCCCATCCAATTTTCACTCCATCACTTCTTACCTCCTTCCTGGACAATCAATCACACTGTGTACTACCCATGCCTGGTTGCTTGTCACCCTTCATCCCCCCTCACTCTTCACCCTTCACCACTGCACCCTTCACCACTGCACCCTTCACCCTTCACCACTGCACCCTTCACCACTGCACCCTTCACCCTTCACCCTTCACCACTGCACCCTTCACCACTGCACCCTTCACCACTCTGCACCCTTCACCCTTCACCACTGCACCCTTCACCACTGCACCCTTCACCCTTCACCACTGCACCCTTCACCACTCTGCACCCTTCACCCTTCACCACTGCGCCCTTCACCACTGCACCCTTCACCACTGCACCCTTCACCATTGTGCCCTTCACCAATGCCCTTGGAGCAGAAATACAGGAACATGGATGTCAATGAGTGGGCTTCTCTTCTTTCAATATGTGACTTCACTCCTGTTCCTGTCTGCCTTTGTGCTGTCTCTACTGTTTTAAAATAGCTTTTAAAATGTTTCTCTAGAATTTATAATTGATGTGTGTAAGTAATTTATTTTGATAAAAGCTACTCCACCATTATCAGAATTGAAATTCAAAAAACTGGATATGTTAAATTATACAAGCTATGTATTATTGTCATTGAAAGTTTAAAAACTAAAAAAAGTGAGAAAAAATTTACTGTAATTTTGCCTCAAATATATAATATATCTATATTAGTATGGATATATATAAACATATATATAAAACTTCAGAGATTTTCTAGTCTAAGTCTCTAGTTCTATACAAGATTGAACAGAGTTGGACTCCTGGATGTATGGACCTGCTTGTCAAAGATCATGTAGTACGTGGAAAAGCAGAGGCTAAATTACACATTTTCAAGGCAGCCATTCAGTGCTCATTGTGCTAGTCTACAATTTGCTAGTGGTCGTATTTTTTCTGCTACACAAATGGGATATATATATATTCATTTCTATGAATCCAGTTTTGCTCAATCTTATAATACATGCATTTGGTTAAGAGGATGAGGCCTTTTAAAGTTATTTCAAATAAGTTTCCATGACTCTCTCTGAAAACAAGTCATGGTGGCTCATACTGATATTTATAAGTCACGTACAGAAAAGAACAGAGGGTTTCAGGGAAGTGCAGACAAGGGAGGTCATGGCAAATGAGCCCCTATTTTCTCCTCTGCCCTGTCCACACTAAGTATAAGGTCAATGTCACTTGTATTTCAGGACTACAGCACGGTTACAGAGATAGTTACAGAGATTAACCTAAAGAAGGAAATAATTTGGTGAGCGTGTAGAACAAAACTGTTCATTACATATTAACATAAAAATTTAAAAAGATGTTAAAGGAGAAAAAACATTGAAATAGTAACATTAGTTCTAATAATAGAAAGTGGCATAAGGGACCAAAGTTATACTATCTTTGGTCTTTCTTTTTCTTTAATGTGTTTCACATTTTTCACCTCATTTTTTCTATAATTCAAACTATGGAGTGATTTTGAATGCTTTGATAATTTTTAAACTAATACTTCTCTTTTATGTTTGTTAGTTTCCTCTGATGCCTGGATGTCTGTTTTTAATATGTTTTTGAACTGCTTTCCACCTTTATGGATTTAGTATACATAGCACTTTCAGTAGATTTGGGGATAACCTATTTCTATTAATAGAAGACTGACTAAAAATGTTCTTAATTATAGCAATAGTAGCTCAAATTTATAAACATGCCTATGTGGTGGGTCATCTCTAAACATTATTTCAGTAAGTAACTGTAAGACTCTTCTATGGTAGTCAGAATAACAACCTGATTTTTAAAATGAGGGAATTAACGAGGAGTTAAGTCTAAAATTTGCCCAAGGTCAAACTGCTAGTTAGTGAAAATTGGGTCACAAATCCAGGCCTGTCTGAGTCCAAAGTCAATGAACTTAATATATGACACCATTGCTGTGCACCCTTAAAACAACACTTCCCAAGACTTCGAATGTGCCAATGTCTTGTCACGGCAGATGCGCACATTTCCCTGACGGTGGCATTATAGTCGTTGGTCTCCTCGGATAGTCTCCACGGAAGAGCTGGAGGCAATCCAAGGTGAGTGCCTCCTGACAGACAGCCGATCAATATTCTCTGCAGAGAACCTCTCAGAGGTACTCAGTCGCACTGGATGACGCTGCTTGGCAGAATAATTCATTCAGCGATTAGGCCCCACCATTACTGTTGTCTGTAGCCTTGAGATCCTGTAATATTTTACATTGCAATGCGTTGGGTGCAAATAACTAGTCCTCCTACTATGATGGTTCTAAGCAAACTGACTCGAATGCATTAGTTTCAAGTAGATTCTTATGTGGTCAGTATGAAGGTCAATGCAAACCAAAGAATTTGTTTATATATGTATTAGTTATAAAATCTACAGAAGAGATGCGTATATATGGAGATTTGATTAAGTCACTTGGTGACAGCCACCTGCTTGTTTTGAGATTTGTTACTAACCCTGCTCTGCTCTTCATGGCCAAGCTGACTTCAACACCTGGCTTTTTCACAGACTCCCTTGGAAGCTGGAATCCTTCTGGACCACCCAGTGGAAACACAGTCAGGAGATTGGATGATGGAAGAAAGGAGAAGTCAGAGTATTTGCTGTCTTTCTTTTGTCCCCTGATGCTGCCTCTGGCAGTACCTCTGTCTTCTGAAATTTTAACACCCACTCGGTCAGCAAACCCATGAATGCTGAGCTCTGGTAACAATCACTCTTGCACCTCTATCCTGGGGGAGGGTAACTTCTCCCTAATTTTTAGGCCGTCTCACCACTCCGTATGCCCTTCAGCAATTCTAGCATGCAGGTGTCTAATTCCCTGCTTTCGCCTAGCATGATATTCCCAAAATTCATCCATGTTGTCACACATAGCATCATTTCATCTTTTCTTATGGCTGCGCAGTATTTGCTTCCATTTCTTGGTCACCATGAATAATGCTGTAGTGAACATAGGGCTGCATATATCTTTGCAAATAAAGGTTTTTAAGTTTTTGCAGTAGCTACCCAGAGGAGGGATTGCTGGGTCATACAGTGACTCATGAGAGAGAAAAAGGTTGAGAACCATACGACTTCACTCATGTGTGGAATGTAAGACTGAAAGCAGCAAATGAACAAACAAGAAAAAAGAACAAACAAAAACTCGCAGACGGAGGTAACAGTATGGTGGTTGCCAGAGGGAAGAGGCATGGGAAGGATAGTACAGGTTAAAGAGGGTCAAAACTATGGTGACAGAGGTGATTTGACATTGAGTGATGGGCACACAGTGCAGTATGCAGATGATGTAACAGAATTGTATGCTAGACACCTACATTTTTTGTCGACCAAATGTCACCTCAATAAATCTAATTAAAAATAATTGCCTGCTTCAATCCTCTCTGTTTGAAACTAGTACAGATTCTGATTTCTTTTTTAAAAGATTTTATTTATTTACTTTTAGAGAGAAGAGAAGGAAGGGAGAAAGAAAGAGAACGAGAGAGACATCAGTTTGTAAGAGACACCCCACCCCCAACTGAGGAACCTGCCCTGCAACCCAGGCAGGTGTTCCAACTGGGAATTGAACTTGCGACTTTTTGGTTCACAGGCTGGCGCTCAACACACTGAGCCACAGGAGCCAAGGTGATCCTGATTTCTTGACTGGGATCTGTTTGGTGCATTGCAATTTGTTGGAGTGTGGAGATTCCCCATTGTGTAAATGTCTAAGAAGTGGAATATATAGTATCCCACCTGCCAGAAAATACCCTAGGTGGGAAATACATGGCTGATCTGTTACCTTTTTCCAGATAGACCTGTTCTACACACACTTTCCTGACAAAATTATTATTCATTTTACTCTTAAAGATGCCCCAGTTTGGGAAAACCATGGTCACTATATTAACACTAAGTCAAGTCCAGAGTGACTGTTGTGAGACTGAGGTTCTAGACTCAGGCCTGAGCCCAGCAAGAAGAGCAGGTTGAGAGAGCTTAGCGATAACATGCGTGCACAGCAGTGGTGGTGGTCGTGCCCGTTTAGGCATGGTGGGTGCCCAAATGGTGAAAGACTTCAGCAGAAGGGATGGGAGACATGGGCCAAAGAGCAGTGACACAACAGAAAGAATTCAGCAGAGCAGAAGAAACTGAAGTACTGTGAGCCAAACACAACTTCACTTAAAGGTAGAGAAGCTGAGCCAAGATCATAAATGATTACAACTCTGTGTTCACACTCAGAGTGGAAAAAGTTAAACTGGAGACATGATAGGCCCAGCCAGGAGGAGAGACCTGGTATCAACATTTTGAGGAGTCCCGACTTAGCACTGCTCAGTAAGCCTCTGTGGATGGATCAAAACAGAAGGGCTGTTGAAATGGAGGGCAAGGTAGGAATTCAAACAGAAGACATTGCATTTTCAAAGGCAGATGCACCATCCTCTGCTTTGCTCTAGCCTCTTCCCTGAATAAGAATGGCTTTTCCATTTCAGCTGCCAATCAGTTGAATATTTATTCTATCATCCCACCATATATTATTTTTTAAAGCACTGAACTATGGCAGGAGAAGAGAGTTTTTAAAATAGATGATTAAGTCTTAGAATTTTAGGAAGGTTGGGAAGTCATTTAAAAGTTTCTTCAGAATTATTCATCCACTTTAAAATATTGATTAGTCTAGAGTTTCCTCTGCCAACTGCAGTTCTGTTTCAACAGAGGCACAGTTTTCTCTGCAGCAGCATTAATAACCCACAAATTCCCTCTCCCAGAGTCCACACACTCTTTCCTCCTCCTTTCCTCCCTCTCTCCTTCCTTCCCCATTCTTCCTACCTTCCTTACCTCCGTAAGTGGTTTAGTGCCCACAACACAGCTTACCTGCTAAGGAGACAATTATGAGAAGCATCAACTAAATGATCACCCCTTGTCTTTCATGATTTCCACAATCTGAGGACATGGACAAAGTTGGGTTGAATAAGTATAGTATGAAAAAAGTATGCACAAAGCAGGCTCATGGGAAAATACTATAAAATTCAAAACAAGACAAGAGGGAGCTAGACACCCCCTTTCCTTATCTACTAGAGTTCTGTGTAAAATCCATGTTCTGCTGTTGTTGTTACTTTGAACATAATCTTTTTTGTCTCCACAGCTTTAAAAGATGGCTAATATTTTCCTAATTAATACACAGAAAAGCAAGGACCCAGGAGACTAATTTGCCCAAGATTAAATGGAAATAAATAGCAGAGCGGGGGCAGGATCCTAGGCTGCCTTTTCTACAGGTGACTGTGTGGACAACAAAAATGCATTCAGAGAAGTACAGTGCTATGCAGGTCTTGCTTATTACCGAGTGGCCCAGAAAGGAAAGAGCATTCTAGAAGAATGAGCAGTAGGAATGGCACCAGCCAAAAGGTGGTTTAAAATAGAAGAATGCATGTAGGTTAAAAAAATAAGGCAAAATTATGCAGCTACAGACATTAATTCTTACTAAATTATAATTGTAGTGGACTGGGGCTTCTTGTGCTTTACTGAGCTGATGATTTAATATGTAGTAGGATGCCAGAGTAAACCATTGTCATAAAGAAACAAATGTCTTTTGCATTTTTATGGTTTCCCATCACTGCCTTGTCCACAGCGCGCTACAGGAAAGCCCAGGGAGCCTGTCAGTATCTTGGAACATTTCAGAAACTCTCCTCTAAATGCATCTTGTCTACTAGGGCCCAGAGCAAAACTGAAAGAAATTAATTTGCCGAAGCCTCATTGCTATTTAGAGGGAGCTTAACACAAAACATCAAAAACGAATCTCCAAACAAAGTGCTCTCTCACTGTGTGTGTCTGTGTCTCTGAAGTTAATACTCCCATTCACAATGACAACAGGCGGTCGCAGCCACCATAGGGAACACCTGTGAGCATCTCTGTTGTACAGTGATTGCGTGACCCACCATGCCCAGCAGCAGTGACTATCACTTAAACTGAGCACCACTTGAAGTTTAAAACCTAGCAAAATAAAGGCATAGTAACATTTAAAAACAGTTGTGCTTGTGAATGAAACAAGAATGAGTTATGGTATTTGAAAACAAAAGGAGGCTGGGCAGGGTGTAGTCATGGGATGGATCACTCAGGTATGAAAATCTGGTGTGAAGCCATGCGATGCGGAGCTGGACCACCCTCTGGGCCTCCCAGGTCTGCGAGCTTTCTCTGTAAAGAGCCAGATAGTGAATGCGTTAGGCTTTGGGAGCTGATGGCTCCATGCTGCTGTTCCAGCGCAACACCTGCATAGACGACAAATACTTTAAAAATGGGCGTGGCTATGTTTCACAGTTCCAATAAAAGGTTATTTATCAAAGGTTGTTTATCAAGGTCAGCATAGACTGCTGACCCTTGTCCTAGGCTATCTATGTTGAACCCCATCTGATCTATGGCTTCCCCCCATAGCGGTGTGGTGGGGTTTCCACTGAAGCCTCCCAAGGAAGCATGCCTTCAGCTGTCCACTCTCTCCTGTACTCCTCTCCCACACTGCCTCTAGGTCTGACCATCTGAAACAGATTGGCCAGTGGAAATTCAGCACACATTTCACAAGCAGAGGCTTCCCTGTGCATTGGGATGTCCCCTTCTGAAACTCACCTGTTCAGCCACATATGAAGAAGCCCACATTAGGGCCCTCAGTAATGAGATGGTGTGGCTAGAGATGCCCAGCCAAAGCCCACATCAATGTGGACAAGTGATGAGACCATCCCAGTCCCTGCAGCCCCACTTGAGCTCAGAAAGGCACCAGTAGAATGACTGTCTGTCTGAGATCAGCCAACCCACAGAACTGTGGAAAGTAACTCTGTTTCGAGGTGGCTGGGATGTAGTAACTGAGAACTGATCGAGTAACTGAGCAGTTATGATCATGATGTTTCATTACAGTCTGGAAATCAGGTATGTCATGTGAAAATTGAAATCGATAGACCTGGGTTGGAATTTGAAACTGGGCATCACGAAAGGTTTGACCTTCAGTGAGGCTGCAACCTCTGTCTCCCAGAGAGAGGGTTGGGCTCTTTTGTGTGGATTAACATCCTTTAACATATTTGTATGACATTTTCATTCTTCCTCAAAGAATTCACATTTGAGGTCCTCGATACATTTTATCTAGAACTGCTGAAAACATTTTTTCAACAGATTTTAAAGGAAACTAACCTTGTTATAGATAAAATTCTGTCCCCTCGAAATTAATATGTCGACGCCCTAACCTCCAATGTGGTAGTATTTGGACACGGGGCCCCTTGGGAAGTAATTAGTTTGTGATAAGCTCATGAGGATGAGACCCTCATCATAAGATTTGTGCTTTTGTAAGAAGAGATACCAAACGCTTTTCAGTTTTCTCTCTGTCTCTCCTTCTCTCTTCCTCTCCAAGTGCATGTGCCCAGGGAAGGGCATGATGGGAGGACATAGTGAGAAGGTAGCCTCCGATGAGCCGGGAGGAAAGCTCTCCCCAGGATCTAAACTGGCTGCCACCTTCATCTGGAACTTCCCAGCCTCCAGAACAGTGGAAAATGAGTTTCGGTTGTTTAACACCCCCTAGGTTATGATGTTTTGTTCTGGTAGCCTGAGCTGACTAAAAACTGATATAAGTGGTCAATAATTTCTCCCATTTAATGTTTGTATTTGACTTGCATGTTTTTGGATACATGGAATATTTTATATTTTTATGTAATCAACATGCATTTTCATGCATTTTGGTCCTTGTGGTCAGAGTATCCTTTCCCATCAATATTTTAATACTTATTCCATTTTTCTCTTAACTCTTTTAATGTTTAATTCTTTATTTTTTAGCTACTTTATTTATCTGAATATTTTTCTCACATAAGAAAGAATATGAGATATTGGGATTCTGACATTTAATTAATTTCTATTTGGTTATTTAACACCCTCCCTACTCCAAATAGCAGCTCCTTGTTTCAATTTTATTCATTTCTCCACTGGTCATATTTATTTTGAAATGTTTTAGAAATTGAAATTCTGTCTCTAAGCCTGTCCTATAAAATTATTCTAACCGCTGGAGTTTTATCTCACATTTTGATAATTAATAAGCTTATCTTCTCTCACTATTTTCCTCTCCAAACTCTAAAATACTAGTGTCATATAAAGATTATTCCCATAGGAACATTAGATAGAATCTGTTAAAATAAAAGAGAGAGAGGCAACAGGCCCAAAATGGAGTCACTTGTGCTAAGCCCAGGTCAGAAAACGGAGACTTTAAACCTAACCTAAATGCATTTGCAGCCTCTACCGGGAATGTGATCTTAACCGATCATTCTGGAATTTCCTGGTAAGCACTAGTGAGGTAATCCACCTTTCATCCCCTGAAGGAAGGTGACCTTGCCTGGAACAATCTGCTCTCCCTGCCTCTCCCCACTTTCTGCCCATAAAAGCCTCCATGTTTATTGCTCCTCCAAGGTCTTCTAGATGGGATACTGCCTGACTCATAAATCATTGAATAAAGCCAATTTGATCTTGAAATTTGCTCGATTGAATTTTGTCTTTTAACAAATCAAATCACCTAGTTTCAGAAATAGAAATATAATTATTTTTCTTTTTTATTGCATCACATTAAGTTTGCTGATTAGTTTAGAAAGAAATATCATTTTAACAATTCTGACTCTTCCCATCCAATAACAAGAGATGTCCTTCCGTTCATTCATGTCTCCTTTTATGTTCCCCAGTGGAGTCCTACATTTCATTCATGTGTTTTCAGAGTCCCTATCATTTGAAAGGTATTTAATTTGGTTCCTCTTGCTATGGTTGAAATGTGCCCTTTTTATTCAATTTTCTCATTGGTTGTTTCTATATTAAGTTAGTACACTCACTATTTATCAGCTGTTTTACTCAATATATTTATAATTATTAATAATTTCTCCAGTTCCAAAATGTGATTTAAACATAACTAAAGAGGCTAAGAATGGGGAAAAATGTACAGAGGATAAGAAGCATAAAGGGTAGAAACAAAATAGACAGGGGAAGGTTAAGAATTGTATAGGAAATGGAGAAGCCAAAGAACTTATATGTATGACCCATGGACATGAACTAAGGGGGGGAATGCTGGTGGGAGAGGGGGTACAGGGCGGAGGGGAATAAAGGGGAGAAAAAATGGGGTAACTGTAATAGTATAATCAATAAAATATATTTTTAAAAAAACATAACTAAAACTTAGTGATCCTATTTCCTCTCAAACAGTGATCTTTCCGATTTAGTTGTGAGCACTTGGTCTCTGAAACTCAATACATCACACTCATAATCCTGGTTTTCAACCCTGAGTTTCTTAACCCATCTACGGTTTAGTTTTTCTCACAGGTAAAAGGGGAGTTATGACAGTACCTGCTTCATAGAGTTGCTAAAAAATTAAATGAGGTAGGCATGCACAATATGGAGACTAACGTGCCACACGTAAGTACTAAGTGGGTGTTAGCTTTCTGCTGCCACCGGACTAATTCTGTAAATACTACCGCAGTAGTGATGCATGCTCGGCTTGTGTGGAAAGGCGGTTTCAAGTCCACAGGATGTGACATGAGTGCTTTCCAAATTTATACTATTATTAGAACGCAAGAGAATTGTGAAGCTCCAGGTCACACACACATTTACATGCATTCCAGTAGCATTCAGTACATACTGGTAGAAGTAGAGAAGGTCTGGAACCCAGATTCATGTCTTATTTTATCTGTTAGCAAAATGTTTTGCATTTCTCTCCATAATGCACCCTTATGTTTATTGCAGTGTTACTCACAATAGCAAAGATACGGAAACATACACAGCGCCCACCAATAGATGGGTAGATAAAGAAGATGTGGTGCTTATATATGATGGAATATTACTTGGCCATAAACAAGAATGAAATCTTACTACTTGTGCCCACATGGATGAAACTAGAGGTTATTATGCTAAGTGAAATAAGCTTGACAGTAAAAGACAAATGCCACAGGGTTTTACTTATATGTAAATATAAAGAACAAAACAAACAAACAAAATAGAAACAGACTCATAGATACAGAGAACAAATTGATAGTTGCCAGATGGAAGGGGATTGGGAGACCCGGTGAAAAAGAAGAAAGGATTACAAAGTTCATATTAGTAATCACAAAATAGTCATAGGGATATAAAATACAGCATAGGGAATATAATCATAATACTGTAATAACTTTGCATGGTGCCTGGTGGATACTAGACTTATGGGGGGGTCATTTATAAATTATACAAATGTCTAACCACTATGCTGTACACATGAAACTAGTGTCAAATAATATCGAATGTCAACTGTAATTGAAAAAGGAAAAAAATATATTTTTAATCGTACTGGAGGTTTATGAGGGTTAAGTTCAGATGAGAAACTCAGATGGCTCATTGGGAATTCTTTCTCTAGAAAGCACCAGAGAAACATATGGTCTATGATTCCCTTTGTAGATTCACCATTTGGCCCCTTCATGCAGCCTGGCTGTGTACACAGAGCTGGAAAGACACGTGCATTGTTAATAATAGCAAAGAGGGGCTGAGTACACATCCCCTGCCAGATTCTTTGCTAACCAGTTTATACTCACTGAGTTATCTACTTAACACAAAACTTTGTAAGCAGGCAATCACGTTATCTTTACTTTACAGATAAGGACACTATATCAAAGGTTTAAACAAACTTCCCCGGTTTACACAGCTGTAGGGCAGGGCCCAGGATCCCAACCCATTGAATCCAGGGTCCACTTTCGTAAACCACTCTCTCCACTACAGCAGGCTTGTGTGTGGCTTTTCTGTTTCCATTTCCCAAGGCACTTCTCCTTTTCCCTTTAGGAAGTTAGTACCTATGCTGTCTATTTTGAATAAAACATTTGGTCTTCAGGAATAATCTGGCATAGTTTATTTATACATAAATATCAACAGCAATCTGGCAACTTTTTCCAGGATAAAAAGAAAGGAAAATGGAACCAGCAATTAATGAGCCTACAACATCCGTCTCACCCCCTTTTAGAAAAAGTTGTTCAAGTTTGTGTTATCAGTGCAAATGAAGAAACTGAGATACAACTAATGTCACTTGTTTATTGTCATGAAGCTTTTGGGCCTGGTGACAATAACTTAGATTTAAGTCACTTGGTCTTAATTTTATATGAAACATTAAAAAGTATCATTTTCTATTAAAGAAATTACAAGCATCGGTGTGAGTTTGGAAAAGTATGGAAAACTAAATCTACCCCAGTAGTCCCTGCAATCTGAAAGAAACACGCAACATTAAAGACACCTTGTGAGTGACAGAGGACATAGGGAAACATCTAAGGTCTGTAGGTGCAATCATTGGTGGAATTCCTTCTTACTAGTATTACCTAACCAAAACTGTACTAATTATCTTCCTCTGCAGCCCCCTTTCCCACTCCTCCTACAATCGTACTAATTATCATAAGTAGGGTGCTCTCTAATAATAAAATTAATATTTATAGATGGCTGACTTTATGCTAACACTATTGTTAGAGCTTTATATTCATTAAATTACAAAGCATTCCCAATGCCTTTATGAAGTAGACACTATTATTATATGTCCCCATTCACAGATAAAGAAACTAAAACACAGAATGGTTAAGTAACTGGTAGCACAGGAAGTAAGCTGGGAGTGGCACAGGAAGTAAGTTAGGATTTGAGGTCAGTCTGGTTTCAAAGCCAATCACTACATCACGATTTCTTTTGTAAAGTGGTTCTGTCCTTCAGTTTAATACTCAGTCCTGTGATGCCCCTCCTCCTACGTCACAGCTCTTCCTTTCTGGAAGTTTGAGAAGTTCAGCAAGTATCTCAAGCAATGGACAACAGATGCTAATTATGTTCAACTCTTGTCTCCTGGCTGCTGCTTTCGGCTGGGTTCTTTGGATTCGTTATCTGCACACAGGCATTTCTGGAAGCAGGTAAGAGTTGAGGTGGATTTATAAGACTTTGTTGCTTCTCCTTATGAAGCATATTTTCCTGAATTTTCTGCAGTCTGATGACCCAAAACTCCTACCTCTTTCTTCTTAAGCCCACTGCAGTCTGCTTGAACTCTATTTCCCTTGAACTCTCTTGACTTGGGCATACCCTAAAGGGGGAAACTAGCTTAAGGTAAAAACAAACAAACAAACAAAAATAAAAACAAACTTCAAGCAGCCTTTATAAAATCTATTCACCCCAGCTACGAACTATTGCCCAAGTCTCACCAAGGCACAAGTTAGAAGTGCCTCAGCTTTGTACTTGGTGGCATCATCCCTGAGCTTCTTCTATCAGCAGCCCAGCTCAGAGCTCAGCATCATCCTCCCTTTGGGACACCACAGGAGACCAGTAAAAATAATCTTCACTTGCTTTTGTTACAGAACAGACCTGGGGGCCAGTGAACAATATACTATTACTGAAAGGACCCCCCTTTCTCTCTGGGGGTCCCCCATACCTACTAGTTTTGCCTTGCCTGCCACCAAGGAAAGATGTCTCTCAATGCCAGAGATTGGTGAAAAGGAAAGGAATTATTTATTTAAAAGTTATACAGACTTAGAGTAATGACTTAAAGTATTCATTAAAATACTAAAGTCCTTTAGAATACCCACAAACGCGCAGTCCTTCCTTCTCCCTCTGCCCAGTCCAGGGTGCCGTAAGTCAGGAAAAGAAGTAGAAGTCCTTGATTCGTGCTCCCAGCACCGTCAGCTGTGTCGCAGCCGCCAGGTCCCTTCTCCGTCAAAGCCGCGTGGTCCTCTCTCTCTGGTATGGCTGCCGCGCCTGGGTTTAAATCCCAGCGCCAGTCTTCCTCTGCAGCCCCCTTTCCCACTCCTCCTACAATCAGTTACACGTGCCAGCATTCCCGTGTTCTCCCAGCTTTACTGGGCTACCAGAGTAAGTCTGGGCAGGTGTGGCCCCATGGCACGGAGCCAATCTTCTCCAAACTCTCACACAGGCTCTGTAACCAGGGGGAGTTGCTTCCCAGTTACATCTTGGGTGGAAGTCACTCCCATCTCCCTGGCTCAAAGCATAGCCACAGCTATTTAACATATCTATGAAAGCAGTTAAAGGTTGTAGATACGTTAAATGACCATGCCAGAGGTTAGCTGCACAGCTGTTGTTATCCAAAACAGCTCTGAATGGCCCTGCTCCATGTGTCCCTTCCCCCAGCTCAGGCTTGTGGGGGTGAGGACACCCTATATATTTTTTTCTAACATTTCCTGGACACCTTGAGTTCTGGACCCCATTACAAACCCCGACTTAAGGCCCCTTTCTTGGCTGCACCCTGGTACACTTGGAGCATCCCCCATCAGGGCAGCACAAAACCCCATTTCACTGCCTTCTACAGAACTTGCTAGTTGCGCATCACACCCACGATTATGCTCGAAGAGTATTACTAATGATGTGTATATATATTCAATTTTTCCTTTAGATAAAAAAATTCTATCCTCAGCAAACTAGAATTATGTACTGTACTGTGTGGGGAATAGTACAAACATTTCAAAACTAGTATAATTTCTGCCTTTTTCTGTTTCTGCCTGATTTCAGTAGAGATAATGTGTACGTTAATAAGTATAACACATGTAGCAGTGATACGTTGTTTATTCATTTTATTACAGTGCAGTTGAAATATTATATTAGATTCAGGTGTTCAACATTGTAACTCGATGTTAATATTTCTTACAGTGTGATCACAATAGGTGTAGTAATCTTCTGTCACTATACAAAGTTATTCTAATATCATCGACTATTTTCCTTAGGCTGTTATCCTGTTAATTATTTGTTAATTAATTTACTAAGGATTTTATTTATTTATGTTTAGAGAGATGGGGAGGGAAAAAGAAACAGAGGGAGAGAAACATCGAAGTGAGAGAGAAACATTGATTAGTTGAATCTCATACGTGCCCCTACCAGGACCGAACCTGCAACCCAGGCATGTGTCCTGACTGGGAATCCAGCCAGCGACCTGTAGCTTTGTGTGACGATGCCCAACGAATTGAGCTACACTGGTCAGGGCCCTATTGTTTTTATAACTGGTGATTTGTACCTCGTATTCTTCTTCATTGTTTTTACTGAACTTCCCTACCTCTCCCTTGGACAATCATCAGTCTGTTCTTTATATTTATGAGTCTGTTTCTGTTGTTTTATTTGTTTGCTTGTTTTGTTTTTTTAGATTTTACACATAAATGATATTTTATAGTTTTTTTTATCTGAGTGATAAGTAATTTATATAAGTAGTGATACAAAGTTCAGGTTTAGACTCAAATTTAAACGCAATGATATTAGTAGGAATAAGAACAAGCAATGTTTATTGTGTGTTTACAATGTTTTGAGAACTATATGTCAGTTAATCCTCTTTTTAAACCTATGAAGTGGTAAGATTTATGGAAACAATAAAAGATTTATTAATATTTCTGAAAATATAAAACAGCATGAAGTATTAGTTATACACACCTGACGGTTCAGTCATCTAATAAATATGTGTTGACTGTACTGATTCCTGTGTACACAGGAAAAATAAAGTACTCTTGATGGCTTGTAGAATGAAAGACTGACACGCAGACAAATGCAGTACCACAGAGGCATGCGGTATTGGCAATGGCACACAGACATGAAAATCTTACAGACAAAAAGCGTGCACGGATTTCAACTTCACAGAGCGGAAGAATTGGAATACACGCTCCCTGGAGAAGGTAAGTGTCATAGATTTGATCATGCTGCACAGCCCCTGACCATTCTGCGTGGCATGGGCCCAGTTCCCACTCGGAGAGGCAGTGGAAAGCGGGGTCCGGCACACAGGACCCACGCCCACGGATAGGCTCTCCCGTGGGGAATCAGGTCTGCATTGTACCCAGGCCACTTTGAGATTGCTTTTTGCTAAAACTCCCTCACCCTGACTTGAGGCAGCAAACCTTTACTGCATATCTTTAAAGTAACTTCCTAAAATCTATGCTAAACCTTCTAAGGATGAGTGTAACCAGTTCAACCACTTTTCCCTTTACATTTGCAAATATCCTTCCTTTTTGATGTAATTAGCAACATCCTATCCTTTGTTTTCTGTAAAAGGTAACCACCTAAAGCGAACCTGTGCACAGTAAATGAGGACCACCTCAATGTAATGTGCCCAGAAAAGCAATAAAAGCCTGTCAAGACACGTTCTTCTCTTGAGAGAGTGGCTGCGCCGTACCTTTTCCTCCACAGGACTCGGTAGTCCGTGTGAATTTGTCTCATCTCAGCCACAACACCACGGACACTGCGGGCCAGTGCCTGCATCAGATTTTCTTTGGTTGGTGGTTGTCATCAGAAGTGATCCAATGAGAAATGTCAATGTTCTCGTGCAGTTAAGCTTGCTTCCCTGAGCTCCTGATTTTCAGAAGGTGCCTAAGCTTAACCCCAGAAGGGTGAGAGACATATGGAACAAAGCCAAAGCCAGCCTGTCTCTTGGAGGCAAGCCCAGAGAGTGCAATGTGACTCAGCCAAATCCCAGTGGAAGGGCAAACATGTAAGAAAAGGAAATATTCACTGCAATACCTAATATGAACTGAATATTTGTGTCCCCCGTCACAAGCATGTTTTTGTGATACAGTCTTTCCTATAGGTCAGCCAGGCGACTGCTCAGCTAGCTGCCTGCTGAGCAGCCCGGTACCAAGGAATAGACAAGAGTCACACACGGTAACCGTGCTATTCACTCAGCTTTTATTGAGTGCAGGTTCACTCAAAGTAGAACTTCAACGTACATGAACATCCTACTCTCACTCTAACAATATCAGAAAAATATCACACACACACACAGCAATCAATGGGGGATAATGAACCCGAGTCCCAGCGTCTCAGCCCGCAGGTCAGGGAGACAGACTGATGGGCAAGGGAGTTGTCAGTGTCCTGTGAAGAAGGATCTCTGGAGCCAGGCGGGCAGCAGGGCGGAGCTTCTGGTGGCCAATGCCGAGGGACATCAGCGTGGTGTGGAGCAGCACCCTGGTTTGTGGAACGTGGCTGTCTCAGCAATGGTCTGGAGCCTGCCACAGTTATACCTTGAGAGTGGTGCACTCCACACTTATGGGTCCTTGGCACCCTGATGACAAGTGGGGAATTTCCCCAGGAGCCTATCTACAGGTGGTCCCACTCTGCACACACGGCTATTCTGATCACATGTGTAGATATCTTTGGTGTGTCTCCTTGCCAGATGTGTCTAGCCTGACTTCCGTAGTTTTCCTCTTGAACCAAAGTGTCATGGCTGACAGGTGTCCATCTTGGTTGACATGAGTGATTCCACTTTGTTTTATATATTTTATGCTATCTTGATCAGACTATTACAGGAGAAACTCCCAGAATCTTGGTTCTCACCAATGCAGTAAAGAATTAGAGATCGGCAAGACTATTAGCATGCAAGCAAGGTTTATTGGTGATCCATTCTCATGGAAGAGAACTGGCTTAGCTAAGGTGGGGGTGGGGGGCTGAAAGGCATAGGGTCAGGGTGAAGCAGGGTAAGGACGGGGAAAGTAAGTCGCCCAAAGGCTGGGATGGTAAGTACACATGTGGCCAGAGGCCAGGTGGACTGAGGCTGGGTGGTCAGAGAGCCAAGAGCACCAAGTCTGCCAAGCCCCAAGTCCTTTGTCTTGACGACTTATACAGTTGGTGGGATGAGGGGTGACGGAGTTACATATTGATTGACAGGTAGCTTTCCAGGTCTCAGGTGTGAATACCCAAAGGTATTAATGGGCTTCTTCCTTCAGGCATTATGAGCCCTTTTCGGCCTTTCAGGCCTTGGGATGAAAGCACATTTTCAGCTCTGGCTGGTGTGGCTCCGTGGATTGAGTGCTGGCCTGCGAACCAGAGAGTCACTGGTCCGATTCCTAGTCAGGGCACATACCTGGGTTGCGTGCCAGGTTCCCAGTTTGGGGAACGTGAGAGGCAACCATACATTGATGTTTCTCTCCCTCTCTTTCTCCCTCCCATCCCCTCTCTCTAAAAATAAATAAATAAAATCTTTAAAAAACTAAAGAAAGCACAGTTTCAAAGGCTTTCTTTCCCAGACAATGGAAAAAGGTACATAGAATTTAAGGACTGCTGAGTCAGTGGGTGGGGCATGTAACCCTCCTCCTCCCTGCCTTTGTTTCCCCTCTGGCCTCCCATTCTACCATTACAGGACCGGTGCCATTTTATGGGTCCTGCTTGCAGCACCCCCCCAAAAAGTTAGACGTTGAATCCCTTATCTCCAAAATTATGGTTTTTAGAGATAGGACCTTTGGGAGGTAATTAGGATTAGTTAGATCATTAAGACAGAGACTTCCTCATAGGATTAACCCCTTATAAAAAGGGGAAGAGACACAAGCTCTCTCTCAAAGTATTTGTAAGAAGGAAAGGCTATGTGAAGTCATGAGAAGATCACTGTTTGCCAACAAGGAGGAAGGTTCTCACCAGGCACCAGCTCTGTTGGCACTTGCATCTTGGACTTCCAGTTTCCAGAACTGTAAGAAATGCTTGTTGTTTAAGCCCCCTGGTCTGTGGCATTTTGTTATAGCAGCCTGAGCTGACGAAGGCAATGCTGATAGTATTTTGTGGCTGTGTGTCTCACAGCAAAAACTGAGTGATAAGAACCAACAGATGAAACTTCTTCCTCACAATACCTATTTAATTCAATACATCCATTATCTCGCAAAGGTATTAGCTGCACCCATACAATGCTTTTAATTCCACCCTCATTATTGCTTGTAGATTGAGATCATCCTCCTACTATGTAAATGACTTACCCCTGTGAATATACAATGATACAATGCTTCCTTTCTCCTTGGGTAAAGAGAGAGACTGAGAAAAATTTTGCCCACATTTAGGGTTTTGTGCGCTTCATCTATAATAAGCATGGATAAGAAAAACATAAAGAAAAATACGTAAGGATACAGTAAACAAAACATCTTATTTTGAGACAAATTTATCTTATTTTTAAAAAGCTCAGCAATTAGTTCTTAAAAGAGCTTATCACTATGCCTATGTTCAAACTATCACCCCTGCCTAGTACAGACAATTCTTGAGGAAAAAGTGAAAAAAAGGGAACATTTTGCTAATACAACTTGTATTTTCAGTGTGAATGCGTTATTTTACAATTCTTTATTCCAAAAGATGTTTATTTTTCAAAAGGCAATAAAAAGTGGGTGGCAACGTAGATAATAGGTGAGTTTCCCTCCCTCCAACTCGCTTTCCTGACCTTTATCAAAGTCCATTTTCTTCTCCTCGGGGAAGAAAAAGTGATTCTGATCATTTGCCTCAGCCAACACAATTTCTGAGGAAAGAACAAATAAAAGATCCTTCCATCGGGGCTCACAACAATAATTAATTGCACTATTAAGTAACCTATAAAAACCTGGGGGAAAACAAATGAACGTGAATGAGGGACCCGTGGAGCCAAGGGGGACGGGGTGGGATTGCGGGTGGGAGGTGGGCTTGGGTAGGGAGGGGGAAAGTGGTGGTTAGAAAAAGGAGACAACTATATTCGAACATCAATAAAAATAAAAATAAAAACCTGGGGGGAAAAAGGGGAACAAATCTTCTTGAGAAATATGCCCCAAAGGATTTATGTTAATCAAAGCATGAGTGATTCAGAGAAAGAAGAAAGGAAGGCCTGGAGAAAGGCAGCCCCTCAGGAGGCCTGGAGTGCCTCACCCAAGGGGGGTGGGGGGAATTGTGTTTCTGGGATGGATGCTGTTGTGCGGAGCTTCTAGTTAATCAGGTCACATGAATGCCGCGTGGATTAACATCAAAATCAAGGTAGCTTGTAGTGATGATTTAGTGATTTATTTTTGCTTGCAGGAGAGGTTGGCTCAGGAGTGAGTAACAGAAAGGGTTTTGAAGGAAATGTATAATTTGGGAGGTGGGAGACCATCACCCTTACTCATCACTGTGCATATTTGTTAGGGGAGTCAGTCTGATTTTTGACCCAAGGTTAGGGCAGTTTGACCTCATGCGGACCCCTTGGTTTGGCTCAGTTTTCAGATATGTCCAGAGCATTTGAACAGGCACCGGCACTTAGGAGATGCTCGGCATGCACTGGTCAAAGAAGAGATTGCGTAGCTACTACTACACTCCGTGATCTGATCTTTCATTCTGATGGATTGATTTAGGAATAGGTTGAATAGAGATTCAAGAAGCAGTGAAGCAAGTTGGAGGAAAACTGGAGAAATAAACCCAAGCTAATCCTACGGGGCTGGTCAAGGGCATAAGCAGTGAAGATGTAAAGGAACAGAGAGAAGAACCTTATAGAAACATCCCTGTTACCTGCCTCTGAGTTCCTTACCCAATCTCCCCTTCCCCAAAATAAAACAAAAAGGGTATTTACTTTTTCATTTACCTGTTCATTCAACTGATATTTGTCTTATTTTGTGATTCCCGCCCCCTGCAAACAAAACTCTGAAATGAAAATTTGAGGACACACAGTTGATTTGGTGGGTGAAGAAAACACCAAGAAGTGATTGGGGTGGGGAGGTGACAGAGAAGAAAATGTGGCCAACTGCCTGGGCAACCTGGAACCACAGTGGATAAGTGGAGCTGGCACCCACTGGGGAATGAAAACCATTTCCAAGACCATTTTTCAAGCCCAACGTTGAATATTCTATTGCCATCCTATTGCCCATCTCAAGAATAACGTCTATCCACTTGCTCAATATCAGCTTTTAGAGGTTCTTTATTACATCAAATAACAGTGTTTTGATACCTCAATATAGAGATGCTCTAAATTTTCATATAAATCCATGCTCATTATGAAATCCCCACTAACACATGAAAATCTAAAGAATAAATCCCCTTGTAAATTAGCATGTTAAAGCCCAAAGATTTCCAAATACTTTTCATAAATCTCCAAAATAAATGTCTTCGTCTTTTCAGCTAAAGGTACAAAGCAGTGGAAGGCCTGTCCGATTTCTTGTTTTGCTTAGATTCAGCCAGAGGATGGAGCTCCTGGTAGTTGCGTGGCCACTTCCCGGAATGGCCGTAGTCCTGTCACACTGTAAAATATTGTTTTAATTCAATGCCAAGTCTTACTTTCAAAGTCAAATGAGGTTATAACACATTCAAAATTCTTACAACACTGAAACCCTGATAACCAAATATTCCAATAGGAAATTCTTTGGACACAATGCATTTTACCATCTCTCAGGGGAGGAAGTAACCTAGCCGTATGGTTTCTCTTAGAGCAGGTTTGGGGACACCACTATTTGAATAAATAAAGTTTTATTAGAACACAGTCATACACATTCATTTCCTGGCTTCTTTGCTTCAAAGACAGAGTTAGGTGCTGTATAGACAGACCCTGGGTTGTGGGAAACCTGAAATATTGGCCATCTGGCCCTCCACAGAAACAGCATGCTGTCTCAGTAGCCTTGAAAACCTTCTTGCTAAGTTTAAAAAATTGCAATGGAGAGAGTCCAGGTCACGGGGTCAGGATCCCAGATCAGATGCTTTTATCTCACTTTTTAAAACTAGTCAGTTTGCATTTCCTTCCATGTCCTGTGTTTTTTAAAATCTTATGTCTTTATTGTGCATCGACTCTGGCTATTGGCACATCTTCTACAATAGTCATTGAACATTCTTAGGCCACGGGGGCATCTATCCATAACCAACTGTGGAAGAGCCTAGGCTGATGGAACACCCACCACACAAATGGATTTCCACTCAAGAATCTCGTTCAGCAGATTTCTGTACTGAACCTGCTACTATGTTTCTGAAGCGTGTGTCTTGAGGAGCTTAGCAAAGACTTCTGCCAAATGCTCTTCAAGACACTGTGTGCCCTTTGTTTGGGGGTGGTCCAGGACTCAAGAAGTCTATCTTCTTGCTACATTTTTGCTTCTCCTTCCATTGAAGTCTGCTCCTCTCAAGCTGCATCTCTCTCCACTGGTTTTCCCCTTTCAGAGCGCTCTGTTGGGTTCCTGATAGCTTCAGTAGGCTGTTTAAGTTGGTCCTTTTTCTTCTCTAACACATGTAGGTCTAGTACTGTTTGCCATATCAAAATCTCTTTTTTCTTTTTTTTTTTTACTTCCCCGTTATTTACTGCCTAGAGCATTTTTGGTTTTACTACATTCCTGAATTGAATACTTCTGAGTCTTCTCAATGTACCCCCTGTTCAAATAGAGTTTGTCTACCAAGCTGGGTTAAATAACCCCACTAGGAGGCTGGTCTTCTATTAGCTGCATGTCTAACCCAGATGGCCAGCCTGAAGAATTTATTATCATTCAGCATAGTTTCCCACTAATATTCTTCATCTTTGTTTCCAGTTCTAATATAAATTCCTTAGGCCTAAGGGAATGCCCTATCTGGATGTCCACCTATAATATCAGAGTATCACCTCGAAGTCATCCCATAAACCTGTGAGGATTTCTAAATCCAAAATTAGTCCGGATATAATCCCCTCTATGCCCTAAATAAAAAATGAAATCATGGTCAGCAAACAGTCCTTCTTACCAAAGCCTGCGGCTAATAAGTTCAAATTGAGATGCTCATGAATAGTCTTAGGCATAGCCAAACTCAGCTCCTATGTCTCCTAAGGCTCCTGGGTAGTTCCAGGTCATCCTGGAGCAGCCTGCACTCTAAAGCCCTTATAATGTGACAAGAGCAAGACTAATGTTTTTAAATTAAAATGTCACTATAACAAAAGTAAGCACGTGCTTTATCCAACAAGTATGTTTTTCAGAGTAAAAGGGGGCACTGCTATTATTTATTCAGGAGTATTGGGCATACAGCAGACTGACCTGGGAAATTAGAGTGGCTGGTTACTCTGTTTGTAATGGATGCTTTTCCTGAGGTCCAGCCACTGAGTAGCCAGAAACCTTTGCTGAGGCCTGCGTGGCATCATATAAGTGCTGGGTACTATAACCATGTCTCCATAGTAGTAGCCCGACCCTAGTGTAAGAACACACTCAGTGTTACCACCAACACAGGCACATCGTGTGTGTAAGGGAGGTGGGCACCAGTATCACTGAAGGCTTCTCCAAAACCATGTTTTATATTTGATGTATCAACAAGAGTAAGATAGGTTTTGGGGAGTGGTATTTTTGAAGCACTGCGATGTATGGATTCATTCATTCCTTCAAGACCAAACCTGTGGGAAGGAGATTGAGCTACAGGCATCAGCCAAGTCAGCCCTGAGTCTGAACTCTGGAGGACAAGGAGAGCCACTGCATTCTTTTTAAGTACATAGGTGATCTGATCTGATCATGAAAGATCTCGTTGGCTACAGTGTGGAAAATAGATTGTGCTCACCAGCTGGAGGCCGAGAAGGGAGCTGGAAAGCTGTTGCAGGCCTGTGGTTATGGACGATATGGGCGTGAACTAATGCAGACGCAGGGGAGAGAAAACAGGACAAGCTCTGACATAATAAGGCAGGATGCAGCTGAAGGTAAGATTACAAAGGGGGGATAAGGAATTTTGTTAGAGTTCTGACCTGGTATCACCCACTGAGAGAAAATAAAGGACAAACAGTGGGTCTGAGCAGAAGCTGTGAGTGTGGGAAAGGTGTGTAATTATAGGAAGAGGAAAAAGACAGAGAAACAAATAAGTACCTGCTTCATGATTTGCTAGGTTCTATGCAACTTCCCAACTGTGTTAAACTGTTCAGTCCCACTAAGTGACTCCGCTGTCCCACTTGTGATTTCTTTCTATTTATTTACTTACTTATTTATTTATTTGTCTTTAAACAGTAAAACAGCTTTATTTACTTTTCCTCATCCTCGCTCACAGTCCTAAAGGCTGTAGCGTGTGATTTCTTTTTCTGAGTATGCCTTCTCTAAACCATTTCATAGAGGTGGGTCAGCATACTTTTTGAGAGCTGGACAGAAGATTAAGAAAAACCTTGGTTTGACTCCTGCTTCACACCTACCTAATCTTCATTCACCTCATTTGAAAAACGGGATGACAGTTCCTTCCTCCATGGCAATGACCTTAGATAAAATCCTGTGTGTTAGATATTTAGCATTATTCCTGGTGCAGGGTGGGAAGTTTCCAAATGGTGATTGCTATTGAAGAGTGTTTGGATATTTATTTCCTGGAATGCAAAGCCAGAGGGGATGTCCAGTTAGAGGAAAAAATTGATTTATTCAATGACCATTTTTAAATAACCTAAACTAATTTGACAAACACACCCTTTTCTGGCCATGTTGGAATAAGGGGCCCTAGACTTATTCTCTTTCCCTAAGGAAACTAGACAAGATATGTGGAAACTGTTTTGTTTTTTTTTTTGACAATGGAAACAAGCAGTGCTGAATTGTTAGCCCAGAAAGAAAAGCCACAAACAAGAGGAACCACTCAGCACTTTTGCCTACAGGGACTTTCAAGACTATGGTACAGAAAACAAACGTCCCCTAGCAGAACCCTAAAAAATAGAAGGATTAGTAGTCTGAAGCAATTAGTTGCCAGCAGAATACTTGTAAAAGAGAGAGCTACTGCGCACACGTGCACACAAGCATGCACACGGACACAGAACCTCTACAAATCTGCATAGAGATTCTGAAGATTGTTCTTGCTGAACAATGAATTGCACCTGCATAGAACGTAACTTGAAAATACCAGGGGGAGAACTAGCAGAGGACTATCAGGTAAAGAATTCCCAGAGACTGCAAAGGTCTGGAAGATACCAGTATTCCTATGAGCTTGAGTGGAGAGATCTCATTGCACACCTGAGGCAGTCAGTGGAGCCCTGAGAAGATTATTACTTTGGAAGTAGAAATCAGCAAGGCCAGAGTAAGGGCTACTTAGAGCTCTCATAACAAAGTTTCAAATCAAGGCTGCAAAGACCAAGCCACATCAATATAAGTATCGTTTTATGAGGGGTTAATTCCAGATATTCAAACATGCTTCATTGACAAATGCTTCCCATGGAACCAGAAATTATTTTATGCAAATAAGCAGAGAAACTGGACCTATAACTGGTCATTAAAATCAGACTCGCAAATGATAAACATTATGGAAATAGTAAGCAAGGACTTTGAGAGAGGCATTATAAATATGCTATGCATATAAATTAAAACATACAAATATTGAGAAAAGAAATGGAAGATATAAAAATGAATCAGATGGAAATTGTAGAGACACAAACGCAATGTTTAGAATAAAAACATTACTGGATGAGCCTAACTACAGCTTGGGGGGGAAATCACTGTTGGCCTGAAGGCACTTCAAAAACAACCTTTAAAAACTGGAACAGAGAAATAAATGATACACAATGAACAAACACTCAACGACATGTGGGAGGTCACTAAGAGATCAATCACAGAGTAGACGAGAGACACATTGGAAGAAATTGTGGTATTTTGTAATTGCGTGAAAATTACAAAACACCGATCTAATAAGTCGAGCTGAGCACGAAGTGAACCCCCAGTATGGTAAGTGCAGAGTGAGCCACACGGGAGCACATGGAAGACCAGTGATAAGAAAAATACATATTAAGAGCAATCAGAGAGAAAAGGAATAATACATAAAAGTAAACAAAGGTAAGAATGACCTCCTGCCATGGTTAATTTTACGTGGCATCTTGACGGTGTTTCAGGATGATGTTAATGATTAAGTTGGTCATCCTTGAGTCAAGAGGATTGCCTTCCATAATGTGGGCTCCTCCAGTTGGCTGAAGCCCCCCTGGAACAAGATGACTGGCCTCCCCGAGCAAAGGGGGATCTTCGGCAGATGGCCTTCAGACTTCACGTGCACCCTGAGCTTGCCCGGGTCTCAAGCTCACAGATATACGTTGCAGATTTGGAAATGCCAGTCTCTGTAATACTGTGAGTCAATTCCTTACAATAACTGTTTTTCTATATTTGCACTCAAATTATCATGTCTTTCTCTGAATAATATTGATGAACACGCTTTTACAAACAATGAAATCTAAATGATAATAGAACAATGTATTTAAAAGGCTGAAAAGTTATCTACTTAAATGCTAATTCTATCAAAAATATTAAACAAAAATTGAGAGTATTAATTTCTTTTAATTAAAAATTATTTTTTAACTTTTTCAATCACAGTTTACAGTCAATATTATTTTGTATTAGTTTCAGGTGTACAGCATAATGGACTAAGTCATTTTTATACAAAAATAATCTACTAAAATCTATTGCTGGCAAACCTGTACTACGTGAAGACCTTAAATGAAGCCATTCAGGAAGAGGGAAAAAGGCATCCAGGAAAACGTGAATTTACCCAAAGAAATGAAAAAACATCAGAAATCATAAGTATTTTGGTAAGTGTAAACAATACTTTCTTTAAAAGATCTTGTTAAAACATAATGGATTGTTTAAATGGGAAATAATGATGCACAGTGAAGTCTAGGACACATGCAGAAATAAAATACATAACAATTTGATAAGTTATCAACCTAGAAAGTAACTCTAAACACGTCCTGAAACCTCTTTTCCTTGTGAGTTCTACAATCTAGAGCTGAACTTGTGTCTCTCCTTTCCCAGATGGCCCGGTGTTAGGTCTGCTGAGTCAGTGTTGCTGGAGGGACGTTGGAGGAGAGAAGGGTCAGTCGCTCTCTTCCCGCTCTTCTGTTGCGGGCTGCTGGTGCGCGGGCTGTGGGCCAGGGCCAGGGGCCAGCGGCAGCAGAGCTTTGCTACAGAAAGCTTCGCCCTACTGCATGTGCACGCCGTCTTCAAAGCTGTCTGGACAGACTATCAGTTTGTTTCTTGATCTCTCTAAAATAGGAAAAGCTGTAGCTCTGGTCGCCAAAACCTGCCTGATGTTTTTAGCAGAAAGTCACAGCATCTGACCCAGTTAGACGTAAGTCAAATTACAGGCCATAAAAAAAAAGTGTTTTTTTGAATAATGGAGAGGACAAGTGCCACTTAGAAAGAATCCATTGCCACAAGTAAACAACTTAATCCTCCAATCCTTCCCCAAAGGAATCTGTGGCCATTTACTAGATGAATCATGCATTTAGAAAGAAAACGGGAAGGGAAGGGGAGGGAAGAAGGGAAGGGGAGGGGAGGGAGGGGAGGGAAAAAGAAAGAAATCCAGATTGGCTGGTGTGGCTCAGTTGGTTGGGTGTCAGGCATCATCCCACAAACAGAACCAGGTTCCATTCCCTGTCAGAGCACATGCCTGGGTTGCAGGTTCAATCCCTAGCCCTGGTGCATATGGAAGGCAGATGATCAATGTTTCTCTCTCACATGGACATTTCTCTCCTTCTCTTTCTCCCTCCTGTCCCCTTGCTCTAAAATCAAAAATCAAAATAAAATTAAAAAAAGAAATGTAATCTTATACAAATTTGATTTATTTTTTAGTTTTTTTTACAAATTAATTTTTTTTTAATTTTTAAAAATCCAGATTTAGGGGGATGTATTAGACATTGGCTCTGAAATCATGCTAATGACTAGGAGTCTAAAACACTTTTATACCCTACTAATCAAAATTAGTAGTCAGGTAATTAATCAAGATTTTGTCAAAGTATAATTTATTGTTTAAATAAGAAATGGCAGTGATGCATAGGGAAGTCTAGAACATATCAAGTCTTCCTCTGAGTGGATGCAATGTGTATAGAGTAAACCCATCCAATGGTTGTTTTCTAGAAATTAAAGAAGAATCATTACTAACAAGGTTTACGGACATTAAGATTATAATGAGAATACTGTGAGTGCACTATGACAAAATATTTGAGTATATTAAAATAGTTAAGTTTCTTAAAGACTTTAATTAATAAAATTGACAATAGAAGATACTTAAAAATTATAATAGCCCTACATCTATCTACTAAATAAATTGAATACATGATTGAAAACTATTTTACATTGAAAATCCAAGTCCTAGAAGGCTGAATTGGTGGATTATAGCAAACATTAAAAGTAAGAATAATACATAATTTATTTTTAAACATAAAATTGTAGGAAGAACTTCCCAACTCCTTTAAGGAGGCCAGCCTTATTCTCAGACACAAACTGGCAAAACTATTATAAGAAAAGAAAAATACAAACCAATATTTTAACAAACATAACTGCAAAATCCTCACCAAAAAGGAAAATAAGCTATGACTAAATGAGGATTTATGCCCAAAATACAAGGTTGCTCATAACATTCCAAAATGAATCAATGTAATGTGCCGATTTAATAAGAACAGGAAAAATTACATGATAACTTCAATAGATACAGAAAAGTCTTATAACAACAACATATATTCATGAATAAATACTCAGCAATCTAGAAATAGAAGGAAACTTCCTGTACTTGATGGAGACAATCTTTAAATTACATGCAAATGACATCATACTTAACAGCAAAAGACAGAATGTTTTTCCCCAAAGATCATGAACAGGACTGAAAAACACCACCCTCATCTCTTTTAGTCTACATGTCCCTGGAGGTCTAGTTAGTGCCACAAGTCAACTAACAACAACAACAACAACACACAGACAAAAAAAACCCCAGCAATAATAATATTGGCATCTAGATTGGAAGGAAAGAGGTAAAATATCTTTTTGTCTTGTTTGGTTCCCATGTGTCATAATCCTCTATGAAGAAAATCCTATGATATTTATTTTAAAAAGCACTTATCAGTTGAGTTAGCAAGGTTGTAGGATACAAGAACAATATACAAAATCTATTTTATTTCCATACACTAGTGAAAATCAATCAGAAATTGAAATAAAAATGGACGATGTCATTTACCATAGCATCAAAAATAAAATATTTATGGATAAATCTGACAACTTATAAACAGAAATATTGGTGAGATACATTTAAAAGATTCAGATAAATGCAGAGATCATATCCCAGAAGACTCACTACTTTAAAATGTCAATTATCCATAACTCATTCTTTGTTTCAATGCAAACTTTATCAAAATTTAAGCAGGTTATTTTCTAGACGTTGAGAAGCAAATTAGAAAATTCACATAAAAATGCAAAAAGCCTAAAATACCTCAAACAATTTTGAAATAAAAAAAGACAAAATTTGAGACTTTACTACTTGGTTTCAAGAGTATTATAATACTATGTTAATCAAGAGAGTGTGTTGTTGGTGTAAGAACTAATAAATGGTATAGAAAAAAGTCTAAAAAATAGACCCACAAATATATGGTCAGTTGACATTTGACAAAGTTCCAACCTGCAGATATATACAATGGCATGGATGAGTCTCAAAGTGCTTATACTGAGACAAAAAAGAATACGTACTATAGAATTCTGTTTAAGAAAAATGCAAAGTAACTTATACCAACAGAGCAAATTTCTGGTTGCCTGGTGAAGTGGGCAACGTGTTTTAAGGGGAAGTATAAAGGTATTCCAACGGTCCACAGGAAAATTGTTGAAAATGATCTATGTGGCAGTAGGGGCTTCACAGTCGTAGACATGCGTCAGAATTTCTCAAACTGTGTACTTTAAATATGTGCACTTCCTTGTACATGAATTCTATTTCAATAAGATGTTAACAATTAAAAACTAAAACAAAACGTCAATAAATGAGTTTCCAGCAAATTTAAAACTCCTGTTGTGACACGCCTCGGTGAACAGAAACATCAAGTCATGCATTTGGAGAAAGTATTTTATGGCATTAATCTGACAAAGGACTTATTTTCAGAATATGTAAAGAACTCACACGACTTAGGATAATCAGGCAAGCTAGTTTCTGAAATGGTCCAATGATTTGAGTCAATACTTCAAAGAAGAAGATATGTAGGGGGCCAGAAGCGCATAACAACCTATTCAATGCCATTATTCATTTGGGGAAATCAAATGCAAAGCAGCGGGGTACCGGCCAGACCTGTTAGAGTGGCTGAAGTTACAGACTCGCCTCGGGCTGGCGAGGATGGGGAGGGTTTGTAACGCTCATGGCAGGTTACTGATGGGAATGGGAAACGGTATAACGACTTTGGAAAACAGAACATTATAGAGTTAAACATACAAGTATCATATGATAGGACACATTAGCCAAGAAAAAAGAAAATGTGCCCATACAATGACTTGTACATGAATGCTCATTGCTCCTTTTTCAAATTGGCCAAAAGCTGGAGGCCAACCCAAATGTTCTTCAAGAGTTGAACATAACTGTAAATAATGGAGGTGGTGGGGAGGTTAAAAAAGACAACTGACACCTTCAGAAACATATAAAATTTAGATGGCTGCATGCTGAGTGAAAGAAACCACACTAAAGAATGGGTATCATATTATTCCATTAAATTAATGCCATTAAATTCCAGAATAGGATAAAGTAATCTCTAGTGACAAAAGCAGATCAATAGTTGCCTGGGGCTTGCTTTGGAGAGAGGAGTGACTGTAAGGTGGCAGAAGGATATTCTGGGCATGGGAGAAATGTCTTATATCTGTGCTGGTGGTGGTTTCATGGGTGTCCATATTTGCACACACTCATAGACCAGTGTATCTCTAATGAGTATATTGCATTGTAGGCAAGTTCCTCCTCATTAAATTGACTTGAGAACAACAGTAACAGCACTGTATTAGTTGGCTAGGGCTGCCAAAACAAAATATCACATGTTGGGGCTTTAAACAAGAGAAATTTGTTTTCTCACAGTACCAGGTCTGGAGGCTAGGAGTCCAAGATTAAGGTGTCACAGGTTTGGTTTCTCCTGAGGCCTCTCTCTCGACTTCCAAATGGCTGCCTTTTCATTTCTATTTCCTTCTTACGACTTTATATTCTCAGAGGCAACTCAGTCTGTTTTCTCAGGGCTCACGAGGTTAATCAACTCAAATTATGGCTGGCAAAAACTCACAGATTCTCAGCATATTTACACAGCAGATGAGTAATTTGGATTCCTGAATACATTTAATCAAGCCAAAGGTCTGATATGAAAAGCACTGGGATTTCTTCTTGGGGATAGACTTTTTTTTTCCAGAAAACTGATTGATGCAAACTTCTTTCAGATTGAACAGCTAAACCAGATGTACATAAGACCTCACCACCGATGCGGATATTGAACACTGCTCCCAATCCAAGGGGAATAGGAATGATAAGTTCCCAATAAATACTTGTTGAATATGCCTTTAGAAGTGCAACATGACACCATGTCCCATAATTTATTATCAGTGTAATCCTATCAGATTCCGTTGGAATAAGTTGCTATATCAGAAGTGGTTCTCCTTTCAAAGAGTTTATAGTCTCAGGGAAGCAAAGATGAACCACCCTTATTTTCAGAATAGAAACTGTAGAATGCTTTGTGTGGTTAAGTAGCGAGGTGAGTACAAGAGAATAAAATCCAAAGATGCACAGAAAACAGAGATGTATTCATTAACCAATTCAGTGACATTGGTTTTTGGTTTTAGGTAAATATGAATAAATGTCTTATAAACATTCATGTGCAGGTTTTCATGGGAACATAATTTTTACTTCATTTCGATTTCACCTGAGAGTGGAATTGCTGGGTTGTTTGACAAGTGTATGTTTAACCTGAGGAGAAATTATACTACATTCTAAAGTCATTGTCCCATTTTCCATCTGTATCAACAGTGTATGAGGATTCTAACTGATCTACAGTCTTGCCACCATTTGGTATTTTCAGGTTTTAATTTGTTTTGTTTCAGTTTTGCCATTCTAATAAGTTCTACTGGGATCTCACTGTGGTTTTAATTTGTATTTCCCTGATTACTAATTAGGAGGAACATATTTCCATGTATACATTTGCCTTCCATATGCTTTCCTTAGTGAAGTATCTGCTCACGTCACTTACCGATTCTTCACTGGGTTTGTTTCATTACTGAGTGTTTCATCCTGAGTTAGTTGACATTCTCTCTTCCTCTATCTGCTTCAAGATAGAACAGGAGAGTAAGACTTCTTAAATCTGCTCTCTTCTAACTAGAAATATTTCTGTCGTGTCTTGGAAATGGGGATGGATCTGTAAACAGTACACAGTCCGCATTGTCCACTTCTGCCTGAGGGAGAGCACACATTTTTTTTGGTGGACACACGATAACCCACAAAAACAGACAGTATTATTCTCTCATCCTTCCCACCAGCTGTTTGGCTCTGTGACTAAGTTCTGATCATCAGGATGTATGTGGATATGGTGAATGGATCTTTGAGAACATATCCTTAAGAGAGTGAGTCTGTCCTCTGTTCTTTTCTCCTTCAGGTTAGCCAAAATGTAGTCTCCATGGGTGGGGCTCCAGCATCCTTCTATGAAGCTACCTTAAAATCACCTGATGGTGTAGCCACGGGCCAGAAAGAACAGAGCCACTAAACTTGGTTTGGATACTTACCTTCGGGATTTAATGAGAGATGCATTTAGCTTGTTTAAACTAGTTTATTTTGGTTTTCCAGTCCCTTGTAGCTGAGCCTAATCCAAACTGATAAAAGACCTTAGAACATAGATTTCACATTTCATGGAAATCTCAGATTCCCTCAAAGATACATAAAACATTATAGACCAGGAAGATGAAGAAGAAGAAATATCCTACAGGAAATTATTAATCAAATACTGAGATGTTTTTGAGAGTATCCATATTTGAGGAGATAAAGTCAGAGGTTTGCTTTTAACATAAAGGATAAAGAATTAGAAGGGGTGGTATGCAGAGAAGGCATAGGATAAAGTTTCTTAGTGAATGACTTTTAGTTTGTTATGATTGGACATTTGGCCCATATGAAGCTAATATTAGGTTTCTGAAATCTTAATACTTATTAATAGGGTCAAGTGGAGTGGAAAGAGAGTGTCCTGCCTCTAGAAAGGGCTACAGACACTTCACTGCTTTGGACAAGAAGGTGGAAGTGATCAGTAAAACCATGGAAAGTCCAGGGCTTCCCTGATGCTTACAATGGGCGCTGATCTACTTCTACTCACTTCTATCATGGTCCCTATTGAAACTTTCCTCTGTCAATTCTCTTTTCTAACCTCCCTTTCAGTGTTGTTTTTACTTTCTGAATTCCCAGTGCATGCAATTTTATTTGCTCAGTGAAAGAAAAGTGTGTGACCCTTATCTGAACAGCTAGACCTGGCCTTAACCTTGGAGTCATTCAAATATTTGCTTAATATCTGTCCATTCTTTCTATGGATCCTAATCTCAGATGAGGTAGGTCTCACCCCATGCCTGGGCCAAACAGTCACAACAGAGTTCTTTCCAACCTGCTCTGCACTGTTATCCCAGCAGAGAACCTAAAAGCACAGGGGATTATGACCTAGGCAGGGTGCCTAAGTGCTGGGCAATGTGTGACCAAAGGTTCACAGGAACCTTCAGGACCTTGAGGGCCTCAGCCACTATCCTGCAGGACAAAGACAGAAGCACATAACAACAGCAGCAGCAACAACAACAAACGCTTTATATAAATACGAGTGAGGTCAGGGAAAGGGAAAGTACGAAATTCACTTGGGTGGATCATTGAAAAGGCAGATATTGGGCAAATCTATATTCCAGGAGGGTGGACTGGACTGGTCAGAGAAAGATGAGAATGCTTGAAATAGTCCTATTTTCCTCTTCTTTCGTTATTTTGCTCTGCCAGCCACACTTGTTCAAATAGTGCATGCCAGCTGAAGGAGACATACAACATAGGCAAGAGCCATGAGTTCTCCTTTCTCATCGCCAGTCACGTCTCTCTGCATCTTTGTCTTGACTCTGAGTTCTTAGACAAATGCCTGCTTCCAGCACTTTGGGTATGTTTCCCAGCACTTGGTTATTTTCATTATTAAAAAATGGTGTATCCAACTCATTCTCTGGCTCTTGCTGGTTTTGGAGTCTTGCTCATATTAAGGTGCCCTTCCTTATACTTCCACACAAACACCTGCCTGACCTCCAAATGCCAGCTCTTGTGTTTTGTCCTGAGAGTTTCCTCTGGCCCTGTAGCCAGCAGAGAGTCAACCCCCAGACCATATGAGTCAGCCCTGGCCCGTAAACTGGTAGGGCTTGGTGCAGAAATACCCCAGTTCCCTGGACCCTCAGGTAGAATAACGCTGAGGTATGTGCCATACCTTAGCTTCCAGAGTTTACTCAGTAGGGTTACACTCTAGTCAGTGGTTCACGGTGAAGCTAGCCTGATAGTTCACCCTGAGAGCCTGGCTTCCCTTCCCTTTTGCACATCCACGTGCACTTCCAGGGATTTCTTTAGTCCTTTAATCAAAAGCTTACACTTGAAACTTTGTCTTAGCTGCAGCTTACAGGAAAACTCAAAATAACACACATTAATCATTCATTTGTTCTTTCCCAATAAACATTACATGTCGACTCAACTCCAGCCGCTACCCAAGTCTGACCAGACCAGATGTTTAGCCTACTGTACTATAGACATAGGTAAATAAATGTATGAAATGCACATGTACATAAAATATATATCAAATATATATGTGCATATATAATATATGTATATATTTCAGATTATGTATATATTTCTCTCTATAAATAAACCTAAATTCACCTCCCTTATGAAATGTAAGTAGTTCAAGGTAGAATCATATTATTGCCTCATAAGCATCTATCCTTTTGATCTTGTGAGAATTAAGTGAACCTACTTTTACTTCATCCATGCCTCTAAATAGACTGAGCAAAAGTATAATCAAATTAGCATGCAATGCCAAGGGGAACAGTATACACATTAAATTAGAATTCTCGCCATGTTGGAGATAAATAACTTTTGCATTTTTATACTTTATTACTGTTGGAAATTTCCATAAGAGCATTTATTTCCATGCTGCTGAGTTCAATCAGCATTTTTTATTAGTAATTCTAGTCTAAGTGAAGTTGTTTTTGTATCATTTGGGGGTAGCCCAGCATGTGTAGTAAATAGAAAGCATAAAACCCATGAAAGCTAAGTGGATAAACAAGCACGCTTAAGTGTAAAAAGCTATATGCATGATTAGAGATGACCAAAAGAAGAACCAAAAACAATGGAAGAGCTCAGAGGTGGTTTGCTTCTGAAATCTATGTCATGGTTCAAAGTGATTAAATTAATTAATTTGCATGCACGAAGTCCTGTATTTTATCCTCACTACACATTAATATGGTAGAAAATAAGAAAGCTGGGAAATATCACTGGATTTTGGTTTGATGATGAGTTTGGAAAAGACTTGTTCCTTGTAAATAAGAAGACCACTCTGAGCTCTACTAGGATAAAGCTCTACTAGCAATAAAGGCTGCAGTTTCCACTTTCTTTCAATGATTCTAAGAAGGATGTTCCTCCCATTAGGAAGAAAGCCACGTGCTCTAGAAAGGTTGTTGAGAAACCACCTTTCGGAAGGTTTCTGAAATTAGTGAACTTGTCTTCCAATTCCACCAGGATGCATCCTAATGTCCCCATTTAGTTTTCCTTCTCCAGGTTAGACACCCACACTTCCTCTACTTACTTGGTTTTTTTGTTGTTGTTGTTTTCAGATCATCAAAATCTGTTCATTTTTTTCTGTCACTTTTGTTTGGAGGTAGTACAGATTTATTTGCATTCATTACAGAAAATGACATTCAGAGAGGCTAAGTAATTTCCTCAAGGTCACACAGCTGGTTGGCAGCATGGCTCTTTATGTCACCACTGCCTACCATTCAAAAGGGAACACTAATTTCTGGACATTGTCTGGTGACAGAGTCTGATGACAGAGCAGCACTTGCCTTTATATCATCTGAGCTCCCCATCTGGCACTAAGAGAAACTGCAGATTCTGTCAGTGATTTCCAATGAATCATAGGTCACAGAAGAGATTCCACAGTAGACAATTTTCAACAGAAAAGTATAAATTCTATTCTCATAAAATCAGGCATTACTCCATGTAGGCAGATGTCCTCCAAGATCCCCTATCTCCAGCGTACGCACACTTTCTCCCAGGCATCCAATCAAGCACTGATCTAGGTGCTCCTGGGAAGGGATTTTTGCACCTGTAAAATTACCCGTAAGCTCCAAAATCAGTTCACCTTAAGATAAGGAGCTTATCTTTGGTGGGTCCAACCTAATCAGGCAAATCTTTCCAAAAGTCTGCAATCCTCCAAGAAAAAGATATTTGAAAGATAATAAAGATCTAAGGAATATTCTTCACTGCTGGCTTTGAACATGGAGGGAATCATCTGGTAAGGAAAGGTCAGTGACCTGTAGAAGCTGATGATGACTTCCATCCAAGAACACTTACAGCTGAGTTTTATCTTTTTAAGAAACTGGATTCTTTAGTCCTGGCTGGTGTGGTTCAGTGGACTGATTGCTGGCCTGAAACCTAAAGGGTCGCTGGTTCGATTCCCATTCAGGGCACGTGCCTGGGTTGTGTCCCAGGTCCCCAGTAAGGGGTGCGTAAGAGGCAACCACACATTGATGTTTCTTTCCCTTTCTTTCTATCTCCCTTCCTCTCTCTCTGCAAATAAATAAATAAAATCTTTTTTTTAAAAAAGAAATAAACTGGATTCTTCCAACAACCAATGAGCATAGAATCAGATTTTTGCCCAGAGCCTGTGCATAAGAACTCAACCCAACTAAGACCTTGAGTGTAAGACCATTAACAGAGAACTTAGCTGAAACTTGCCTGAATTTGGGGCCTATGGAGCTGTAAGATAATAAATGGTGTTGTTATAAGATGCTAAGTGTGAAAACTTGTTACGAGACAATAGAAAATGAATATACTCTCATATCCCCTGACAGAGAGTCACATCCTCTTTGGGGCAGCAAAGTATGTGTCACTTAATGCTATTGAGGTAGTTTCCCGTGTACTGGTTATCCTCGCTAAATCCCACGGGATCCTGCTCAGACCAAATGCACAATAGCATACCCATGAAGAGCCAGTATCCAGCTTCAGGTAATCTGAGTTTATATCCTGGTTCTGTCATCGTCTATCTGGGGAAACTTGGAAAAATTGTTTACTTCCTCTGCCCTTGAGTTGGCTTATTCATATGGGGGATAAAACCGCAGTACTCATACCCATGATAATGCACATACAGGGCTTAGCATGTGTCTTTGCACATGTTTTCAAAATGCACATGCAGTGGTTAGTATGTGCCATTGCCCATGTTAAGTAACTGTATGAGACCTGCTTTAAATACAAAGTAGAAATATCAATACAAGTAAATGCGTAACAGAGTCCAAATTTCAAATTGTTGAACCTTTAATTAACACTTCCTTTCTGCCAGCCGTAGGAATAAAAATGATAGGAAGGGAAAATATCACAACCTTTACTTTAAAAGCTTTTCCAAATAAGTGGGACAGCCTGACACATGAGCAAAGATATCACTAATGTCTTTTAAAGTGGCCAGTGAAAGAGTAACTAGGAGACAGAGGTAGCACTAAGGAAGGACAATTAACTCTCAGCTTGGGCGGAGAGCAGGAAGGGGAAGGGATGGGTCTCCGAACTGGAATCTTGAAGAATAAATAGAAATTGCTCAAATAATTAAAGACGGAAAAGCATTTCAAGTAAGAAAGTAGATTTCACAATTTCTCTGAGATAAATATTATAAAAAGCATTAGAACTCATATAGGCCCTAGTGGCAGGAAAATGCTTAACCAGATTAAGCTCGCAAGGCATTTTACTGAATCCCATTTAAGAACATTATTGTAAGGAAGAACGTTCCTTTAAAGTATGATGAAATCCAGAGACTCATGTAATGTCAGAGATTCCATCTCTCTCTCTCTCTCTTTTTCTATCTTTCTACCTATCTATCCCTCCCCCCTCCCTCTCTGTTTTTCTCTCACTATTTGGTTTTATTCTCAAGCAAGCAGGATCACTTCATGTAATAAAAAATACAGAGGTGGGTAAAAGTAGGTTATTCATATGGAAAATAATATAATAATTAATAAATAATAATAATAAAATGAACTAAGTTTTGTTTACTTACAACTGTTTGGTTTTGGCTTCTACCCCTAAATTTGAACATTTACTGAGCTAAAAGAAGAAAAATTCTATGTTTCACAAAAATCATGCACCAGTTTTCAAAATGACTCAGCTTTCATGCTCCCACCTTGTCAAGCTGGGCAGGCTCCGTAGGTCACGTACTTATCTTGGGAGTAGAACAGGCAGGATATTGAGAAGGACAAGTCCCCCCAAAAACCACAGTAGTTGGGTGGTTCCTTTTTCTCAAAAAAAAATTATAGGAGATTTTTACTCGAAGGATGAGGAAAGAAAGCAGGCCAAGTTAATTCAAGTAGAAACTGTAGGAGATTTGGTGCATTAGAGCATAAAAAGAAATGGATCAAATTTTGATGCATCTTTTACACCATGCTAAAGAGTTTTAACATGATCCTGCAGGGCATGAGAAATCTGTGAAGGACATTAGTCAGTGCAGAGGACCATTGAATTTGGGCTTGGAGACTATCACGCTGATGCCGTGGCTGGGGGAGTGCAGGCACAAAGAACAGGGTGGACGGGTTCCAGGGTTTCTAGAAGCTGCAGATTGCAGATGGCCACCTCTCAATACACTTGGACATAGCAGCACGCAGCAATGGAAATCCAATGACAATCCCAGAAGGAACTGCTTACTCCTCCTGGCCTTTCCACTTAACATTCATAATCTTCAAATGCAAGATTGCCAGCGGCCACATCTCCCAACCCAAAGGTCACCATGAAACAGCATTCTCAAGTAGCAGGTCAAAACGTCCTCTTGCGATTCAGCATAATTGCTTGCTTAAGTGCTTGTACATTACATTATCTTGCTTTCATAAGTCCACTGTTGCTGCCAATTCTTCCTTTTTTCAATTCCTTTTCTAAAACGTTGCTACTTTCCAATAGCTGAGGATTTTCTTATATGCAAGGCAGCCTCCAGACTATTCTTTTAATGTTTTGATTTCGGTGTCTGTGCCCAATTTTATACCTCAAAAAATCATTGAGTTTAAAAATATTCAGGAGATAAAACCCTGTACTCATCTTTTCATTAATTTGTTAACAAAGTAACCAATTTATTCAGCACATGCCCCTTATGTACAAGGTGTTAGGAGACACCTTGTCTCAGAGATAGAAAAGATCATGCCCCTTTAAGAGCAAATTCTTCAAATATTTTTTCAGCTTATTCTATTGTTTACCACCAAGCTTGTAAACAATACACTGATAATGCCACTTATTGACTTCAAATTTAGACAATGTCTATGGACATCGTTTTGGTAGATGGTTCTGTACAGGCCTCACAAAAGTCGTAGGTGACCTCTCTGTCTTGACCCTCTTCCACAGAGCTGAGTCTATTCAGTTGGCCAAGGCATGGATGCCCACAAACCACTTCTCGCCATGAAGTCCCACCCCAGAGCAGCTGCTCAAGGGGTAATTTTTAGATCTGACTTTCAGAGAGCAAAGATATTTTATTTTAGAAACTCCCTTATAATAAACCAGAAATTATTTTAGAACTCCTTTTTAAGCTGTTTTCCCTTTTGAAAAAAAAAAAGTACAAAAATAGAATATCTATAAAGTTCCAGGGTAAAATCAAAAGCCATTCAATAATTGATTTCCAAAATGCATTCTTATTTCCTCTTGATAAAGCAGAATCATGTTGACCCGACAACTAACTTTTCAACAAACTCACGTCAGCCTTTGCCGGTAACTCTCCCCAGAAAGGAACACTACCCATTTGCTCCTTGGGGTGGGCATTTATCCTAAACACAAATGAACTTGAAGAAGACAACATCTGCGTTCCCCAAGCGGAAAAAATAAAATAATACATTGAATTTCTTTTTAAAAAATCACGCCCCTATCTTTTCTGAATGTAAAACATATAGAAAGAGTCGCAACCTGTTCTCTACGAACTTCTATGAGGGAAAAAGGAATCAAGCTTAAACTATACAATGAAAGTGTATGACACAAAAGCTCTTTCAAGGAAACTTTTTTTCTATGAGGAGGCAAACACTGGAGGCTTAAAGAAAAGCTTGTACTCCAGTTAGTCGCTTGTGGCACCGAATAGACTCTCAGACTTGTACTCAAAATGGTTCACTGAGTTTTCTTACCGACTTTCATAGATGTGTTCCTCCCAGAAACTGGCTCCTCCCAGAAACTGGCTCCTCCCAGAAACTGGCTCCTCCCAGAAACTGGCTCCTCCCAGAAACTGGCTCCTCCCAGAAACTGGCTCCGAGATGGGGTTTAAATTTAGGAGGGTTATTGACAGTTCTCTTGGAAGAAGATAAGAAGAAAAACTGAGGACAGAGAGGTCAAGCTGCCATATGGTCTCAGTGGAAGACTTGGCAAACCCTGCAAGAAGTTCTGCAGATGGGACATCACTTAATAGCTGGTCAGTGCTGGTGTAGGAGGGCCAGGTCCGTGGGATCCCGTTTTGAACAATCATTGAATGCTGACCACAATCTCACCTCAGAGGTCTCTTCAGATGAGGTAGTGCCCCAGGAAGGCTGAGAGCTGAGGGTTGTTTGCTGGAAGTTTCCCCAGCAGCTGGCCATGAAGTTATTTATTTCTGATTGACAGTCCTGATACTTCGTTAGAGTTGACCCCCTTATCCGAGGCAGATACATTCCCAGACCCCCAGTGGATGTCTGAAACCACAGATAGTACCAAACCCTATTTGTGTATGTTTTCCTGTACATACATACCTATGATATATTTAATTTATAAGTTAAGCACAGTTGGAGATTAACAATAATAACACACAATAAATTAGAACAATATACTATAATAACAGCTATGTGAATGTGGTTTCTCTCCATCTCTCTCTCTCTCTCTCTCTCTCTCTCTCTCTCTCTCTCTCTCTCTCTGATATCCTAGAGCGCTACAAACTGGCTGGGCAAAGAGATGATTTATGTCCTGGGCAGGATGGAGTGGGACAGCAGGAAATTTCATCACCTTCCTCAGAAATGCATGCAATTGAAAACTTACAAATTGTTTATTTTTGGAATTTTCCATTTAATACTTTTGGACCACTCATGACTGTGGATAACTAAAACTGTGGAAGCAAAACCACAGATAAGGGGGCCATGCATACTGTGTCCTCTATAGAACCATTGTCTGTAAGACTATGAAGCTGTTTAAGGGAAATATTACCTCTTACGGAAACTGGGATCAATTTTCACCAAGCATTTATTTGGGCTAGACTCTAGGTTGGATGCACAGAGGAAAGGTGCCCTTGATCAGAACCGCTTGCCCTGGTATATGAGTAGGATTCAATCTTTCATTGAGCTTAGCTACTAAAATTAGGATTTGACATGGGCAGACAGCTTTATCCTGACACAAACTCCAACTCTTACATATCGACTACAGTCTAATTCAAAATCTAATTCTTGAGACTCAACTCTCAGCCAAAATACTATTATCACTACTAACAACTGAGTTTATCAAGCATTTTCTTTGTGTTATGCATTATTCTAAGCAATTTACATGCAATAACACATACGTAATGTAGAATTATTTCCATGTTATAAATGAGAAACTTAAGGCACAGAAGGGGTAAATAACCCATCCAAAGTTGCATAGCTTTTATGTGGAGAAGCAGGTATTTGTACTCCAATATTTGGCTCTGAAATTTGTGCTTAAATACATTCTCTGCCACTGATGTTCTCATCATTAGTGGACTCCTGCAGTTGACTGATTGCATCAATTATTCACTCCTTTCTGCGTTCATGCCCTTTGTCATGTAACTAGGCAGTTCCCTCCTATTCCCAGGGACAGGAGCTCCTCTACCCTTGACTCTAGATTCACTAGCTTTGGCCAAAGAATCTTTAATAATGTGATAGCAGTAGAGAGTTGAAATGTGCTTGCCTAATTGGGCTTGTTCCTTCTCATTCTTGTACCACAGACCTGAGAATATGCCTGAGATTGCCTGCCTGTGTTAGAAGATAAAATACATGGAAGATAAAATACAGAGCTGAGTCATTCTGGTTGTTTGACAAAGGCCATCCTAAATTAGCTGACAGGTGGTCACCCCCCAGCCAGGATCAGCGCAGGCTCCTGGTCTGCCTGAGCTGACCGCAAATGCATGAATGAGCCCAGTGCAGCTCAAATGACCTCTGTAGATGGTCAGCCAAATACACACTTTTGTTGCATGCCAATAGTGTTTTGAGATTGTATGCAACATAAATAACAGATACAAACACAGTTACAGAAGAAGACCAAATTTGATTTAAGTGCGATGATAAGGAGAAGCACAGTAAGCAATGGGGACATAGGTGCCGTGCTAAGGGGATGTGGCAACTTACGTCAGAATTCACACTCACGAAGAGTCCAATCTTGGAGAAAGAACTTCAAAAGGAAGTAGAATGTATGCTAGGGACATATGTCTTACTTATATCCAGGGACCTCTCCTGTGACTGGACTGTCCTGCTTGCTGCAGCCATATTTTTGAGAACTTTCATGCAAATTCGGTGTGCTACTGCTAATCTCATTCTTAGAGCAGTGGAGGTTCAATAACTAAACAAACCCTAAGATGACGGGTTTTTCTATTGGAAAGAAAAACATCTGGAAAGTGAGTAATTTTCCAAAATACCTGTTGCATGTGGACTCAAAGTAGGTGCACCTGTAAAAAACAGAAATGTGCGTGTCATTTGAAATTTTAAACAGGACAGGTTACTTCTGCTGAATCTTAATGTACACAATGTCCATATTTTGAGTATTAGCTTCACACATTTCTAATAAAAATGTTAAATATAACTACAGCATTCAAAATATTATTTCACTTCTGCATGATTTTTTTACCTTAAAAATCTTTCTTTTCTTCAGAAAAATATTTCCCTGGGCAAAGTGCCCAAATCCTCCCTTTAGGGTTGGAGTTTCCCAAAAGCGCGAACCCTTCACCAGCTGCCCAGAAAGCAGGCTGTGGAGGAGAAAACAGTCCCACGTGATCGGGAGAATGCCTGTGTAGTCTTTCTTCATTATTATTAAACAAATTCTTTGCAGTGGCTGAACACTTTATCTTATTTTACCAGCACTGGACATGAATCCTACTAAATTTTCTCTTGGCATCCATCAAGAAAGGCATGCTTTCCAAAACTCCTCGGACAAATAAGGATTTATCGATTGGTTATGACTAACCTTGAAGTGTGAATTCATCCCACAACCAAAAGTGACCAAAACCCCTACCCCGCGATGTGGATGCTGTGTGGGGCTCTGTGGATGCAGATACAAAAATGATGCAGTGTCTGTCGCCTGGGAAGCCTGCGGTTTACAGGGGTGACAGATGAGTAGCAGGACAGTTAGAACAAAATGAGAAATCCTGGTGGTATCTGGAGAGCACTTTGAGAACAGGGGAGAGGGGAAGAGGGAACAATTATTTCTGAAGTAGATATCAATAAAATAATTACAAAGAGGTTTTACTTTATCATTGCACATTCCGAACTTACCTTTACTTACTCATCATTTACATCAGTGCTTGGCATATTTTCTTTTATCCGTAAAAGGTCAGGCAGTAAATATTTTAGGTTTTGTGGGCTACAAGGTCTCTGGTGTAACTGTTCAGTTCTTCTGCTGTAGGGCAAGACAGCCATAAATAACATTTTTTTTAAAGAGTGTTCCTGTGTACCAATACCATTTTACTTACAAAACCAGGCAGCAATCTGAATTCGTCCTGTGGGCTGTAGGGTGCCCACCCTGTTGTACATGGCTTTTAAATGTTCTCAATCTTAATTTTTTTTCTCTTCTTACACTGTCTTCTTTCCATAAATGTTATCATCCACTCCCATAGCCTCAAACACCATTTGTTTGCCAAATCTGGGTCCCCAGACTTGATTGATCATCTGCAGTCCAGACTCACTTACCAGGTACCCACTGAGCATTTCTCCCCAGGCTATTTCCCAGCTCCATCAAAATTAATAGAGTTTATCTCATGATCTTCCCTAAGCCTCTAGGCCAAATCTTGTCCTGAGCAGCTTTCTCTTTCCACAAACAGTGATTTCATCTACCTGTTTCCTCAAGGCAGAAAACAGAAGACACAAATAGCACCTTCCTCTCCAGTACGGCGGGACTCTTTTCTAAACTCAATTACAGTCCCTAAATAGCGCTCACTGAAGCTCGTCTCTCTGTCACCGCTGCCACATCTTGGTCACGCTGTCACAGGGACCATTCTCATACCTTTGTAACAAGTCTCCTGGGATCTTATCTCATCCATTTCCCAAACACCAGCCAGAGTGGCCCTTTCCAGGAGACCTGCAGTAATGCCGTCCGTACTTCAAGCGGTGCAAGACTCCTTAAGCTCTGCAGATAGGTGAAGATCCCTACTACTCTTCCCAAATCCTTACTGGGACACTCCTGCTGCCACCGCAGCTCGGACCCGTGAACACCAGCGTCCTGGCTCACGTAGTAAATCACCACACGTGTAGAGACTCAAAGCAACACAAATGTTTTATGTTACAGTTCAGAGGTCAGGACTTTGAAATGGGTCTCAGGAAGCTAAAATCGAGGTGTTGGCAGGACCGTGATCATTCTGGAGGCTCTAGGTGAGAATTCATTTTTGGGTCTTTGTCGGTCTCAAGAGGCTGCCCACATGCCTAGGCTTATGGCCTTAGCCAGGGGGCACATCGTTGCAACCTCTGCTTCCATCACACTTCTGTCTCTGATTCTGCTGCTCCTGTTCCCTCTTAGAAGGACCCTGTCATTCCATGGGACCTACCTGAATAATCCAGGGGAAATGTCTCCATCCCCAAATCCTTAACTTATTCACATCTGCAAGGTTCCTTTTGCCATGAAGGAGAGATAGTCACAGTTTCTGGGGGCTAAAACATGACCATATTTGGGGTAAAGGGTATTATTCTGCAAACCACACCCCGCCGCTTGCTTATCACCCTCCTGACACACAGATTTTTGTCTTATCACTTAAAGCAGCTACCTCTTCCTCCTCCAAATCCTTTATGCATAATTTTTCTTTTTCTCTACAATTTTGTTTTTTCAGGCTTGTCTTGGGCCAAATCCTGATCTCCCTTAAAGTATGAGCATGAATACTCGTTCTTCAAAGAAACTTTATATGACCCCGCCTCCAATCTCTTTTAAATTTAGTTCACTCTGATTTTTTTTCTCATTCCATATATAAATAATTCATGACGGAATTATTTATTTGAAGTGTGGATAATCTACCAGCCTACCAGCCTGTGAGTTTATGGGGGGCAAGAGCCATGTTATTCTTAGCATTGATGTAGAGATTAAACTACTGTACATGTTCACTAAATGTGTGTTGAACGAGTTCGGGGTTAGTGAATAAATAAATACACCACACAAAGGCACCCTTTGATCATACCTTTCAAGAATGTGTGGCAGGTGGCAGGTGATCAGAGGGATTAAAATATATGTTATTGGAGGAAAACGCACTTCATCTTCTGTGCAAGTCCAGGTGAGTGAACATAACATGTGCAGGGAGTGCAAATGTTAGAAATAATTGTGCAAATAATTGTAAAGGACTAGAAGGGACAGTCGCATAGTTGGTAATGGTAAAAGTGAGACTAAGGATAAACAGAAACTACATCATAAAATGCCTTCGTCCTTTAAGATGTCATCAATAACAGGTAATAGACAGTTAACGCAATGAGGCCTTCGGTGACGCAGGCTTCTAACTAGTGTCTGGTAAGAAGCAGTTGCAGATCTGGCTCAATAGCTCAAAACCTTTAGGGCACTGGATTCGAATATCTGACGTTATTATTATTGCAGGATGGCTGCCATAGCAACAAGCAACGTCAGAGGGCTCCAAACAGTGTCCCATCTGCAGAGGGAGAGAGTGAGAGCAAAGGACATTCTTTAAACTCTCCTTTTTTTTTCTGGTAAGAGAGATAAAATATTCTATAAACAACCAGTAGATTTCTCCTTTTGTTTATGATGTAGAAAATAAGAAAAATGCTCAGTTAAATATTCATTTTAGACAAGCAATAAGTAATGTTTGGAATCGTATCTGGAACACACACTAAAACAATAGTTAAATTGGATATTAATCTGAAATTAGGATTTAATTGAGCATCGTGTAGTTCATCTGACCACCCTGCTCCTGCTTCACTAGCAGGAGCAGGCCTGTAGGGGTCGCAGGCACCTGCAGAGGCCGCTCCCACGACCCTCAGTGACTGACTGGCAGAGCTCAGCTCGGGCCTGGACACTTCGCCAAAACAAGGGTGCTGTGTGCAAGGCTGAGATAAATTGGTTGTTACACAAGCAACCAACTGTGTCAGTTGCAGTCTGAGTAAATTGGTAATGTAGTTTCATTTTATTCCGTAGATAATGTGAAAGTATTAGAGGATTTAAGCAAAGAAGTGGTGTAATTAATTTGAAAAATTTCATAAAGATTTCTGCCCTGCTTCTATGCAGAACAGCAGCGCCAGAGGCAGGGGTAGCAGACATGAGGCTAATACAGTCGCTGTGCCAAAGGATGAGGAGGGGGTACAAACCTAAACAAAACTAGAAGGGATGTTGAAGCATGTAAGAGAATTTTATATTCATATTTATTTATCAGAGTTGTCAAGATGTCAGACTTTGAAATTGAAATGTCGAGTGTTGTATCCCATCTTGTTATAAAATATCTGTATGTCACCTTGAGTAAGTCACTTTATCCTACTGGCCTTGGTTTCTTTGTCTGTAAACATGTAGATAATAAAACTATGTGATTTGTTATAGGCATTGACTAAGGTCATTCAAGTAAAGTGCTTAGGCAAAAAATAATAATAATAATAAAGAAAGAAAAGAAAAGGAACATAATGCATGTTTGGTGAATGTTAGATGCTATTATGCTTCAGTTGTTATTGTTAGTTTTCTTACTATGGATCGTGTGTCCTTAGACATGCTGCGGAAAGAAAGACGGAGGATCCCCCGAAAGTTGCTCCACCCATCATCTGGCCCGTCTCTAATGATGACAACTCCTTACTTCCAGGTGTTTGGACAAGAAGCCCGAGTGTCCACACTGACTTCCGTTTTCATCCAGTATTCAACTTTGCAGGAACTCCTTTGGTGCAACATTCTAAACACAGCGGGAATCCCACCTTGATGCCCCTCCTGCACTGCTCACTGCCCTGAGCCACCTGCAGCTCAGTGGATACTGACCTCCGGCTCTCCCTCCTGCCCCTGCCGTCCATTCTCAACACAGCAGCCAGAGAGATGAAACATTAAGTCAGATCATGTCTTTGCTCAAAAGCTTGCAGTGGCTCCCCATTTTATTAAAAATAACAGCCAGCATGGCTGACCTCTGCACAACTGGCTCCCTATTGCCTAGTCTGCTTTATGGGCTGGCTTCTGCTTCCTTTGTCTTGCTCCACTTCAGACGTCTCAGCTTGTTCACCCTTCTTCTGGCACCCCTGCGTAGAGAGCCTTGGTCCTGGTGGATTCTTCAGCTGGAATACTCTTCCCACGGTATCTAATGTCCACTTCCCTTACTCCCACCAGTCTCTGCTCAGATCACCCCCATAGAATGGGGCCGACCTCAACTACTCCATGTGTGATTTTAAACTAGCACCCATCCATCCCCGCATCCCCATCCCCTGGCATTCAAGATTGCCCTTACCTATTTTCTTTTTTGTTTCTCTGTTTGTTTGTTTTCCTATAGCCTTTGTCATTACATCCTAACACAGATATAATTTACTTATTTGTTATAATTACTGTTTACTGTGCAGTCCTCCTTTTCCTCACTAAAATGTCAGTCATTTAAGGGCAGGCATCTTTACATGCTTTGTTCACTGACATAACAAAGCATCTAAAACAATGCCTGACATATATATTGTTCAATAAATAGTTGTTAAAAATATACAAACACCTAGGTTTTGCTTTGTCTGGTGATATAGATGTCATTTATTCTTTTTGATGTATTAAAAACTAATAGTTATTAGTTTTTTTAATTAACTTTATTCTTTAAGACTTTATTTATTTATTTATTTATTTTATTGTTCAAGTACAATTGTCTGCATTTACCCATCCCCAGCCATCCCCACCTAAAAAAGATAGAAACATTTCAAATAAACAAACCTAACCCTACACCTACAAGAACTGGAGGAACAACAACAAAGACAGCCCAGAGCAAGTATGAGGAAGGAAATAACCAAGACCAGAGCAGAATTAAACAACATAGAGACTAAAAGCACAATTCTAAGAATCAATAAATCCAGGAGCTGGTTCTTTGAAAAGATGAACAAAATAGACAAGCCTTTAAGCAGGCTCATGAAGAAAAAAAGAGAGAAAACCCAAATAAACACAATCAGAAATGAAAGAAGAGAAATTACAACTGATACCACAGAAATGCAAAGGATTGTGAGAAATCACTATGAAGAACTATGTGCAAAGAACTTTGAAAACCTAGGTGAAATGGACAAATTTCTAGAAAAATATAATCTTCCAAAACTGAATGAAGAAGAAGCAGAAAGCCTGAACAGACCAATAACAGCTGATGAAACTGAAGAAGTACAAAACACAAAAGCCCTGGCACACAAACCCCTGGACCGGACAGTTTCACAGGAGAATTTTAAAATATTTATTTATTTTTAATAAGAGGGGAAGGGAAGGTGAAAGGTAGGGAGAGAAATATCAACGTGTGGTTGCCTCTCATGCACACCCTCCTGGGGACCTGGCCCACAACCCGGGCATGTTCCCTGACTAGGAATCGAACCAGCGACATTTAGTGTCACAGCCCATGCTCAATCCACTGAGCTACACCAACCAGGACTAATAGTTATCAGTTTTTAGATGAATCTGCATGTACCGTCCCATTGAATCTTCACAAGAGCCCTGTGGTCTCTATCATTCCATAGAAGTGCATCGCAATAGCCAAAGGCAGTAGTTAATCAGCAGAGAAAATATTAAGATGTCAAGCCATAAATCATGGCTTTGAACTTCAACTCTACTACCGACGAGGTGGGACGCCTTGCACAAGTGATGTAAACCCCCCATGGCTCAGTACTGAGGACTTCTCATTGGTGATATTACCCATAGTTACAGTACCACCTCAGGAGGGTGTGGTATCTGTGAGAGGGTTAATACATGGAACGTATCAATGTGAGGATGACATCTGGAACACAGTCTACACTAAACAAGTATTAGCTATTACCTTGACAATAAATATTTTATCAATTTTACACATTGTGAACCTGAAGCTCCGAGAAGCCAATTAACTTGGCCAAGGTCAAATAGATAGTACAAAGCACTTAAGCCTCTAATGCCCACTTCGAGTTTCTGAGTGCCGTGCAACAAGGAGCACCAAAGGTGGAGCCCTCTGGGGGAAAATATAATGAGTTGAAATGTGGATTTTTTTGTATCTTCACCCCAGGATATTTTCCGCCTAAATTTAGAGTTCCTAGAGAATATCAAATCTCTGGCTATATATTTAATTTTCTCTCCAAGCTGGCATGAAGCAGACTTGATCTTTGGAAGACAGCAGGGTTCATGTGATTATTTTCCCAGCCTTTGCCAAAAGTCAGTCATTTAAAAGTTTTTGTGGCATACAACCAACTGCTTTACACATCAGCTGCTCCATGAAAAACTTGAAAATGTGATAGATTTGCTGACAAGCATATTTTATGTTTGATGTGCACAATTTTTTTCTGCGATTATAAAAATAGAAGCGGTTAAAAGTTACTGATGGCTTGTTTTTCCTTCTGTCTCCTGAATATTTTGATTTTGAGGTAGAACAGGTGTCTTACTTGTTTTCACCTGTATTTTCCAGTTTTAATTTCCACTGCGTGTACTTCCTTATTTATTGAGTATAAGAAAGAATTCACACCTAGCATGTGCAGAACTGCATGCTAGTTGCCTCGGGGACAAATAGAATAACAAATATTGCACTACAATCTGGTAGAAGAAACAGAAAACACGTCTTTGTCAAATCTGGTATTAAAACCTCAGGATACACCAAAGTGATCCCTCATCTGAGACACTGCAATAGTCTGCTCACGCTCTCCCAGATTTTCTTAGCCACTGGGCACCCAGTACCACAGTGATTTGATTGCATTGTAAATCTAGCCATGTCCCTCCCTCACATAAAGCCCTTTAATGGCTTCCCATTGGAGTAAAATCCAAATTGTCAGTATATGCTCAGAAATGCCCCTTTCTGTCTGTCCTCGCCCACCTCCCGCTGGTCTCCACCTCCCTCGCCCCATCCCACCACACTAGACACTTCTCCTATCTCTTCACTGTTCTGCGCTAGTTCTTGACTCAGAATATTTGTACTTATTGTCTCTCTATATTGCGTGTTTTTCTCACTGAATTCCATACAGCTGACTGCTTCTCCTTCTTTAGAAATCAGCGATGTTTTTTTTCTTTTTTGAGCCCTTCCCATAGTACACATCTTAAGTTATAGGCAAGGGTTTTTTCCCTCTTACTCTCTGCTATATCCTCATCGCCCAAAGCATCAGCCACATAGCCACATAGCAGGTGCTTCATAAATAACTATTGCTGAGTCATTGACTGAGTGATTTACTATGAATATACCCACAATACTAATAAGGGATCCTCAGCACCAGAAAGGCGTCCTGGAGGAGGTTTGATGGGACGCCACGAGAAGGAGCGACCTTGCGGGTCGTTATGCCATGGCTCACGGAGAACGAGTTGGGTCTCAAAGACTGTGTGTCATTGTTGGTTTTGTTATGGATACATGTTAAGGGTTTACTATGTATGAAACAATGATTCAAGTCTATTCTATAGATAACCGTATTTAATCTTTGTAAAAACTCAACACGTAGATACTCATTTTACAAGTGAGGGGACATGTGTTTTGATACAGCAGTCCATTTGGGTGGCTGTATCAAAATACCAGGAAGTCGGTAACTTACAAACAACAAACACTGCCGTAACTCTCACTGTGCTGGAGGGTGGAAGCCTGAGATCAGGGTGCCTGCGTGGTTGGGTGGGGTCCCCTTCTGTGTCTCAGACTTCTTCTCCTTGTGTCCTTTTATAGCAGATGGGAGAGGTTTTAGTGATTCTATAGCAAACTGAAAACTTTGGAGAAGGGGTTTACATGATTAGGTCTGGGCTTTATAATATTGAAAGAACAAGTAGAAGTTATAAGTATATTCAAGAAATAATTGATGCTCGTTATCCAAAGAATATTTTCCCAAAACGTGCAGGCTCACAAATACGTCATTTAATTACCAGCAACCCTGGTGTTGTCACAGTGAATTTAGTAACTCTATCTTACAGATAAGAATGACTTTATTAAATATGAATAACGATGCTCAGAAAGGACAAATGGTTTAAAATGTCCAAGATCTAGTAGCAGACTTAACCCAAAACTATTTTCACAAAGTCACTGGGCAAAGTCTGGACGTTTATCTGTAGAGAGAAGCATCGTGGTCACAAGTGCTGCTTCTCACAAGTGTTGTGGCTGCTGCATGGCTCCCCTTCATCTGGGTTGTTTTTACCGACACAGAGAAGGCATTGCCAAGCAGTGACGGAGCAGGGACATCAGAGTCAGACTGCGGGAGTTAAATATCAGCTTGGGGTTTTCTCTGTTTGTCTCTAGAGAATTTACTTCACCCTGCTTTACTCCTGTTGCAGAGGGTTGTTCCATAAATCAATGAACTAAAGATTATCAAGTGCTTAGACCAGCGCCCAGTATTAAAGAGACTCTCTTAAATGTTTTGTCGTGTATGATCCCATAATAACCCTGCAGGTATTGCTGTTCCTTTTTAATATGTGAGGGGATTGAAGCCCACGCTACAAACACCATACCCCAGGAGTATTAATGCCAGAGAACAGGAAAGCCCTGGGAAAGTATAACAAATGCATGATTGTTCTTTCTGGAACATTTGTACATTATAGCAAAAAGGAAAATTAACAATAATTAAATCTTTACGCATCAAAATGTGTTAAAGCTACATTTCCCCTTGCCTGTGAAGAAGGTAGGATTATGGGTAATGAAGAAGAGGATGTCAGTCTCTTACCAAAAATGAGCTCACTGAGAATTGAATGGTCGAGGAAGGTGGGAGCCCCTGAGAAATACCCCCCATTGTCCAACTGTACTCTCTGCCTCATCTGTCTCCTCACCCCTGGGATGTGATTCGGGCATGGTTTAAGAGTGCCTCTGAACACTGGCTCAAAATTCCAGTATTTCTTTCCTATCTGTGTGAACCTGGAAATCTACTTAACTTGCTAGTATTTGCATTTCTTCATATGTAAAATGAACATAGTAATGTTTAACTTTGAAAAAATCTTCAGATTAACAATCTACCATATAAATGCATGGTGTGCAGTCAATATTTGATAATTGACTTATTTAATATTTAATTATTTGATCGTGTATACAGGCAATCCAAATGTTCTTCTCCAAAGAGGTATTATTACTGTAGGTGAATAAATGGGTCATCTTCAAACACTATTAATATGGTTATACTTTTTCACTTACAATTTGTATTGATGTTTTACTTCTTACATACAATTCTGTGTTTAGTATGTCTCCCCTGTTGCCTCATCCTCTGCCCCAAAGGGTGTTGTCAAAATGCAGTGAGATCTATTACAGTGTCCAGGGTAACGTACAGCACAAAAAATCATCATTAAGCAGTAGTTCTGAGTTCTGCCAGACTGGTCACACACACTTATTGAACCTCAATACCCTAATCGGAAAACCAAAGACAGTATATTGCTTCCAGTGCTGTCGTGAAGTTTAAAAATCAGTGGCTAGAAAACTTCCTGGCACATGAAACGTGTTTCAGTTCCCTCTGCTCTTTGCTTTTCTGGCTCTGGATTATCAGCAGACTCTATTTCCCTTTTGCCCTCTCAGCAGATGTTGTTAAATGTTCTGGGGACTCAAGCACACCTCCGGGAGGTTCCACCAACCCGAGTTAATGGATGAGGGAGCTGGACTGGGCTGAGCTGGACTGGGCTTTCCTAAACTTTCAGGGATGGCACCACCTTAGCATTTATTTGTTCATTTGCATTATTCATGAATTCAATGCCTTCCCTTGACATTGAAAGTGAAAGTGGTTGCCAGGCCCTAAGCAATGTGCATGCATCTCCTCCCCGAAACCACTTCCCTGAGCTCCCTCATTTTCTCGGCTGCAAGCCCCTTGCTCCTTGCCTTCCAAGTGTTCACCCACCTCTGCCTGCAATTCCCTCTCCACCAAGGTTCCCACAGCTGCCTGCACCCAGGGTGTCGTTTGCCCTTTTCTTTCTTACTTTTCTTCGTAGTACTTTTTACCATCTGCCTTGCTGCTTATTTCGTAATGGTCTGTCTGTCCCTTGTCTCTCACCCTCCGCTAACCTGTGCGGCCCGTGAAGACAGGGACTTGGTCAGCTTTGTGTACTGCGTGCCAATGCATAGTACCCACTGAATGAATGGACAGATCTACTCAACACTGTTCATTCAACAACTGCTTTGCACAGATGGGATTACAGAGCACATACAGGCATCGTCCATGGCAAGCTTCATTAAGTTGAAGAGACTGATGTTAAATAAAACAATGAGTATAATAAGCATTTATAGAAAAGCTTTGCTGATCTTGGGCCTCCGTCCCCTCGAATGCAGTTCTGTCCTCCTCCTGGTCTGCTGTAGGTCAGAGGGGTCTGGCCCTCCATGACCTGGCTGAGTTTGTCTGATGGGAGGCAGCGGCATGAGTTCAGAGGGCCTTGAGAAGCGAGGATCAGGGCCTCACCTTCCTCTCGGCCTCAGGCCATGACTGTCTCTGCTCGTTGCAGAGGAGGCTCCTCTCCTGTCTCTCCAACCTCAGTTCCTAGTAGTTCCTCACTGGGGCAATAACCTGGTTTACTCATTTTCTGCTGTTTCTCTATCATCTATGCAACTAATTATCTTGATTATATTTTCTCCTTTGAAACCTGAAGGCATTTTGGGGTGTTTGCATGGATTTTTCCTTTTTGCTCACTTGACTGGTGCATCTACATCCTAAACTCTTTTACTGGAAGGCACAGTGGCTGGAATAGTACATAACTGCCCTCCCCCAAACAGAACTATTCAGGGAGAGGCGTTCTGACACTAGGACATGTCATCCTTTGGGAAGGGGCATGAAGAGGAGCCAACAGGAAAAGCCAGTGAGCATGGTGTGCTTTTCAGAGGAAGGAGACAGTTTGGCCCTGTGCCAAGAGACAGTGGGACTTTCATATAACCGAATGAAGAGCACCAGCTCTGAAGCACAAGAAGGAGCAGATGAAGCAGGAAGCATTGGTCAGCCATTCCAGGGCATGTTGGCCACATGTGGGGGTTCATCCTGTAATTCATAGGGTTCCATAGAAGGGCTTTAAACAGAGAAGGTCAAGGTAGTGCCCTCATCTGATCTGTGCTTTCTTAAAGGTGACTAGCTGCAACGGAAGCTGCAAGCCTGCCCGATGGGAGACAGAGTGGGAGCCAGGGCACATGAGGTCATGGTCATTTGGATGGAGATCATGACTGAGACAGAGACAGGAAGTCAAGAGCCAGAGAAGCTCAAGTCTAGGCCCATCTCTCATTCCCCCTTCCCTCCCTAGATTGCCATGTGCTCTTTTTGTCCCTGTGGTCAGAGAGAGGATTGTTTGCAGACAACGGGCAGGGCAGCCTTCACCGTCTCCTCTTCACAGGCCGGCTGCTGCAAAAGTTCAAAATAACACAAAGCTGCCAGGGTAAAAGCGCCTAAGCCACCCATCTTTCTCACGTGGCAGCAGATGGCTCCAGGAGCGGCCACGTGGGGGGCATCTCCTCCTAGCCTGTTCCGTCCTCCCCCATGCTGACCAATGAGCCTCCCTCATGTCTGTGTCTCTTGCAGTGTCTCCAGGGCCACTGAGAGTGTCCCAGCACCTTTTGTGTGGACTCAGAGAACTACTTCTGTGGCTTCTTGCAGTGTCCCCTGTGACCCAAGAACAGTTTTATGTCAGAGGAGAAAAGTAGGACCAATTAATACCATCTTAAGATCTTTGCACAGACAAGGGTTTTTATAGGGAGGGACAGGGAAAGTAGAACAACGAGATCAAGGAGACGGGGTCGAAAAGTTCTCTACGTGAAGACAAGGACAGTCCACTTTGATGAAGATCTTGAAACTGGTCAAGTTATCCTGGTGACCGTCATCCTGGCCTCATGGTTGAAGGTCAGCAAATCTCCCTGAGCTGGGGTGACTGAAGGTTGGGGTCTGTAACTTTTGAAGTTAGTTCCTAGGATTCTAATACAAACACGCTATTTATCTGCAAGCTACATAGTCCGAGTCAGCAATTATGGAAACAATGTCAAAAAATGGTGAGGTGGGTTACAATTCCCCACGGTTACAATGCTAGGCATGGAGCCAGACGGTGCTTCACTGAGGTCGTACCCTTACCTTGTGATCCCAGAAAGCTTAATGAGGAAGCAGGGACTTTGACTCATGGTGTAATAGCTCCTCAGAAGTATTGAACACTATTCATGGGGCAGGCACCATGCTATACATATTGTTACATTTAATCTTCTCAGTGACCCTTATGACAAAGATTGTATTTTCTTTATTTTTGCAGGTGAGGAAATACACTCAAGGCTTAAGGGACTGGCATGAAATCACACCTTGCAGGGAGGGAGTTGAGCTCCGGCCATCCTATTTGAAAACTTTGCTCTTATTCTAACCCTTGCCTCCAGAGCTCGTAACAAAACATGGAGTTTGGAGCCCATATTGAGATCTCAGTCTGTTGACTCCTGTTCTTTGCCTGCTGGGTGTTATCAAGCAAGAGCCTAGCCTCTCTGAGCCTCAGTGTTTCTTGTTCACGTACTACATCTTGTCCCAATACATCTAACATCCTGCTGGAAGGGTGGGAATCTATAAGATCCCGGGCACTGGGGAGGATGGTACGAGACCCTGAACAGAAAATGCCGGATCCACCAGCACCACGTGGCTCTGTACTCAACACCTCCCACGTGCCACTGGGTCTCTCATGGACAGAGAGGGGCTAAATGGGACTTACCCAAACATGTGTTAAGGAAGATTAAATTGCAAAAATTTAACACAGATCAACCCACACGTCATGGGTGTTTACTTTTCTCTCCTTGGGTAGGCCTCATGTTCTGTCTGTTTAGAATATTAGGTAGTAGCAGCTCTGTCTACATCACTGTATCAAATGAGATATCCCTTTGATATAGTTAATGTGGTTAAAAACATCAAAATACAACACGGAAGTTGAGGATTACTCTCATTGTTAAATTATCTTAATTCTATGGATAACTATAAAGAATGAGTAATTAACACCATGTACTAAATTACCTAGTGCTTTTCAATGTTATTCATTCATTTATTCAGGGCCCTTAATTTTATGAGCCATCAATTGTTTGGACATATCAGAGAACAGGGTGTAGCTTATCTTGTTTGTTTTTAAGAATTGTTGATCTTAGAAGAGGGGAGACATTTTAAAAATGAACTGTAACTAGTGGATGTGAAACAGATTTAAAAACTCTAATATTCTTGTATCTTTTTCTCATTATCTCACAATTATTATTCCATGCGCAGAAGCCCAATCCCCTCATTTCTGGGTGATTGCCCTATTAATGGCAGAGCGATGTGAATGGAATTAAATATTTGCACTAGGGGCTATGTGTAATTGAGTTTCTTCTCTGCTTATTGCAAGCCTTGGTTTTTGAAATTAAAGCCAACAAAATGACACCATCTGAAAATATGGCTAAAATTAGAAGTCTTTTACATATCATAAAAATTCTACAAAGACTTGGACTTCGAATTTCATGTTCAGACACAGAGTCTAATTTTTGAAACAGCACAATTCTTTTCTAAGTTTTAAAAAACATATCCAGATTCTATTGAGCACTCACATTGTCCCAGAAATGATGTCAAACACTGAAAAGGAAAATAAAAGACAATATAAACATTAAATATGCAACACTATCTCCCTTAGCTTACAGTGCATCTTGAGGAGACTGGCATTATCCTTATTACCAAGGACAAAACTGAAGTTCATGTGTTCACGCAAGTGCAAATACTTAACTGGGATCTATTGGGATGCACTGTTTGGCAGGCGCTATACTTGACATTTGGAACATATCTGGGAAGAGAACAAGCAAAGATTGATACTGAACAAGCATAGATTCATATTCTGAATCTATGATTATTCCAGGGGTGCAAACAGATCATAAACAATTAAACACATAAGGAGCAGATACATGTGATGTGTGTTAAATACCAAAGGCTGAAAAGAAGCCAGCTGAGGGAAGATTCTGTGGACGAGCACTCCAGAAGAAGACATGGGAGCAAAGACCTGGAAAAAAAGATGGAACCATGGGAAAAAAAACAGCTGCAGCGGTGAGCGAGGACGGGTTCAGGTGGGTTCAGACGAGTGGTGGGTAGGGGCAAGATTCTGCACAACTCGGTAGGGGATGACAGAAAGTTTAGATCTTATTCCAGTAATGGGGAGGCATTGAAAGGATTAAAATAGAGTGGATATTTAATTCTTTTTTACAATTCATTTTGGCTATTATTCCGAGGAAAATGGACAATAGAGGACAATGGTAGAGGCAGGGAAACCAATTAAGACACTGTGAGGTTGGCCCGGAAGAGAGAGGTCACCCAGGACCGGGGCAGTGGGGTCAGAGATGGGGATGAAATGCGGCAGTTGTCAGAAACAGGGTTTGTGTTAGACTGGATATGAAAAGAAGAGGAAGGGGTAAATTGTGGATTTTCTGCTTAAACAATTGGATTCATGCAAGTTTCATTTACTGATCAAACAAAGCTGTGGACATACAGGGTTCTGTTTGTTTACTTTGCTTTTTAAAAAATAGCACTGTTGGTATTAATTATTCCATTTGGACATACTGTTTGAAATGCAAAACTAAAGGTGGCCAGGAGGCAGTTGGGTACAAATGTGTGAAAGTCAAGATGTTTGTCTCGTAGATACCAGCTTGGGTTATCATCCTATTAACGCCGTCTAAAGCCAGGGGCCAGCGCGAGATGACCTAAAGGAAGAGTTTACCTAGAGAAAAGGAGTGAACATCAACCTGCCCTGTGGGCTTAGACATTTCGAGCAGATAAATAATTTGCTCAACATTTCCTGGTCTGGTAAGTGGCAAACTTAAACCCTGTCTGACCCCAAAGTCCATGCTTTCATGTCTCATTGCCTGTTAGATGTTATTTTAAGTAAGCTTTTAAAAATAAATAGACCTTTGATGTCCAGGGATGCTGAGAAGGGCACCACAGGCTAAGGGCACTGTCATATTTATGGTGCGAAAGCTGGAGAGGACAGAGAGTGCGCGGAGAATGCCGATTTCGTTGTGCAGCGTGGTTTCAGTACAGGAAGTGTGGGGAGGCATGCTAGGGAATGAATTCACGCAACGTGTAGTTAATGGGAAAGAAAACAGCTGTAGGTCTTTTTTTTTTTTCCTTCCCTGACTAGGGATTCATGAATGAAGATGATGTTCTAACTTATGTCAGTTCTGAAATGTAGATGATCATTCATGTGAAGGCTTTGTTGTCATTGTATATGAATAGCTACCTCTATGTGAAAGGAATTAAATGGTTATTCTCTGTGACTCTCAAAGATAGAATCAAAAAGAGACATTTTTCAGGGTCAGATTGGCAATTAAGAAAATGGTTCCAAAAGTGTTTGAGTCTCTTGATACAACTGTTTCAAAATGTGTCCCGTCACCACAAGAGTTCAATCAAACACACATTAAATTCGACATTCAGTAAGAATGTTCCTTGTTTGTCACTTCCTTTTTTTTACCTTTCAACTTTCCAGTCCTGGGTTATTGTCTCAGTCTGTTTGGGCTGCTATAAAAAGAATATCATAGGCTGGGTGGCTTTAACAACTAACATTTATTTCTGACAGTTCTGAAGACTGGAAAGTTCAAGATCAAGGTACCGATAGATTTGGAATCTGGTGAGAGAGCCCACTTTCTAAGTCATAGGCAAGCAGTCTTCTTGCTGTGTTCTCATTTGGCAAAAGGGATGAGAGGGCTCTCTGGGGCCTCTTTGTTCAGGGAACTAATTCCATCCACGAGACCTCTATGCTCTCAAGCTAAACACCATCCAAGAGCCCATTTCCTAATACCATCTTCTTGGGGATTAGCATTTCATCTCACGACTTTGGAGAGAGACACAGATACTTACTCCATAATGATCAGCTTTAATTCAAAATGTTCGCCGTTTCTTCTTATACTTCTTCTTGGAACTTTTTTTTGGAAACGTTTGTTTTTCCCCACTCCTCATCTAATTCAACATTTATAGCAATTCCTAACATACATGAATGGAATAAAATAAACTATCATTTCATCTTTACCTTGGTGTTGTGTGTTTATGACTTTGTATAAAGACTTGCTAGAGAGAAGTCGGAATACAGCATATAGCTTTACAGTGGTGGGGATGGCATTGGGCAGAAGGGGCCAGAGGATGTGGAAGCGAGAAAAAGAGGAAAGAGGGAGTTTTGAGTTTACTACAATTATGAAACATCAGATATGCAATCAGTACATTATCTGTCCTTAGTGATGGGGTAAGAAATTGGTAGAGGTAGATATAATATTAATTATAATCACGACTATAAAATTTTAACTCTGCTGCCTGTTTGTTATACAACAGAATAAAACAGCCATATATCTAGACCAACTTGGTTGCAACATTTACTTGACTTCATGGAGCTCTGTAAGAGCTCCTTAAACATGAGATTAATGTTGGTGAAAGAACATGAGTGTTAAAGAAAAACAATTTGTTGAGCTCCAGTTCTCAAAAATTTCTAGTCTTTTGACTTGCCACAGTGAACACAAACTTCTGGAGCTTCATTTCCTCATTGGTAACCATGGGTTAATAATGCTGCCTTGTTTCATCATTTAAGGATCCTATAAGGTAATAAATGTTAGCAGTTATAGCATCTGGTAATCATTCCATGAATTACTTTCCATATTTAGAGTGATAGGAGATGGGGAATGGTATACCCCTGCTCGGGGATTGGCTGCACCAAGGATGAAAATGTTTGGAGAACCCTAAGTTCAGGATTGAGTTTTCTGCACTGGACTTGTGTCTTGAAATTGAAGGTAGAAAAGAAAATGAAACTACCAAATTCTGACTATTAGGAAAACAGTAAACATCAGTCCTGTGCATTAGCATGAGTATTTGACACCAAACACAGTGTCGAGGACTGGTAAGACAGGACAAGGTTAGGTGTGAGTTTATATGAGCGTATGTGTGTGTATTGTGATTGTATTTTGGTGTGTGGGTGGTTACAAATGTTCATTTATGTGTGTGTGTATGTGTGTTTGGGGAAAGGGAAGTGAGATAATGACCTCTAGGAGCAGAACTGCTGTGATGAGAAAACCCACGCAGTTGAATGAGAGTTACGTAGCACCCCTAGCACCACGGGACGTATGATGCATAGTCGTGGTGTGGTGGGACAACATGGGTTCTCACCTGCTCCCACCTTCTGCAGCTGAGGGAGGTTTCTTGGACAAGCTCAGATGAAGCTGGAATGAAATACCCATATCCAGTGATGCTGCATGCAGTTTTGCCAACATTAAGGACACCTGGAAGGGCATAAGTGGAGGATGAAATTCAGTCTACAACCTGCCTGCCAAGCCATGGGCCCACCATGGAGCTGCCTCCTCAGAGGAACGGCATGGTTTATTTTGCTTTGGTCTTTGTCTGATTTGCACAACGATGATCTCTGGGCCCCTGGCAGCCCTGCCTACACTGGTAACTCCAGACCACCGCGGGGACATAGGCCAAGAGGACATGTCACCAGAGCAGCCAGCACGGTTCCACTGATTTTGCACTTTAGGAAACACAGGCATCACAACACAAAGAAGATAATCGGCCGAGAGGGAATGATGTTCTGCAACAGTGGACTTGAAGGTAGCAGAGCCTCCTGACAGGTTTGCATTTTCTCTGAGAAGTAATTCCTTTATAATCATGAAGAGGTAAGGAAGTACTATGGACTGAACTGTGTTCCCCCAAAGCTGACATCTTGAAGCTCTAACCCCTGATGTGACTGGGAGGAGACAGGACCTGTGAGGAAGTGATAAAGGTTAAACAGGGTCACAAGGATGGAACCCTAATCCCATAGGACTGGTGACTTATATGAAGAGGAAGAGACACCAGAGCTCTCTCAGCCATGAGAAGATACAGAGAGAAGGCAGTGGACTGCAAGGCAGGAAGAGAGCTCTCACCAGGAACCAAATTGACTGGCACCTTGATCTTGAATTTCGAGACTTCTAGAACTATGAAAAAATAAATTTCTGTTGTTTAAACCACTGAGTCAGTATTATTTTATGGCAGCCTGAGCAAATACAGGTGGCTTCCCTTAACAACACATGTGTGATCACCTGCTGGTTGCGTTTTTATAACCTAGTCAGGATTTCACATTCAGCTGTGATTCAAGTCCTATTCTTTGATGATAGGTCCAGACTTTATATGTTTGGCAAATTCACCATATAAACCTTAGATTGGGTCAGCATTATTTTTCTTCTCAGAATTCATCTGTCTTAGTTAGCTTAGGCTGCTATAACAAAATACCTCTACTGAGTGCTTTAAGGAACAGACATTTATTTCTCACAGTCCTGCAGGTCAGGGTGCCAACATGGTTTGGGTGACAGCCTTCTTCCTGTGTGTTCATGTCACCTTGCCTTGGTGTGTGTACATGCAGAGAGAGAGACAGACAGACAAGAGACAGGGTGGGGGGGCGGGGCAGATAACAGACACAGAGAGAGATCTCTTTCTGTTCTTCTAAGACCACTAATCCAGTAATGAGAATCACACCCTGGTGACCTAATGTAAGCCTAATTACCTACCAAAGGTCCTGCCTCCAAATGCTGCCACATTGCAGGTTAGGGCTTCAATGGTGAATTTGGCAGGGACACAAACATCGGCGCACAACATCTTAGGTGCTTTAGATGGACGTTATATACTCTAGGTACTCTGGGACCAGGAGTATGAAATGTCCAAATAATCTTGAAAGGCAGCAAGATCCTACTGGAACTAAAATCCTGTGACCCTGATGCCTGACCCTCACAGCAACATTCGATCTTTTTCAGCTACTGTTATCTCCCTGGTCTGTACCTTTTTGTTTTCTTTTTCCCTTCATTTTTTTCAGAGTCTACTCCTACAGAGCTCTGTGGGAATGTAAGGTGATCATCCTTTGGCATGTGAATAACATGGTCTCTTGTATTCAAATCATTGAATTTTAAACTAAAAAAGAATGTAGGTGGATTTTAATACAGCGATCTTATTTTACAGATTAAACACTGAGGTTAAAAGAACATTTCTTTAAGTTTGCTTTCCTGAATACCTACAGTGTGCTTGTTGGACACGGGGAGTAGAACCAGCTCCCCTGTCACTGAGTCCAGGCCATTAATTCTTTCAGCAAATACATGTGTGGGAAGCTCACCATCTGCGAAAGTGCATGCTCAGTGCTATGGGACAACATCACTAGTAAAACGTGCTGGCAGATCCTGGAACTGAGGGTGTTGGAGGAGAGTGGCAGCAGCAGAGCGTCAAAGGACAACAGCTGACGGGACAAGCCCGAGGTACCTCCCTGCAGAGATGTGGCCTGAAATCTCCCATGTGCCCTTGGGAGGATGGTAGACCAGCAAAGATTTCAGGCTGGGATTTAAAAAAATTCTATATGACTGCCTAGAAAGAAGTAGAGAGTTTTGTAAACTCATTGGTGCTATGAGTGGTATGCAATTTTTATTTTCGGAAGACAGATTTTAGACTAAAACATTAATGTCATCAGAGGCAATATTCTTGAGACATTAAGACTTGGAGTTAAAAGTTTTTAGGATTTTTGTTCCAAAAAAGTAGATAGAAACATAACTTCATCTATGAATGTATAGCAGCTTCTGAGTTCCTTTGGGGAAAGTAGGACCCATGGCCCAGCTTCTGCACAGAATGGGTTCCACTTCACTATAACCCATCATTTTAGCTTCGTTTCACAGCAAGACCTAATCCAGAGATCGGGGGTCTTTCAGGAGCAGTAGTTTATTCACTGAGGAGATTTCCTGCCAAAGTGACACCATTCCTGCTCTGGCCGCTGGCATCGGTTCCAGCCATTTGATTTAGGACACATTCCTGTGACCAAATCCCCATTTCATGTACCTAGTCCAGTGCTGAGTGTTTATCTGGGCTTGAATCACTGCCCGATATTTTACCAAAGCAGTGAAAGGGGTTTTTGTAATTTGACTCTGGGTGGAAAAAGTCCAGACTCCATGACAACAGGGATTATGTCTGGACTTCCCAGCACATAGCAAGGAGGAACGAACAGATGTTCAGTGTTGATCAAATGCTAGAGTATGTTCTAACTCAGGGGCAAGCTACTGTTTTTGGACTAAATCCAGCCTGCTGCCTATGTTTGCAAATAAAGTTAAATTGGAAAACAACAGTGCCCATTTACTTACACATTTCTTCTTCTGTTTTTTTTTTAACTCTGTAACACTAGAGTGGAGTAGATGTGACAAAGGTCATATTGTCCATAAAGCCTACAATGCTAACTTTCTGTCTCTGTATAGAAACTATCTGTTGATCCTTATTCTAAATTACGTACCACAAGTTACTACCTATGTGACCCTTTGCAAGCAGTGTAACCTCCTTGATATGCACAACAAATTTGTGATGTAATATTTTTATATATGAGATCAATGAGATGTATCGAGAAGGTAGGATTGGTGCTAAAGCTGAAGATTATGGAGCTGGGAATCAACAGACCTATGATTCAAATGCAACCACTTTCTCTGGAGTCTATGCACTTAAAATAATAACAATTCTAAATACATAGATATATGTGTCATTATATAAAATTCCTGTATCAAGATATACTTCAGGTAGCATGGTTTCCCTCATCCACAGGGCATATGCACTACACGTATTGTTCAAGGGTCAGCTCTACCCCTCTCTATGCTTTCTGTTCATATACAAGTCTTCTGTGGGCAAATTTTATGCCTTTTCATGTTAGCTAAGCCCTTGTGCACTGCAGCCGTGACTTTTGCAGAATAAGTTGCAACAGTAAAACTAGCACAAATTTATGTTTTGTTCTTTATAATCCCACAGATAGAAGATTTGTTCTTACCTTGGAGTTTAGCAACCTCAGCATACAAATTTTTTCTTTCCTTATTAAATCAAGAACTTTCACCTTTTCACTTAAAATAAGCACTTTACTGCTTCTCTCTGGCACGTTTGAGTTTCCAGAATCACTACTCGGGGCCATTACAAAGTAAAAGAAGGGTTATTTGAACACAAGCACTGTGATACCAGGACAGTTGATTGACAATCAAGACAGATACTAAGTGACTAAAGGGATGAAGTGTCTACTCGTGGAGATGCAGGACAAAGAGGTGACTCACATTCTGGGCATGTCAGAGCTAAACGGCACAAGATTTCATTACATTATTCAGAAAGATGCCAGATTTAAAGCATGGCTTGTTCATTTCTGAAATTTTCCATTTAATATTTTCATTCCACAGTTGACCATAGGAAACCATGAAAACACCACAGGCAGAAGGGACCTTGACAGATTCAAGAAAAAAGTAAGTGACATCAAATGAGGACAAAGCTCTTTTATGCCACGTTAGAACCTTGAAACACTGCTGAGGGTTTTGGTTTGTTCGTTTGTGTGTTTACACAAACATGCACAGTGAAATCAAGATCTGGAAGCAGAGCTCTGAAGACTGAAACTTGTAACAGAGTAAAACAAAGTGTTTAAAATGTAATTTGCCAATACATGTTTTATACCCAATTATATAAACCACAAAACCTTGCTGCCATGAAGAAAAATGTCCTCCAGAGTCTGATAACAGTGCCCCTGTGATTTTGTTACAGCTTCTGCTCAGCTGGAGGGAGAGGGGGCCAGAGATAACGTGACCCCCTTTTACTCTTCATCTGACCATTGTCACCAAGCAAGCACGTGCTCTTGCTAATGACACTGTCATTAATGTGAATGATTTTCTAGGTGGCTACCTGTCCCTGGTGCCCCTCTATACCAGACCAATGAATATATCTGGGCATGTGTGAATTGGCAAATAATTAACTCTAAATTTTTTTTCTTAAGAACTGTCCTTTTACTGAGTTCTTCTTAATTATACCTAGCTTTACTTTAAATACCCTAATCCTTTTGGAATGAAAAAATAAAAAGAGTAGAGAGAGGATTGCGGTAGGTATCCTAACTCAACTTACTTAGCTATTAACACAATAATGTTGCATAACAAACTCCCCAAATTCAGCACTTGCAACAACAAGCTTTTGTTTTCATGTCCATGGACATTGAAGTAGATATCTAGGCTGAGGTCCCTCTTTAGACTGTGAGTCACCTGGGCTTGATTCTAAGTCATGGGTTGTGTTTAGCCCACTCTACCTATTCATTTTAATTATTTTCTTTGTATTAGCAGGAAAAATAAGGAACATTCTTTTCATGGACAATCACCTGAGCATAAGAGTCTAATGTCACTGAGTACAAAAGATTATTCTTCTCACAGCGAAAACAGTGACTCAAATTCTCAGCCAACCCAAATCAGATAATTCCATACGTGGTCCTTTCAACTGCAAAGCCAACGCAGATGTCCATCAGATCAGGAACACTTCCTCTTCCAGGTAATGTGCCCTAGTGCCATGTTAACCTGGAACCAAGTACCTTAAATTTGAATCTGAGAGGCAATGGACAAAATGCAAGACCATGAAGGACTGGCTTTGCATCCAGGGTCTATTAGTCTCAACCTTGACTTTCCTGTATCCCGGATTTCTTTCAGGTACAGGCTGTTTCACAGTCTGTGCATTTGCTTGTAACGTGCCTTTTGCCAGGAACACGATCCCTGCCCCCTCCTTTGTCCTTCTGACAGACACATTCTCGTCTTTCAATCCTCAGATCAAGGGACCCTTTTCTTAGTATGTTTCCCATGCTTGGCAGTTGGTTAGGGGCTAATCCTTTTTGTTGTTGACTAAATAATCACATCTAAATTCTCCCTTCTGCATTGAATTAAACGGGGGCCCCAAAATAAAAGTGACTTATTCTAAGTCACACAGTGTGCAGTCCCTTTAAAAAAAAACTGTACCCAGAAGCAGTGACAGATGCAAACTGCAGGGCTCCAGTCCTTAGAAATAGTCATCTGTTTGAGTTATTTAAATGGCCAGCTCACAAAAACTTTCCTTGTAGCACTTAGAAAATCAACTGACTTGCAGACTCTTGATTTTAATACCATTTCTTTAATAATTGAAGACTATGATAACGTTAGTGCTACCTCTCTCCTTTTTAAGTCACTAACTTAGAGTGGGTGTACTTCTTCTTGTCCTTAGTTCTATCAAAAAACATTCTGAAGAAACACACACCTGAAATAAGGTCCAGAGAAAGAGTGGGGCAGAACGGCTGTCAGATAAGATGTATGGCCGGGCATGTGATATTAGGGACATCTGAACAGAATTGGCATGAGTAAGAAATGAGTGACAGCTATTCAAAGCAAACCCGGTCTCATGGATCGCTGTCATTTCTGCCTCCTGGGGACATATTCATTCTATTCTGCGTTCATTACTCTGTATTTCCTAGTGGTGGCTTCTCCTCCATTCTTAGACCATGTCATTGGATTGGGCTTATCCCATGTATTTAAGCTCCAGGAGGGGCATGGGACTCCAGACTGGGCAGGAAGCATGTCTGTCCTCTGATCACAAAGGAAAGCATGCTTGACACAAACCATTCCAAACAGGATTCTATTCCATAGCTTTTCCTGGGGCTCTTGAGCTTGAAAATAACCCTTCTGTTGGTCCTGAATATAGAAGTGTACACTTTTAGCAGTGCAAGTGGCTTCTCTTCTGCCACTGCATTTGTCCATCAGGACTGGTGGTTAGAGAAGAGCTAAACTCTTCAGCGCTCTTGCATATGGCGATGTTGGAAGCCAGACTACTGACAGGAATTCTCATGTACGTGAGCTAACATCTCCCATTTTTTCTCACACAAGTTTCAGTTGGCTTTCTGACACTTTGAAATGTGAGTGAGGTCTCTCACTGTGCCTGGGAACTCTCGGAGCTTATGATAGAGAGTCAGGCCAGGCTGGTGGATTATGTGCTGAGCCTGGCAACAGGCCTGTGGGGCAGGCATGTGGTGGAGGTCCAAATGGTGTGATGGATGAGGGAGAGCTTCTGCAAGCAATCCAAAAGGGAAAGTTGATGCAGGATTCTCCCCATCCCTCTGCAGAGCACTTCAGTATCTATAGTGCCTTCTTGCATACAACATCCAGTATCTACAGCCAGTAGTCAACAGAAGTTATGGTTTTCTTCAGGTCATGTGACCAGGAACTGGTAAATCCAGAAGTCTAGCCCTCATCATTTGGCTACTGATGCATGTCACGTTCTTTACAATATGACAGACAGGAGATGAAAGGACTCTCAAGCAGAGAGTGGTGAGTCTGAAGGCAGATAGTAACACTCACCCTTGTGTGTGAATCTCTAGGAACCACACGTGGCCCAGCGGTGCACTTATATTCAGAGGTTAAGGCAGAAACCTAGTTACTAAAACTGAGAAACAAAGTGAGAAATTAGACACAAAAATAAAGAAATTACATTTAAAACTCGTTGGATTATACAAACTCTAAGCTTTTTCTTTTTTTTAAGAATTAAAATGTTTAAGATAAGGTAGAGATCCTATACATAATGACACTCAATAAATGCTCATGATTTTTCCTGTAGAAACAATAAATAAGTGAAAGGACTGTCACATGTAAAGTTTCAAAAGCAAAAGGAATATGGTAAGGTTGGAAAAATGAGAAGTAGTTTGGGTTTAATTAAGGCAAAGCCCATGAGAAAGAGTAGGAGAGAAAATGACGAAATGCTAATTGAGGCTAGGTCGTGAGGGTACAGGAACATCAAGAGGGATTTACTATGTTCTCAAGGAAAATGAGAAACATTAGAGTTAATTATACATATAAATGTATTTTTGTCTTTCTCAGCCCTTCCCAAATTTAACTCAGGGCTTATCCACGTCAAATACAAATCTTGCTACATTGTAGGTCAAAACCCTGACATTTTACCAGGTAGAAAACAGAGGGCCAGGTCTTTAAATCACTTGGGCAGCTTTTCTTTTAATCATTTGCTTCACATAATATATTTTAGTCATTTGTCAAAGGAAATCGTAGGCGCCATTTTCTAATTTGGAGTCTATTTGAGGCCTGCTGGGGAAAATATCACAGTTATTCTTCATGAGAGAATCTTGGGGCTAGTCTTCCTGCACAGCACGATCCAGATCTGCCACTATGATGCTGTACAATCTTGAGAAAATAATTTTCTCCTTCTGGACCTGAGTCTCATTACACCTAAAGTAAAGAACTTGGATCCAAACTCAACTGCAATAAACGGTTCATTCCATGTCCAATATCCTGAATGACATTATAAGTAGGAGAAATGGAACCTTTGTTCTTAATGTGTAAGCGTTTTAAAGGTGAAGAGGCACAGAAACATCCCCCAAGTCCCCTGGGATCATAAGTTAGAGTCACGTAGCCGCCTCTGTGAAGCAAGCGATACCACTGGTGGTGCCCACCATTGCGTCTGTGTGTACGAGGGGGGCCTCGTCATTGTTCACACATGCACATTCCAGTCCACTCCCCTTGGCTGCCAGGTTACATCGATGTCGAGCAAACTGTTCTCATTATATTAACAATGGCTGGACTTTTTTGGACTTTTTTGGATGCTACAAGATTTTTTTTATCCAACTGTTGTGGAATAAAACAAATACACGATTAAGTATAGTACATATGGTTTCTCTCTGCTTCTTATCTTCAGTCTGATTTTAGAAATGTTGGCATGTGCTTCATAAGTCACTCTAGGTATCCTAAGGTGAAAGTGAAGATGTTTAAAATAGATTCCTTAAATTTTCTTTGCATGGTTTTCAAAATCGGTTAAAGATTTTCATCACAGTATTTAATAATTGGAAGTTAAAATGCCAACTCCAACTATTTGGGCTTTGAGCCTAGCTTTACCCTGAAACAAGAAAACCTTAAATTCATTTCTACAAAATCAAGAAATAACTGAACAAAATATTATAACTGATGAGTCCAATATTCAATTTTGGCATTAAGTAACTAATTGCACTCTGAATATTTCAACTCAGAAGAAGAATGTTTAGATGAAGCTCCTCTATTATATTTGATGAAATCATATTCTTCATTGAATAAGATGAAATTGAAGTAGCCTATGATTTTGCAGCAGCTAAATTTGGTGAAAAAGAAAAGAAATATAGGACAACTTAGTTGACTATTTTCTTATAAAAATATCTGTCAAATAAATGAATTCTGACTGAGGGCAAAATGGCAGTGCTTTTGAAGATGAACACTTTTAGACTACAATATTTAAATTTAAAAATTAATAAATGAGAATATATTCAATTTCATAAATTTATTTTCAATTTTACTAGGTATTTTCACAGTTCACTTAATTAAGACTAGTCTGTCCTACAAAGAAAAATTAATTGGAAGTATCAACAATTTCAAATGTATTAACCATAAAATAAAACTTGGCCATAATTGCATGTGATTTTATGAAAAGTGTCAAAGATGATATTAAAAAAACACAATTTTTCCAGAAAAATTACCGGTAATATGGTGTTAGAAGTAGATATGGACGAGAAACTGATTCAAGTAGCAGGTTTATATTAATAATGACCACTTTGTTCATGCTCTCTTAACCAGTGAACATAAAAATCATTTTACTGTGCTCTAATGTATATGAATATTACAAATACATATTTAATACTTTTTAAAAAAGGATTTTCTTTTTGAAAACATTTTAAAATTTAAAAGATCACCTGCATAATAAAACTTGTTAGTCAATCAATCAATAACAGTATGAAAGTATAGTTTGCATTCACCACCCCAACAGTGACTCACTTTTAACATAAGTCATGTGGTTAGTCACCACATACTCACTTCCTCCAGTGCTGCTGGGTCATCGGCAAATAGGCTCATACGGACTGATGGGAAACCAGACGGTAGGATGGTGATTCTCCATTGTCTGTCATCCATTCATCCTGCTCTTCTCTGCATGGAAGTAAGATTTATCTTTTACTAAATTGGTGTTTCTTAGGGCATCGCTCAAAAAAGCATCTGTTATCCGACATCTGAATTATGCGAGAAGCATTACTATCGCAGATTCAAAGGTACCACCCCAGATATATGGGATCAGAATCTTGGAGGAGAGCAGAGAATTGGCATTTTTAATAGTCTTCCAAAGGGCATCTAACATTTGAGACCTGCAGAGAACCCAGTCTTGTCCGTTACCCAGGTGTCTTGTATTAAAGGCAGTGCCCCACTGCATGTGCGTAACCAGGAGGTCTCAACCCTACTACAACAAAAAAGGTCAACTCTCTGCAGGATATTGAGGTCACCCCTGCAGTGCAGCTATATTATGCATTAAGGATTGAATGTGTGGTTGGACATCAAAAAAATAGAACATGATGAAAAGAAAAAGCAGCAAAGGGACAGAGAGCACATGTATTCATCTGTTAGGTCAGAGAATCATTCTTCATTCCCACCTATATAAAAAGGTGGTTTTTCATTATCTAGTCATCACAGTTCCCATGTTCCTAGACAAGGGGCAGGGAGTGAAGCTGAGCTACAGCCCTCTGATTCCTCAGCCCTGAGAAGCCTTGCTGTTCTGGGCTGGAATGAAGTATAGACTTAGTCCAGAATTATGTTCATCAACCAACCCCATTCTACCTGTAATTGGCAGAGTCATCTTGGGCTTTGGTTTATGGTCCTTGGTTACCATTAGCAGAACTTTTATAAAAATATTTACAGTTTAAAATGCATGTCTCCTCGAACCTTAGAGTTAGCTAGTTTATAAGTCAAAAAAGTTTTAAAGTGATTTTATTATGCTGTTCTCTTAAACAACATTCTATGAGCAGTTCTCTCCGATTGAGACAACATAAAAAGAAAGAGGGAGAAAAGAATCAGAGCTGATTTCATTCAACACATGAGTTATGTCCAGAAAGTATCCAGCCATGCACTGCTAAAAATAGACATTTATTGAAGAAGATACAAGAAACATTGTATGTAGGACAATGATACCTCAGTCCCCTTCAAAGCAGGCACCTTGGGACCTCGCACATTGAGGCAGTACTTACTAATTCTTTGGCCTGGAGAGGCATACTCATGATGGACAACACCTTCCCAATCAAAAAACATGGTTTTGACCTTGCTGCCACTTGCTGCCACACCTTCTTCAGGTGAGGAGAACCAGGTGACTTTCATTGGGATGACTCGGCCTTTGTTTCTGGATCATCACTGTAAACCTGTGATTCATCTCTGGTTATGATCTTCCTGAGGAAATCTGGTTCAATTGGTAACAGTTTCAATCAAGTCATTAGCAACTGCAACATGATGTTCTTTCTGCTCTGGTAGCAGAACCTGAGAAACAAATTTTGCCACAACACATTTCATGCCAAGATCCTGCGCCAAAATCTTGGACACAGCAGTTTCTGGAATCCCCAGATCAGCTTCTTGTCGTCACACCGTCAGTCGCTGATCTTTGTTGCTTGCGGCCCGTACACGTTCAACATTCTCACGTGTTCTGCTTGTTGCAGGCCTTCCAGAATGTGGATCACTTTCAAAAGATTCTCGATCACCTTCGAAGCATTTGTGCCACACTTTTATTTGCACTGCACTCATTGCACTGTCCCTAAAAAAGCCTTCTGGATCATCTGAATAGTTTCTGTGGAGGAATGGTTGAGGTTAACACAAAATTTGAGGCAGATTTATTGCTTTACTTGCTCAGCCATTTTGAATGTGATGGCCACACAGTACACGTGCTCACTCGATGTGTCTACTGCCCCCACTGACTAGTACAGTGAAGTCGTCATTGTTCACACATGTACATTCCAGTCCACTCCCCTTGGCTGCCAGGTTACATCGATGTCATGCAAACTGTTCTCATTATATTAACAATGGCTGGACTTTTTTGGACAGACACCGTGTGTGTGTATGTATACATACATACACACGCATTTGACCAAAAAATATTAGTGCTATTTTATGAAAGGGAAAATTAAGGTAGAGTAAACTGAGATACAAATGATAACAACACAAGTTTTTATTTTATTTTATTTATTAAGCTATTAGACCATTAGATTTTTGGTAAGTATTCAAACTGGAGTTCTCATGAAGTACTTAATGGTAGACGTCGTGATCTAAAAGAAGACACAGTTGTGCTAAGTGAAATAAGTCAGAGAAGCCAAACACCATATGTTTCACTTATATGTAGAATCTAAAGAGCAAAATAAACAAAATAGAAACAGACTCACGGGTACAGAGAACAGATTGACAGTTGCCAGAGGGGAGGGGACTGGGGGACTGTGTGCAAAGGTGGAGAGATTGAGAAGCACAGATTGGTAGTAACAAAATAGCCATCAGGATGCAAAGCAGGGTGTAGGGAATATAGTCAATAATGCTGTAATAACTACTTATGGTGCCAGGTGGGTCCTGGAAAATTGGGGAAACCACTTTGTAAAGAAGATGATTGTCTAACCACTACGCTGTACACCTGAAGGTAATACAGAATAAGGTTGAATGTAAACTGTGATTGAAAAAGAAAATGAAAAGAGTACAGAGTTGAAGGCATGTGAACAAATGCACTTTGCCATAATCACCAGACCTAACAGTGATGATAACAATGGTGCATCATTTTACTATTCGACGTAATTTTAAAAAAAGACGGTGGACTCCTTTTTAGAAAACAAAACAAATAAACAAACAAACAGGACAATAAAAAGTAGAAACAGTGAGAGAGGGGACTAAAGAGAGAGATTCACTGAGGTGAAGTTTAATGAAGGGAAAGATGTCAATGGCCAAAGCTTTAATTTTTTCAAGAAGAGAGAGGACTGCTAAAATGTCATTCTGAGTCATCATTTGGAAGTAATCGATGAGCACTTTCTAACCTAATTTGTATTGATATCTCAAGAACATAGCCAGATTGCAGGAGATTGAATAGCTTCTGCTGCCCCTTCGTTCACTGTGGTTCCCCCTTAGAACCCTGGTAACACCTCCCCTTCTCTGAACTGACCAGTGGGCGCAGCATGGAACATTAGGGAGCACACCTCACAAATGGGGCGAGCCCCTCCCTTGTTTGTCATTTGAAGGCAGGACTGAGAGCATTCCTCCATACATTTATGATGGAAAAAGCCTAGCATTTTAAACTGCAAGTGACTTGAGGAGGGGGAAGGAAAAAATCTTGAAATGTCCTTTTTTTTTTAAGAATGTCTCCACAAAAGGGGAAAAAAAATAGATCCTCTGCCGTAAGGGTTTCACTGGGCAGTTTTTCAAATTAATGCAGTTTAACTATTACATTAACTTAATGGCTATTTTCCCCTACTTTAACCATGTTAAATGTGCCGGCAATAATGAGCTTCTAATGCTGTCTCTTTTAAGTCTCAGAGGCATCTTTAGAGCTGCTGCTTATCTCCTGGATCATAAAGCTGCATAATTTAGTATTCAAACAATTCATTTAAAACTGAAGCCCTCAGAATTAGCGTAAAATTAATCAGAACAAAGTCATCTTAACCCATCAGTTGGGTTTATCTCTAGTTAGCAAATTTGCAAGTGAAAGGGAGACAGGGAACATTGTTGACTGAGCTGCAATTCTTCCTCTGAACAAGCCTCACTCCCAGCGATGTCAATATAGGTTTGCAAAGGTTATGGGCCACGGTTCCAGGGATTCCTTTGCAGTTGTGATAAATCAGGACTTTAATCTGGTTCCATGTTGTTAACTCCAGAGCTACTTCTCAGCTATGTGTTGTTTTACTCTTGCTTTATTTTATCGTTAATGTATTCATTCATTTATTAAATATCAAATTCGACAACCAGGGAAAATTTTGCCACAAGTTGGAGTGATCAATACCTTTTGAACATCTAATTATTATTTTTTAATTCATAAAACAGCTTTTACAAAGTTTTCAAGTTGCTTTGGGGAAGCTTTCCAATTATTAAGACCTTGGTGGGGACCCATGAATTGAATTTCCAAAGTATTCCATTAAGAGAAGGAGCTATAGTCATATTAGAATGCCCTGACACTCTAAAGAGGTTTTAAACTGGCCTAAAGAGTTAGTTGTTGTCTTAATTAAATTCCCTAGCTTCTCAACTAGAATTACATATCTGTAATTCATATTTAGTAACAGTTTGAATTTTTTCACTGAATTCTAAAATTCTATTCTGGAATGTGAGAAACAACCCAGCTATGAGTTGTGTCTCTGTCCCAGAGAAGTACGCGGTCTCTTAAGGTAAGCCCCGTAGCTCGGAGTGGCCTTTACCACAGTTGGATATGTGGAATCTCAGTAGATGTCACAGAAATAAAGGTGAGAAGTGAATACATGCACAGAAATGAATACAGGCAGAGATGTATATAGAAATGACATGGCGTGCTTATTTTCCGAAAATCCCTTGGCAGATTCTTAAAGAGTCTAGAGCACAGGTCAACCAATGTAAAGGGTCAGATAGAAAATATTTTAAACTGTTGAAACTCAACACTCTGAACTCTGCCACTGCAGCACTAAAGCAGCCCTAGTTGATATCAGAGGAAAGGGTATGACTGTGTTCCAAGAGAACTTTATTTTAAAAGAATGGTGGCATATTGCCCACCCTGGGTTAGGGGGCATGAATCTCTAACAGGAAAAAGCTATTGAAATTTGAACAACAATTTTACCATAACGTTTTATTTCTTTTGTTTGAGAATCATCTTGCAAGTCTGCTGCATGAAGGAATATCTGTTAGGACATGGAAGTAGAAAGGGAAGATCGGCCTTTGGGATCTAAGTGACAGACACAGGCCCGAGCTTTAGCACTTCAACTTGATCACTCTATGATCTTTGACAAACTGCGTGATTTTTCCAGCCACAGTTGCATCCATTTGTACAGTAGGAATAACCATGGGTACTTCACATGGTCGGAGTGAGGGTTAAAGGAGAATATATATGTAAAGCTTATGACATGTAGTGCCCTTCAATAAGTATTAATCTCCTTCTGATGGCTACCTACCTCCTTTCAAAGACTGTCCGTAGTCCCTTTTACCGTTTGGGTGCTAAACTTATCGGGGTGATCACTTCATAAGGTATATAAATGTCTAACCACTATATTGAACACTTGAAACTAATATAATATTGAACATCAACCATAAGTTAAAAATAAACTCAAAAACAAACAGAAGTAAAGACTATTCTTACTGGATTTTGTGCCCAAAAAGTGAGTGTGAAGTTCCTTAATGTGTACTTTGTAAACGCCAGTGAGAATCCACTCTCACCTCTCGTCATGGGCCATTTTGCATCTCTCAGCGTGGCACGACCTTTCTTTGAGCAACTAGGCAGATTTTAAAGCTCAGAGGTTCTCTTCAAAGTAGCCTTATGATGCTGGGGGCTGAAACCAGGGCTTCTCATGTCCCTCACTCTCCTCCTTGTCATTTTCATAGTAGTAGCAAACATGTACTCAGGGTTGATAATGCAACAAGCCTTGTTCTTAGACCTTTCTGTGTATCAATTTAACCATCAAAATAATCCTATGGGATAGCTACTAAATTAAACCCAACATCAGAAATAAAGAAGCCGAGGCACCGAGCGAGTGTGTGACCTGCGGCCCAAGGCCGCACCGCTGACAAGTGAAAGAACCAGAATTCAGAACCAGGTTGTCTGCCTCCAAGCCAGCTCTTCCAACTGCCCACTACACTGTTTCCACTTTGGAGAAAAATTTAGCATCTTCCTCCAGAAAACACATTTTGAGCATTTGCTAAGCTATTTTGGCTCTTTGAAATGAGATCATTTGGGTCCTCTGAGGCAGTGTTGTGCGGAGTGAAGGACCCAGGCTTTGAGGTCAGATAAATCTTAACTGACCCTGAGTCCACCACTTGCTGCTTCAGTGACCTCGCACCACTTAGCATTTTGAAGCCTTAGATTCTGCATCCCCAAAAATGAAGATAATTATACCTACCTCATGCATCTATTTTGGGAATAAAAGATTAGTTACATAATTACAGTTCCAGGTACTGAAGAGGTCTCGTAAGGGCTCTCTTCAGCCACCTCTCTCCTCACTATTATCTAAGGGGTCTCAGATGGATCCATGCAAGCCAGTAACTGCTATTCAAGGATCGCACTTGAGGGGAAAAGTGGGCAGTCTGCCTCTAACACACCTTCCCTTCTCGATTAAACAGCCCTCTTCCTCTCTCCCCCAGTGATCCCACGTTCTCATGCCAATTTTTTCAGTGAATAGTAACATTCCTTGTATGTGATTAGTACTGGACTTTCAAATCCCTTTACTAATGTTATCTTATTTCAGCCTCACCCTCCTAAAAAAAAAATGCTACCCTGTGCGTGTGTAAATTGGATCCTTACATAACCAGCCACTAAGGAGCGGTGACACCAGGGTGTGAATCTTCCCATCACAATGTACCGAAGTGGGTTGTTCTAGGGTTGTTCCTGCCAGCGGGACCCCGGGGACTGTGATGGCGTTGCGGAGGACATGGACGAAGCTGGACAGGCAGTCTTCCTTTATGAAGTTTAAGAAGTTTTCATTTCCATTGATGTGAGATTCCCTATTCCTTCCTCCCAGTCCTCCTCCGGGAGCTTTTGATTTTTCAGACCTTTTTCAACGTGCATAAGATAAAGAAAAAAGAAAAATGCATGGATTCACATACATCAAAGTAGAAAAATGCTAACACATGTACAAACAAAGACTAGAGAAAAAGTCACAGAAAACCTGACAACTTTTCTTTTTTGTGGCCTTTCACAAAGCATATTCACATTTGTTGTTTTCTTGGACCATAAATAACAATCAGGTAAGATGAGAAAGGTGGATGTTTGCTCTTCACAGGGGGACAAACAGAGGGAGGTGGAGCCTCATACATTCTACACAGCAAAACTAGACATGGCAACAGGAAAAAATCAGGATTGGTTCATTCGCCACCCATTGTATCTCCTTTCGAGTTGGAAAGATTGGAAAGCTATGAACTCTGGTTGCGCAGCCTCCCTTGCTGCCGGGATTCCAGGTGAGCTCAAGGGATAATTGCGAGACAGGAGTGCGTCTGAGACACACGCTGTGAGTGCTGACTGACAAGACGGTGGATCCTTGAGGTGTTCTCACAGCAGATTCTCACTGTTGGCAAGCTGAAGGCCTGGGAGTGTCCTCCTGTGACTTCCAGATTCCAGATTCCGGGGCTTCCCTTCCAGTGCCCAGTCACTGCTTACTGGCCTGAGTCTTCCCGGTGAGCCCCTAAGCGGCTCAAAAGGCAGTAGCTCCCCTAGTGGCCGAGTTTGGCATAGCTCTGGAATTCACTTCAAATTTGCTCTCTGGGGCTTTCTCCGTTTTTTAAGCACCTAATTCCTTGAATGGAATTATTTCCGGGTAAATACTTTAGTGGTTCTGTTTAATGCCCTGAAATCATATGCACTCCTGGATAAGATATCTGTATTTTTACCAGAATAAAGACACAATGAGAGTTCCATGAGTTAATGAATCTATGGATTAAATTCTGGAAGGTTAGGTATCATGCCGTGATCACAGAGAGAGTAAGTGGTAGAACTGAGGTTTCAGAATCCAAACCCATGCACTTTTATTAGAGTAAAGTCATTAGTTACATTTGCGTGATTCCAGGAGAGCCTGCCTATGCTTGCAGACAGAAGACAGCTGCCGAGGGGCTGGGTGCCGCGATCCCATTCAACAGACTAGACTTCGGTTCAAGCCCTGGCTTGGTCAAGCATTAGCTTGTTGCAATCTCACCGAGCCTCAGTTTCCACGTGTATAAAATGAGGGTGTCAAATGCGCCTTTATATTAACTAAACAAGAGACCATGTACAGCAGTCCTCCTCTATCCACGGTTTCCCTTTCTGTGGTTTCAGTTACCATGGTCAACTGTGGTCCAAAAATATTGAATAAAAATGTCCAGAGATGAGCAATTCATAAGGTTTAAATTGCATGCTGTTTTGCGTAGCTCGACGAACCCTCTCACTACCCCCTCCATCCCCACAGGGACATGAATCATCCCTCTGTCCAGCGCGTCCACATGGTATACACTCCCCACCCATCAGTCACTTCATAACCATCTCAGGTACCCGATCAGCGGTTGGTCCCAGGGCCATAGGTCACTCATATTCGACTTAATAATGGCCCCCAAGTACAAGAGTGATGATGCTAGGAATTTGGATATGTCAAAGAGAGGCCATAAATGTACCTATGTACAGGAAAACAATGTACTGTCTTCAGTTTCAGGCACCCGCTGGGGGACTTGGAAGGTATTTCCTAGAGATAAAGGGTGGCGACTGTATAGATTGGCTCACTCTTAGGCACAGACTGATCTCACAATTATTATAATTTGCATTTTAAAAAGCAAAGGTTCAGAACATAGATTTCAATGGGCTGAGTGCCGATTTAGAGGCATTGACACTCTTCCAAAGTCTTCATTTACTGTTTATAATTTATATAGAGCACACACACCCACAGCATTTTGAAGCTTATGCAAATGTAGTTTAAATGTATCCAGTATATTGAGGAGGTTGCTCTCTCCCACGTGTCTGTCTCACTGTAGCAGGCAAATCACTCTTCCTTGCCAAGATCCTGCATTAGAGCCTCCTCTGGATGCTATCCGTATTATGGGAGAAAGTGAACTACAGATGAGGTCAGGGGGCATTTGTCCCAGTCCCTGGGCCAATTTGCTTGACATCCCCAGCCATTCAAATGCCTCACCGGGCTGACATTTCTTTCTCTATAATGAGGACATTGGAGTTGGTCTTCGAACTTCATGTTCTGCTCAAAGATTCTCATATTCCAGGCGTGTGTGTGCGTGCATGTGTGTGGATTTTTTTGTTTTTGCTTTTTTTAAATGTACTTTCTAAGATATTCATGCAAAATTTATTTATTTGGCGATCCCTCCCAGCAACAATTTGAATCTCACAGCCAACTGGACTTTCTCCCTGAAGGAGGAAGTGGAGACCGTCTCTGAAAATCACTGAAACGGAACAGTGGTCCCTTTCTGGAGGAGCACGCAAGTGAATGACCTTGCCAAGGTTATCTGAGATTTCAAGTCCCCAAGTTATTACCTAAAAAATCTCTGACAAGATGTAGTGTCTGTGAGACTCTGCAGGTAAATGCTGATCTTGTCTTCCAGACTCAGTTAGGACTTACAGTCCTGATGACCAAATCCCAAGTGGGTGAGCAGGTAAAAATGTCTGAGATGATTAAGCTCAGTGGTGTCCAAACCAGAACTTCATTATTTTAAATTTTAACTTGTTCTCTTTTTCCAGGTCAGAGATTACTTCAAGAAAAAGTCAATACCAGGTATTCTTACTTCTCTGTTGTACCCAGGATTTCATGTAAATTTTCAAGTAGATGAGAGGAAGCAGTTCACTTATTTCATCAAAACTCCAGAGTAGCACCCTGGCGTGGAGGAGGAGCTTGCATCTGGCTGGCAGCTGACACATTTCCTCACCTGGCCCCTGCTGAGGTGGGCAGGGCTGTCTGCTGTTTTCTCTGCTTCAGCTATTCCTGCGGACATGGCCTGCGATTTATCTGTCCCCATCTGCTCAGCCATCTCAGTGCATGCTGACATTCCCAATGGGATCACCTTGTCTTAGTCACAAAGCCCTGAAAGACCACTGGCTCCCTTTCTCAACTAAGGTTTGCATCCTCCCCAAAGACTTGGACAAGCCCTGTCTGATCTAGCACTTTCCGAGAATACAGGACTCCAAGGATAGCTGTCTCTTTGCCTCAGCCTGCTCTGTCTCCAGGCTGTGACAGGAAGGACAACTCAGTAAGAACTACAGGTAACAAGATGATATTGGTGTCTTCTACCTTCAGATCTCTGATCTCATCTGGGGGTCCTGTTACCCATTCCCACCCTTGGAGCTGCACCTTGCTGTAGAAATAAGACAAACCCCACCTGCAAAACTCCCAGGAAAACCTGAGCCTGCCAGTCTCTGACCTGACTGTTTTCATGCTCCTTTTTTTCTGGGAAGGTTTTATTTCTTCCTGAGCACGAGGAAAAAAAGCTGGTTCAGGACGTACTCCAATTCTGTTGTATGATCCAGATGCCAGCTTTAGGAACACCAAAGCCAGTAATTCAACTATTTTGTTCTTACAAAACAAATCCCCCTGGTAAATGGTTACAGCAAAAGGACGTGAAGGGCAGAGGACAGAGGGTGGGTACCATTTCTCAGCAGCACCCCACTACACAGGGAACTATACAACTTCCCTTCTGATCTTCAGACAAATACCCTTGGAGCGGGTGGAATGAAAGGGTTTCATGAAAGTTCCTTTTCCTTCCGGGGCTAGTATAGGGAAATCCCAAAAAGAGCAGAAGCATTCAGTAACGCACTTTAGAGTGAGGGGTGGAGCAGAGGCTGGACAGACAAAGAGTGAGCATCATAGAAATCTCCAAATCTGGGGGTCCCTACTTCCAGGAGACATGGATAAATAGATAAGTAAAAGACATTAAGTCCTATCTTTTGAAAAGGTCATGAGTATTGTTTATTATTTACTATTTATAAGCATAGGTAATAAAGTAAACATAAATCATTTCATTTCTATGTAATCATGGTAAGATTAATATAATTCTTCATCAATATTAAATAATAAATAATTAATGACTGAGCAAATCAAAATTAAATGACACATTAATAATAAAAAACCCTAATAATTATTATTTGCTAAACCCTCACCCAATTCATGCATCATATCTCTTAATTTTCATCGTGACCCCTTGAAATAACTGCAATTATTTGTATTTAAAAATGAATGCAATGAAAACATGTAAATACAAGTTCAGAAACTTTAAATGGTTCCATTGAAATCACACAAGTGGTATGAAATGGATGAAGCTGAGGTTTGGGAGGAAGGGTCCGCCTGATCCCAACGCTTGAGTTCTTTTGTGCCGCCTGAGGTGCTGCCTAGGGGCTGGGAGGAGAGATGGAAGCACACGCTACCAGCTTGAGAAAGGACGTTCATGCACTATTGTGTTCCGTGAAAGAGGACCTTGACTTATCTTGAACCACGTCTGACTGGTGTGAGTTTAAGCGCATTTAAAAATCTGCCCAGATGTCCTGCTAACAGGGAAAAGTGTTCCCCTGAACTGGTGTGGCCTTGGGATTGCCCTTTGGACAGTGCTTTCAGGGTCATCTCTTTACCTAAGTTCTCCCAGTCCCCAGCAATGCATGTGAAGAATCCATTTGGTATAGGGCGGGGGTCTTTCCCTTGGCACACCCAGCCTTCAGAACCTCTCCAGCCTTTTGCTTCAGTGAATCTGAGCTCAGTTCATGCTGGACCCTCTTCCCCATGGCAGTAGTTGTGATAAATAAAACTTCCTTCAGTTTGGTGTCCACTTTGTTTAGCTTTGACACAGAACAAGAGAAGGGTAGAGATGATGCTGTTTAGAATCCTCTATGCAGGACAGTACTCACGACCGCTTGTTGAGTAGGTATCGTGGTCCAAAGTTTGCATAAGAAGAGACTGAAGCACAGGATAGCTGAACTGTCTACCCAGGCTCGCAGCCTAGTAACTGGTGACAACTGGGACTTGAGCCCAGTGGGAGTCACAGTCGACGTGTGTCTACCGCACTGCTCCAGTGTCTTAACCCAAATGCTGTTTAAGAACCATAGAGGCATGTAAGGACTTTGGTTTGGGTGCTAAATTCTCCACCTTGAGGAACATGAGTTCCCAGGGAAAGCTGTCTCAGTGAAGGGCTATGTATAGGAACCACATTTTTAAAAGGTTTGATGAGAGGGAAAGAGAAAAATGCCATAGTAACTTTCCAGTAGGAAAGCTGCCAGGCCAAAGGAAGTCTTATGTATTTATTTACATCTAAGAAGACATACCATAGGGCCCAGCAATTCCACTTACTGGTATTTATCAGAAGAATGTTAAAACACTTATTTAAAAACATATATGCACCCTTAAGTTCATTGCATTATTTACAATAGCCAAGATACAGAAGCAAACTAAATGTCCATCAATAGATGAATGGATAAAGAAGATTGGTTACATATATGATGGAATATACTCAGCAGTAAAAAAGAATAAAATCTTGCCATTTGCAACAACATGAATGGACCTGGAGGATATTATGCTAAGTGAAATAAGTCAGACAGAGAAGGACAAGCACCATATGATTTCACTTATATGTGACATCTTTAAAAAAATAAAATAATTGAACAAACAAAACAGAAACAAACTCAGACATACAGAAAATAACCTGATGGCTGCCGGACGGGAGGGGTGTTGGGAAACTAAATAAAAAAGGGGAAGGGAGTAAGATGTACAAACCATTGGTTATAAAAACAGCCACGGGGTGTAAAGTCCAGCATGGGGAATGCAGTCAACAGTGTGGTAATAACCAGGTGTGCTGTCAGGTGGGTCCTGGCATAAGGTACATAAATGTCCAATCACTATGTTGTACATATGAAGCTAAATGATACAATATTGCATGTCAACTGATTAATTTTTTTAAAAAACGCAAAACAACAAAAAAAAGGAGAACCCTGCTTTCAGATAAAGAGCATTGAATCCCAGTGTCTGCATTTGACGGAATAAAAGGCACATCAGGATAGACGGACCGGGGTGAGCTGCTGAGGAAAATCTGGGCATACGGGAAGCGAGGCCATATTCTGATTTACAGGAGTTTGAAGAGAAAGGAAAGAATCATCACCTTAGTGAGGAAGCACGCTAGTGAGATTAAGGTGAATTTAATTCTCTAAAGAAAATAAGCTAAGTTCAGGTATCTTTCACCTAAGTTTTAAGGCTTCCAAATGCATTTTTAACTTGAACTGTATTACACTGCTGTTTTCACTCTGTTTTTGTGTCTGTCGTTGTTGTTTTTGGAGGTCAAATGGTTGTTATCAGCAATTGCTTGTATCACTAGGAATCCCGTTAAAAAATATGAACCCTAGTATCTTTTTTTCTAGTAAAGTCTTGTGCGCAAAGCCAATATATAGAGAAGGTAAAAAGGAAGCATTTTTCTATATTTGAGATGAAGAGAGGTGGCAGTGAATCCTGGTACCGAAACGACTTGTGGCCTGTCTGTCACATTATCGGTGCTTCTGACGCCCTTTCAGTGGGTCCAGACCGACGGACCACTGTGGGAGGGGCGGGGGTAGGGGTGAGGACTCTGGGGATGAGCCAGTCTGGGTCCTCACCTGTGTTCCACCCAGTGATGGAGTGACCTGGAACAATTCCTTATTCTGAGTTTCAGTTTCTTTTGTCTACGATGAGGAGGGTTGATCAGTAACTTCCGGGGCCCTTTTCATCTTCAGAATTGTTACCGTTAGAGCAAACCCCCAGACGAAAGAAAACAGCTCTTGTGTCAGAGTATGCCTTACTGTCCTGTAGGTCACCTTTTGATATTTCTTCTTTTTTGTCCTGTTTTTACTTCCTAGTAATTAAGTTGACTCATATACAATTCTAAAAATGTGTAATTTTTCCTTTTGAACAAAATATAATAAAACATGAAATCCCCCAAACAAAACACTTGACATTTATGATCCAAAATTAAATTAGCAGAACTGTATTTTTAAAAAAGTATTTATGAAGTTACATACAATTTTGCAGGATTGACATAAAAGATGACTCCCAAATAATGAGCCAGGTGCCATTTAAAACTATGGGTTTTGAAAAGGTTCAATTATTGAGAGGTCCCAATGTTCTGAAAGAAAATATCTTTAATCTGCATTCACAGAACTACATACTGTGCCGACTGGGGCCAAAGGTCAATGTTCCTGTACTGTTAATGGGGGCACAGGAGTCCTGGGCATTGTAATAAGCCCCTCACATGCTTAAGATTTTACGGGCACACACACAAAGGCTTTGGTGCCGAAACTGAAATCCTGTTTACCTAACAATCTTCACAGCTTCTGCTGGATATGCTTTTTTTTTTAGGAATAGAGAAATATTCTCCCATTTTTGAGTTATTCTTTTATGTCAATTTAATATTCCTTCGTATTGTGATTTGGGGAGTCTCAAATGGCGAAGGACATCAGATGTCTGCAGAGGCTGATTTCAAACTCAGGTGGGGGAACCATGCATGGTCCGAGTCTAGAGACTTTTCTGGCATCGTGGCTGTTTTCCCCTCTGAAATTGGCAGACAGGCTAACGGGAGAAGTTATTTCATATTTCTCCCAGTTCCGCGGTCTCACCACCCTATACTCCTTTTCCTCGTCCCTCCTCACACCCCTGGACGTCTGGGCAGAGTTACTGCACCACTCACTGTGGTCCTTAATTCTCACAAAACAGAAAGGGGTTTGTGTGTGTGTTTGATCCTGGATCATGAAAATTTTCAACATCCATTATTAAAATGCTTTTCCATAAAAAAGTAAAGGAAAAACCCTCTGCTTTAACATTTCACACTAAATTTGGTAAGAAAAACATGTTTTTACAGAAGGAAAATCTTTGTCACTTATTTCAAATTAAATATGGACCAGGTGAAAGCTGCATTTCCCCCCTAACCAGATTCTGGGGTGGGGAGGGAATTTGATAATGAAAAATATGGATCTGACACCCGTTTTTTGTGTTTTTTTTTACCTCTGGGCACATACACACTCATTTGTACAAATGCAGATTTTCCCACACAGAGAACTCACATTATAAGAGTTGTTCTGCTCTATCAGTTATAGCAAATGTATGTTCGGAAAAATCCCCTAAATACCTAATATTCTGGCAACAGGAACTGTCTTATTAAAAAGTCATTTTAATTTACTGTGTACTGCTGGAAAAATAATGGTTATTAAGTAAGAAGCTTCCTGCCTAGTTGAGAATCCCTCTCAAAAGCACAATTACTAGAAAGGGAGAGTAGGAAAGTGCCCCAGAATGCTCAAGGTCACCGGGGCCCTGGCTGTGCTCCTGGGAAGGACACACCTGTCCATGCAGTAAGTCCAGCAGCCTTCTCAGATGCTGAAAGGTAACACTGAGCCAGTTAGGCCATCGTCTAAGCCTGCATTTTCTCGTGTTTTTGAAGATTATTATTATTATCATTATACTTTTGGAGTTTTAATTTTAATTTTATTTTCTAGATACTATACAGGGTCCAGTAGAAGTAACACTTGCTTAAGTGTGGTTGGTAAGGTATGTGAACGTGTCACACGAGATGGACAGAAATTTGAATATTTCACCTAAAATGTCATATGGTGTGCTTGAGTGTAATATTTCTGTTACAGAACTACACGCTTATGACTTTGCAATAGAAGATTTTGTAATACACCAGGAGCATTATTTGTGCCGGGCCCTATATTTATCAGTTTCCAAAGTCGAAATTGTAGTAGAATATTCTACACACTGGGTGGTCAGCAGTTTCTCACTCATGTGAGCTGCACTGCTGTAAATATTCTTGCCTTGTCTGCTGGCATAGAGAGCTCTCTGCAAGACACTGTTGCAACTGGGGCCACTGTAGCAACCTGCAAGATCTGTAACTCCCAATCATTTGTCAAAATGAGGTGCTGCCAGCAAATATTTGATGTTGTCAGACATTAATTTTTTTGCCATTCTACTGGTGTAAATGATATTTAACTGTGGCCTTAATTTAGATTTCCCTGCTTGCTAATGAAGTGGAGCGTATTTCATATGGGGTTTTGTTTGACTCTGTATGTTTATTGCCCGTTTGTCTTTCATTTCCTGTGCAATTTTAATTAACTACTAATTTGATTTCTTTCATAGTCATAGTGTTTTTTCAGCCTTTGTATTTTGTGTGTGCATTGGTAATTTATAATTCCTAGAATTTCCTTTAAGTTTAAACATATTGGCAAATGGTAATTCATAAATTATTTTAGTTTTTATTTTCTTCTTTTAATTTGCTAGATCTCTATTCATGGTTTCCTTTTTAATTATGAATATTCCTTATTTATGCCTTGTGTTGTTATTGAATCTTACCAAAGGATTACTTATTTAGTATTTATTTATGTATTTGCCAGAACATGTGACTCGCTTTTGGTGGCTTTCACATGCTGACATTAATCAGGGGCTATTTTATCCCCCTTAAGAGTCCCCAGCTTAACCGAAGGATCTCAAGTGCATGTTCCTATTTGTCCCAAAGTATTAAGTACTCACAGCAACTCTGTGTTCAAGAATATCCTGTCTTCTGTGCTTGTTTCTCTCCCTGTCCTTGTTTTTCCTCCTGGGTTATTGTTGTCATTACTGTTTTTCCTTTCCTTTGGTTTTACTTTATGTCTTTTTTATTAATTTATTTTTTCTCCTTCAGATAGATTGTCTTTAATTTCAAATGAACCAAGAAGTACTCTAGAAGTCACACTATCACAATTTTTGCATGAATTAGGTATATTTTAGCAATAGTTTTGCAGAGAATCTAGCTTAACATATTGTTAGAAATCAAATTACCTATGTTTTTCTTTTAAAAAAAATAGTGAATACTTAATTTATGTGTATCAGTTTTAATTGTTATGAAGTTGGGTTTTGCTTTGTTATAAAATATAATTTTTCTTAAAATTAAGTTTAGTTTATATTTATGGATATACATATATGCTAATACTTGGTTTTGTGAGTTTATTATATACTATGTTTGTATACCCTTTAAAAAATCTTTCTTTATGAGGCCTTTCTTCTTTTCTTTTTACTTTGTTGTTTACTTAATATTTTGCAAGGTTTGTATGTGGGTTAGCTTACTAATTATAATATGTATATGATGTTTCTAAATTTCTATTTCTTATTGTATCTTAAATTCATATTTCTTGAGACATTTTTATTAGTTTCTTATTTATTAACTTCAACAAAATATGAAAGCACAATTAAAAATTGCCAAAAACTTAAAGAAACTGCTCATATGGCTGATAGTAAGCAAAAAATAATAATAAAGAATGTAGTCAAGCCTCCCTGAGGAATTCAGATATTGGAATTATTAAATACAAAATATAGACTTCCTGCTGTTGTATAATGGCTAAATAAATAAGTTGGAAGTAAAAAAATTGACTAAATAAAAAAAGAACATCAAATATGCAAGGCAAACATTAAAAAGACCCACATGGAGCATTTGTAAATAAAATAAATAAATTTATTGAAATGACACATTCAATGGATGTTTAGCATCAGGTGAGGCACACCTGAATAAAAAGATCAATTTCGATTTATCTCTAAACTCAAAGCACAGCCCTGAGAAACGAGCAGGCAGTTTATATGAAATAGAGATTAAGGGTAAAAAGATAGGCTGTGAAGGGGTAACAAGCCTGCATCTGAAGTCTCAGAGGAGAAAATTGAGAGAATAAGGTAAAGGAAATATTTAGTAAGATAATGGTTGACAATGGTACAGATCTGATCAAAGGTATTACTCTATACATAGAGGATGATAACTATAAAAATAGGTTATACCTTGGTGCCTTGTGACAAAACTTGAGAATCCCGAAGACAATGAGAAGACAATAAAAGCATCTATAAAGGTACATAATCATCACATACTCACGAACAACAATGTGACAGTAAGCAGAGGGGAGGTGGGAGGGCATAATGGGGGGAACGGGGGAAGGGTTTTCAAGAACAACTATAAAGGACACATGGACAAAAACAAGTTGGGGATGGAAGCAAGGGAGGGAGGTGTGCATGGCTGGGGTGGGGAGGGAGAGGTAGGGGGTAAATGCAGACAACTGTAATTGAACAAGAATAAAATAATTTTAAAAAAGGAATGACAATTATGCAGACAACAAGTTTACAATAGGCAGCAGCAATGTTATCTGAAGTTTGTACTTCTATCGCCAGAATGCTGAGAGAAAGTAACTCTTAACTTTGATATTCAATAAATTAAAATCAATCTTTTGGAATTATTAGCTTCATTTTTAACATATGTAAGTCTTGGTGAAATCATTTTAAGCGATATTTCTTCATTGTATAAACAATTTACTTTCTTGTAGTAAATACTAATATGTATAAATGTAACATAGATAACAAGTGACCTAATAATATAGTTTGATATCAGGTATTGTGATCCCTCCTACTTCTCCAAAGAGGACATAGACAGGGCCTAGAGACATATGAAAGGATGCTCAGCATCACTAGCCATCAGAGAGATGTGAATTAAAACCACAATGAGATACCGCTTCACAACGGTCAGAATGGCCATTATAAATAAATCAACAAACAACAAGTGTTGGGGAGGTTGTAGACCCTAGTACACCATTGGTGAGAATGCAGACTGGTACAACCACTGTGGAAAACAGTATGGAATTTCCTCAGAAAACTAAAATGGAACTACCTTTTGACCTAGCAATTCCACTGCTGGGATTATACCCTTAGAATCCTGAAACACCAATTCAAAAGAACCTATGCACCCCAATGTTCATAGCAGCACAATTTACAATAGCCTAGTGCTGGAAGCAACCTAAGTGCCAATCAGTAAATAAGTGGATCCAAAAACTATGGTACATTTACACAATGGAATACTATGCAGCAAAAAGAAAGGAGCTCCTACCTTTCTTGACAGCATGGGTGGAACTGGAGAGCATTATGCTAACTGAAATAAACCAGTTAGTGAAAGACAAATACCATACGATCTCACCTATAAGTGGAACCTAATCAACAAAACAAATAAGCAAGCAAAATAGAACCAGAGACATTGACATAAAGAACAAACTGACAGTCACCAGAGGAGAAGTGGAAGGGGATCACAGCGGGAAAAAGGGAAAGGGTCATCAAGGAACACGTATAAAGGACCCACGGACAAAGCCAAAGGGGGGAAAGATTGAGGGTGGGAAGTGGAGATGGGTGGTGCCGGGGAAAGTGGTGGCAGGAAAATGGAAACAGCTGTACTTGAACAACAATAAAAAAATTCAAATAAAATAAAATAAGGAAAAACAAGTGAAAAAGGACAGTGAGCTCTTTTGTAGTATTTATGCCTCAAATTGCTTGCAGTGATCCCTGATTCATGATATTTATGCCCTTGTTTAGTTCTGCCCATGTTATATTAATCTGATGAGACATAGAATACAGCAAAGGTGATGGTATTTTAGGGTCTATGTCTCTCTTTTAAATTACTTATTCTGAGATCATGTTTGAGGAGATGCCTATTTGGTGAGTATAGACAGACCCTCACCAACACCCAGCAAAGAATGGAGGGGTCTCACAAACAGCCACACCAGTGACCTTGGAAACTGATCCTCAGACACAGTCATGGCTTCACATGACTTCAGATATTTAGACCTCAGTCTGAGCCAGAACCACACAGCTAAATGTCTTCTGAGTCCTTGAACCAGAAAAACTGTGAAATAATAAAGTTTTGTTGTTTAAGCAAGTAAGTTTTAGAGTAACTTGTTATATGGCAATAATCAACTAACATGTTGTTTAATATGTGTCTTAGCTCATGCTACCATACAAATACCATAGACCGGGTGGCTTAAGAATAAGAATTTATTTCTCACATTTTTGGAACATGAGAAGCCCACAATTAAGGTGCCAGCCAATTGGTCCCCAATCAGGGCTCTTGTTCTGTCTTGCAGATGACCACCTTCTTGCTGTTCCCTCACATGGTATTAACAGAAGGGAAGAAAACTCCCTAGTCTTCCTTTTTATAAGGGCACTAACTCCATCATGGGGCCCCACCTTCATAAACTCACCTAAACCTAATTATCTTCCAAAGTCCCCATGTCTGAATACCATCACATTAGAGGTTAAGGATTGGACATGTAACTTTTGGAGGAGTGAGCAACACAGATCAGTCCAAAACAATGTGAGAAAATCATTAATATTTCGGTGGCTACATTAGCAGTAGTTGTTAATGCAGTAACTCTCTCAAAGACACAAAATTATAGATGACATATTTCAGGCTAGCTGGAACACCAAACACAAATGTTCTCTTCCAGACTCTGCTTGATATCTTTCTGGAACAGAATCTTGTTTGCACTTCTTTTTTTCCCTCTCTCTCTTACACACACCAATAATTTTATATAAAGCAGATTATCCCATTGCTTTTTCACTCAAAAATATGTTCTGGGATTCTTTCCAACTCAATATCAAAAACAAATACACTTTCTAGTTTGTACAGTCTGCCGAGTAGCCCATTAGCTGAATAACCGTCATTTATAGAACCTATCCAATATTGACGCGCTTTTAGCTTGTTCCACGCTTTGATTAACAAACCTGAGAGGGGCGTCTTTGTGCATTCATCTTTGTAGTGTGGCTAAATTACTGCCTTAGGAAAAGTTTCTAAAGTGCAATAGCTTTGCAGAAGCAACGGACACTGCAGTTCAAATGATTGATTTTCCTTTTGTATTTGAAATTATATGCTCATCTGTTTTGAAGTGATATGTTTGTTTCCTACCAAAAAGGGCACCCAAGCTAAACCCTCTCTACTTTACCCCAAACATATCACAGCATTCTAGTATTGTCTAATTCATTATTATTGTTTATTTAGACAAAGGGATATTATTTGAATTTTTCTTTATGTCACACATTTTAAAATCAGTATTAATTTAACATAACATTAGATTGATTTTTAGCACTATCTTGCTTCTTTCAGCTTTATTAAGTTTATTTCGAATTACAAAAAGAGTACATCTTCTCTGTGATAAGTTTAGCTACTGAAGTATGAGTAAGTTAAATGTGCCTATAGGCAGCTGAAGGCAAGGCTGCTACTCATGGCCAGACTCGCCAGCAAGAGGGGAAAACCATCTTCTTTCGGTTAGCCCTTGTCCCTCATCTTCTTTCTTTCTTTTTTTGTTTCAGAGTAAGAGTATATATGTTGGTGGGTTAGCCTTATAATATTTTAATAGCATTAGATTGTGTTGTCTCATAAAGGGAAAACGCATAGTTTTAAATGCAGACTCACTCGAATGTGGGAATGCCTGGAGAATTTCAGTCAAACATCATAGGTCCAGACTGGGCTGACATCACCATGCCAGTGATTCTGAGCACCAGGGCCGAGAACTGAGGCTGTGAGAACCCAAGTGGAGGTCTTCATGGTCAAGCTGGGAAGAAGGGAGCTGGAGATACCAAGCCCTGAACCAGAAGCAATCTGTTATCACAGCACAAGCAATGGTCCTTCCTCCTGTTCCTGGACCAAATCTAGGGATGGGAAAAGGCCCTAAAAATGTCTGATCTGGGACCTTGTTTTTCATTCTTGTGTCGTGGAGACGCCGATAGAATTACATTTTATGATGTTTTAATTTTTTTTAACGCGGGCTTTGTTGTGCTGTGACTATCGCGGAACAACTGATGCACATAATGCTCGGATTGTTTCAGTCGTTCATTCACAAACTCATTCATTCATTCCTCCACCTGCTTATTGTCAGCTTACTACGAAATGTTGTCTAATGATAAATAGCCATAGTCACTGCTCTCACAAAGCTCGTCTGAATATGAAAGACGGACTTTCAATTATCGCAGAAATGCATATAGCATTATAAATTATTATATGATCCAGAATGAGGAGAGCACCCTATCAATCACACTCATTACCAACATGAGCCAGGGTTTCTCTGCTGAGACTATTAATTGTAAACCACTTCGTAAAGGAATTTTTTAAAAAGAGCATCTCTCTGATGGTGTTGGAGCAGAAAAAATTTTGCCAGTTCCTATATGAAATAGTGTCCCTGTTAGTCATCCCTTGCCTGCTTTTTTTTTTTTTTTTAACCTGTAAGTATCTGTGTTGTGTATTACCCTCCTTCAGAATGAGAATGTCAACTGCGGGAGGGCAGGGGCTTGACTTGTTTCACTGTATTTGTAACACCTAGCACATTTCCAAAGATGCTTAGTGAGTATTTGCTCAACGACTACGCCCCGCCCCGTCTGAGTCAGGGCTGCTTAGGATGTCAATATCTGAGCTGCCGTGTTAACCAATGTGAGAATCCTGAACGAAGGTAACATTTATTTCTAAAACGGGTAGGTGTTACGACCTGTGAGACCTGTAATATTTGACTTCCAACTCCTTTTTCTCCTCAAATCCAGAAACACTTTCTTTTGCTTCAGCCAGCCAGAGGTCCTGACAGGAAGACCCTCTCTGGCCTCAGGCCTCAGGCCTCAGACTGCCAGCTCTTAGCTTCAGCAGCTTCCTCCCCTCTTCTCTGAGCCCAATGCATTTGCTCATCCCTCCTTTCCTTTCAGATATAAACACTGCAAATGCCGCTTACAGAGAAGCGCAGGGTAGCTCGGCTGTAACAGCAATGTTCCTGAGAAGGCACGGTTGAAGCCTATCCAAGGTCAGCTCGTGGAAATGCCTCTGCCCTCCTTCCATGCCTTGTACTTAGAAGGAAACTGGCCATTAAATGTATTCCCACAGCTTTAGTTAATTTGCCTTCTCATTTAAGGTTTTTGCTAAACTACAAGGATTTCTGCAGGATTTCCGCTTATCCCCCCAAAGCCCCCACTCAGTGCAGTCACCTGCTACCTAAGGTCTTCTTTCTTACTCAGCCACTGTAAAGCGGGACTGCTTTTCACATTAGATGACAACTAAAGGCCCCCCTACTTATACCCAAAGCACAATTGTTTGTGTTCAGACCTTGGGTGCTCACTCTCACTTCAGCACAGGAATTAAAGCTGTCAGATTGCTTTTTCCACCGAGTTTGCTATTTAACCCTTTCATTCCCTTTAGACAGTGTCCTTATGGTATAACATCATGCATATAATGGACACAGTTCTTTTTTTGCCAAGTGAAGCTTGAACGAGAGAACTTGTCTTTGATTCTTCTAATGCTACTGTTGTGAATGCTTCTGATGTTACTGATTTCTTCTTGTTCTCTCCCCTTACCTTTCCCAGTAGATGTTGCCATCCAATTTAACTCAAATACTTACCCCATCTCTGCAAACATTGGTTGAACATGGACTCCAAACTGTATACTCTGATAGCTCTGGATAGAGAGATGTATACTCTACTTCTTGAGCTAATTAATATTTTTGCATCAAATCAAGCTAAAATATTAGCCAACTTAAAAAAATAAGCACAGAGCAGCATTGTATTGCTGGCATATTATACTTCAAAACATATTTACTCCCTGGAGTTATAAATGCCGATAAGAAAGCCAGAGAAGCCATACATATACCAGACTTTAGGACTGGGGTATTATTACCTTTATTTTATTGAAAAGTCTGAATTCTCTCAGACTTTTAAAGTGGTAAATTTCTTTTATAGCAACAACCAGACTTTGGAAAGCATAACAGTGTTTCTGGTTGCAGAACAGATGCCTGAATCATGAGTACAGAGGATTTGTATTTCAGCCATAGAGGAGACCAAGCAAGGTGCAGAACCGGCAGTGGGCTACTATGCCTCTTACCATAATAAAAATCATGTCCTCTGATCTCTAAGAGCTCCATACTGTCAACTAATCTCCAGAGAATAGCACCAGAGATACCTAAAATAAATCCAGTCAGAAGATGGTTATTATAAATAGCTCCTTTCCTTTTCCTTGACTTCACCCATAGTCACTTTACATTATTCAGGCATTGCCTATACACACTACGACTTATCCAGTCTTTCTCCACCTCATTTTGCTCTTGATGTCTGGCTTTTGCCCTTTTCCAAGTCATTAGAAATTTAACTGGGGTGGAAAAAGAAAGGGAATCAAGATTAAAGAGATGAGTAGTCCACATCCCTTAATAACAGATCTCCTGGGAAAAGTGCTAATATTGGGTTGGCCAAAATGTGCATCTGGTTCTGCACGATGGCTCCAGTAGCACTCAGTTCTCTTCACCTTCATTCAAAACAATTTTGTTAGATTGTATGTGACAGCTGCCATATCAGTGTGCATTTAAAAAAACTTATAAAAATTGGTGCATTTTTGTGTAGCATCTTAACATTAAAGATGGGAGAAAATAAGTAACATTTTTGGCATATTATACTGCATTATTTCAAGAAAGGTAAAAAAATGCAACCGAAATGCAAAAAAAAAAAAAAAAAGATGTGTGCAGTGTATGGAGAAGGTGCTGTGACTGGTTGAATGTGTCAAAAGCGGTTTGTGAAGTTTCGTGCTGGAGATTTCTCACTGGATGATGCTCCATGATGGGCATACCAGTTTAACTAGAGAGAGATCAGATGGAGACATTAATTGAGAACAGTCAACATTATACCACGTGGGAGATAGCTGACATACTCAAAATATCCAAATCAAGTGTTGAAAATCACTTGCCCCAGCCTGGTTATGTTAATCACTTTGATGTTTGGGTTTCACATAAGTTAAGCAAAAGAAACATTCTTGACTGTATTTCTGCACGCAATTCGATTCTCTACTTAAACATAAAGAAAATGTTCCATTTTAAAAACACATTGTGACAGGCGATGAAAAGTTGTATACTTTACAATAATGTGGAATGGAAGAGATCATGGGGCAGCAAAATGAACCACCATCAACTACAACAAAAGCCAACCTTCATCCAAAGAAGGTGATGTTATGTATATGGTGGGATTGGAAGTGAGTCCTCTATTATGAGCTCCTTCCGGAAAACTAAAATGATTCCTTCCAACAAGTACTGCTCCCAATTAGACCAACTGAAAGCAGCACTCAATGAAAAGTGTCTATAATTAGTCAACAGAAAACGCATAATCTTCCACCAGGATAAGGGAAGACCACATGTTTCGTTGATGCCTGGGCAAAAATTGTTAACGGTTTGGCTTTATTCACCAGGCATTGCACCTTTGGATTTTCATTTATTTTGGCCTTTACAAAATTCTTTTAGTGGAAAATATTTCAATTCCCTGGAAGACTACAAAATGTACCTGGAACAGTTTTTTGCTCAAAAAGATAAAAAGTTTTGGGAAGATAGAATCATGAAGTTGCCTGAAAGATGGAAGAAGGTAGTAGAACAAAACTGAATCTGTTGTTCAATAAAGTTGTTTATGAAAATGAAAAATGTGTCTTTTAGTTTTACTTAAAAACCAAATGAATGTTTTGGCCAACCCAGTATTTTGGATAATAACATCACCATACTTGTAATGGATAAAGCAATATAGTAAAACTAATAAAATGAACTATAATAGAGTATAAGTTTTTCATTAGCAAGTATTCACTATGTGTTATGTGTCTGAGTATAGTATTGATTAATAATAATAATAATAATAAAATTATACTACTAATAAAAGAGTAAATGGCCCTTTAGAATCTCCCAGTCTAGTTGGGGAAAACAAATGCAAACATAAACAAATAAGTATGAAAATTTTAGATAATTACAAGTACTAAAACAGAATAGTAGGATAGAGAGTTATATTATAAGGAAATGTCTTAAATATGTTGATAAATGTAATGTTCCACATCATGGCACAAATACTCACTTGAACAACTAAAAATCAGGGTGACCCCACTCAGCAGCAAGTCATGTAAAAATTAAACATAAAGCCACCATATCACCCAGCAATTTCACTTCTAGGTATATATTCAAAATAATTGTAAACACTCATTCACATAAAAACGCACACACAATTTTTTTAAATTCCCCAAATGGTTTATTAAAATGGTTTATTTTGCATTTCAAGAGCAAGCTTTCCCTTGGAAGACTACGAGGTATCCTAATAATCAAATAAAATTCTCCATGTCTGTTAACTATATAATATCTAATTACTTTTCTCCCAGTTAAAGTTAATTTAATCCACTTATATTCCACTTACTATCTTTTCAGTTTCAATGGGGAAAATAAAAAGAAAAGTGGGAAACAAATTATTTTGGTTTTAAGAGAATTAATATTGCTAAGAAAGTATGCCTGTCTAGACCAGGAACTAGGATAGACCCCTGGCTGGTTCCAAGGGTGGACACTGTCTCAAATGTCACAGCATTTTCTAGCACCAATATTCATAACCAAAAAGCACAAACAAGTCATTAACCGATGGGCTGAGAACTGCTGAACACATGGGGTGCATCCCCACAGTGGGATGTTATTCAACCACAAAACGTGAAGTCACTACTGACAGGTGCCACACATGGGTGAATGCTGAAAACGTCATGCCAAGTGTAAAAGGACAGACACAGACTGTCACATATTGTATGAAATGTCCAGAAATAACAAACCGATAGAGAAGTCAGATTAGAGGTTGCCAGCAGCTGAGAGGAGGGGCATCAAGGGTGAGCACAAAATATGGAAACTTTTTTTTTGGTGATGAAAACGTTCTGAAATCAGTGGTAGTGGTGATGGTTGCACATTCTTGGGGACATGCTAAAAACTACTGGTGTGGACACCTTAAAAGGGTGCATTTTATAATATGTGCATATGTCACCATAAAACCGAACTTGATGGTTTATGTGTCTGCCTACTAAACAATAATCTTTTCAAAACCAAAATCTGTTTATGACACGCCTCTGGATCTAAAGGACAAAATCCAAACACGTGGGGTCAACACACACGTCCTTTATTATTTGGCCTCTGCCTAAGTCTGCAGCCTCATGTTCAGCCAACTCCGCCCATAATTTCTTGAGTCATCAAAAACACAGGCCTTTGCTTTTCCACACCATGAGCTCTTCTCCACTTTATAACTCCTCAGTGCACCTTTCTTGGAATAAGTTACCCTCCTCCTTCTTCCACGGCCCTTGTCCTCCAAAACAGAACACAAATATCACCAAAGTGACCTCCTTTCAGAGCCCCCAGCCCAATTGAGAAACACTTTCTCTGTGGTCCCATGGAGTCCTCTGCATGGTCTAGGCCTTTCCCAAACTGTATTGTGAGTGTCTATTTTTCCACCCATATCCTTCTTGACATCATATGCTTTCTGCAAGCAGGGGTCATTCTTGTTTCTTCTGTGAATCATCAGCACTGGGCAGAGTGAGTGAAGGTTCAGCAAAACTGTTGTGACTTGAATGTGAATAACATGTTAGTTTTCAAGCCAAAAAAGTGAATGAAGTCGTAAATGGAGAGAGCGTAGGAAAAAAAATGGAAGTGGTCTGAAACTTGGTGAAAGCCTGGATTTATAGCAAGGCAGGGGGGTGGGGATGTCCAGGACGCCAGGGTTACAAAGAAAGATTTGTCAGAAAGGAAGAGAGCTCCCTAACTTATTAAATATGAATTCACTGTATGAGGGATGCCCATAAAATTTATTGCCCATTTGTGAAAATAAAGCAGGATGCTATCATACTAATTCTGGGTCAGTAGCTGTAAACCACAATGTTGCTGGGAAAGCCAAAGTGTTGTGGCCATGTAAAGCTTTATTTTACTCTCCTGTTACTGCTGTCTGTTGGAGCGCTTCACAGACTTTTGTCGTCATAAATGTTTTACCCCCAGCCGTCTCAGGAATCGCTTCTTATTTTATTCTATTTCTGCTAAAGCACCATCTCTTTGGAAAGCTCTCCCCCCATGTTTTAAACTTCTACCTCCATAAGATGAGAGTGTCAGACTCCGTAGGTGGCACGCAACCTATAAAAGAATGGGCGTTTGTCTCCGATCCCTGGAAGGGCACCCAGCCCATAGTAGGTGCTCAGTAGATACTTATTGAGTAAATTACTAGGTAATGTGGTGAGAAGCATTGTTGAGTCAAAACACCGTCCTTGTCATTTTAAAAGATTAACTAGTAGAAATCAGATTAAGAAATCGAAGACATTAAATTTTCAAAATTTGTTTTACATTACCATTATTTTTTTTCAAAAGTTGAACCCGTTTTCCAGTGTTGAAATTTCATCTTCATTTTACGATATTCTCAGCGGTATCTAGTATATTAAATACAATGACATGTTTATACAGTGGTCAAATTATAGTGGGCATATGACAACAAAACCAATAAAATTGTCCTTTCTAATATCCTGAGGTCACACTACGTTGATCACAAATTTAAAAAATATAATGCTTTTCAATTTGGAGACGAATTTCACTGACAGTTACCCTTGAAATCTGTGCATGCTTATGAAATAGCCAGTCCAGGTGTGTGCATCATTTTACACCTAAGTGGAAATAACCCTAGATGACAATACAGAGGCTAAGAAAAGGGTAAGGCAAAAGCATTTATTAAGTAGAAATAAGAATTAATTGATTAATTTGGAAGAATTGAATTGATCTGCCAGAGCATGGGGAGATAGAATGAATAAGGTTTATAATCAGTAAAAGTGAGATTAACCAAAATATAACAGAAAATATCAGAAGAGTTAAATAATTTTATCAAAATTGCATACATTGTCCTCACTATCTCCAGCAATAGGATCCTCATCTGCCTGTAGTTAACATTATTACTTTTTAATTATCTAAAAAATTCAAATAGTAAATAAATGGTAAATCTCTGTGGAAATGGTGGGCAAAGGGTTAGAGGGTATGAAACAATGTAAACATCTTGAAGGGGAGGAATTTGAAATCTCTACATTCAGAAGATGTCCTGAGCTTATATGTGAAAGGGCCCCTAAGTGTATCTTGACATTTTAATCACATGGTACAAGCTCACAGGGTACGCACTGGGCTCTGTACTCCTTTGTACAGAGTTCTACCCTCACCTCCAGCACCATCTCTTCCCACAGTGGCTTCCTGTAACACGGGAAGTTCACACTGGAGCTAGCTTTGTCAACTCGCTCCATAACACCTGCTCTTCCCGGACACAGGGCTCCTGTCTGCCACAAAGTCTACCCTCCAATTCACTGAGCAAACTTCCATCACGGATGACTTGTGTGCCAATTCAGATGTCTTCGTTTAGACACATGTAGCTGGCACTGCTCAGCTTGTGACAAGAAACACACACATTGTAAAAATACTAAATATTAACACAATAAAGTACTTTAACACACACGACTTGCTCCTGTGTATGTGATGTGCTGTGTGTAGGTGTGTGGGGGTGTGTGCACAGGCGTGCATGCTTTTTTGCATCAAGTTTTGAAATGTAAAGTTTTCTCACTCAAACTGAAGTCACTTTCCTCATTAGGCAAGTAAAAAAAGAACTGGGAAACCTCCTAACTTTAGTTCTCTCTTGCAGAACAAAACTGGAAAGCTGTAGCTCGACATTAATTACCCTCCATGGTCTAGCTGTTCTTTACTCTTCTAGGCTTACCTAATTCCTATAAATACCTCCCTTGCTTTATATTTTTGGGGGCTCTGGGGGAGGTATCAGGTAAGGTGTTCTGGTTGGCTCCTCTGCTCCAGGTAGCTTAAATATAATAATCTGAATTTTTCCACCATGAAGTCTTAACTCATGTTGTTCTCTCAGCTTTTTGGCTCTTTGCAATCTTACTTAGCATTCTGCAAAGTTCAGCTCAAAAATATCTCTTACTGTTCCTTTCCAATGTTCAGATTCAAATTAATCACACATACCTAGACTTTCAACGCTGGCCTGCCAAACCTCTCCTTAGAACCTATTTCACAGAATCTTCAGGCGTGTGTGCATTTGTGACTCTCCCCCGATGACCCGAGTTCTATAAAGCGAGAGACAGCCCCTCATTCACCCCAGGGCCTATACACATAGAAGCTGTCACAGCCGTGGCTGCTTTTGGAGTTAAGCAAATAGAGTATGGAGTTTATTTTATAATCAAGAAAAAAAACTAATGTTTCCCAAGCCCATGCATGTGTCAGGCATCTTATAACGCACTCTTTACCTCTCAGTAGGAGTTTCTAGTCTTCATATATTATACTTGGAAAATCTCAATGAATCTTTTGACATTTAAGTTAAGTTGGAGTTAATACATAATCCTTTCCTTCAATTCTGTCTGCTCATTTTTGCACCATTAGTATGTTCTTTACAAGGCTCTGGTGGGAAGAGAACAGTGTGACCTCACACCACTGTTGGAAAGGTCCCTGGGTGTCATTTATCACTCTGCTATGTGGGCTCTTCCACAGACGGCACTGTCTTTATGAAGCATCCACTACTCTTGCTCCAAGTGGCTCATCTGCCTCAAACTGTTCCACTTCCAGTGAGAGAGTGAAGGCTAAAGTCCTTGAGCTGAGACAGTGTTCAAGTGCTGACTCAAGTCCATCATGATCAACTCAGCTGAAATTTGAAGCAAGAAGCACATGCATACAAGTCAGAAGGCTGTTAGGTATGACCAGCTTTCTCATCGGCAGAACTCACCTTTGTGAGGGAAAGAACACCGAGTCCATGTCCTCCTGGTGGAAAGTCTGCACACCTGGGAGAGCAGACCTGGAGGCAGACTGCCTGTCCCTCGAGCCAGCGACGACTGGGTCTCCCCAGGCCTCTGCCTTCACCTGACAAGAATCACAGACATTGGTCTTTGTAATATTGGAATATATATTTGCCAAAAGTAATGATTGACCTGGTATACGTTGATGTTTTCCATAGAAACACAATAGAACAAAAGATATATGCAGCCCGTGAAGACCGTGAGATTGTGTTTTCCTTTATGTGACGGGGGGAAAGCAAAAATGAAAAGCCAACAGCATCACTGCCTGATGGTGCAAAATCCTGACACGTCTTCTGTTTCATGATGGGGTGGTCATGTGGCATCTGTACTCGGTGTTCCTGCCAAAAGCACGGACACAGATGGGAACATTAATGTATCTGACCAGATGTGTGACAATGTCACTCCGAAAGGTGGTTCCAGGATGCTGAACTGACACGTACCATCACAGAAACTGTTCTGCTAACAGAATACGTCAAATTGGTGGCTCTCTAGTGTAACCACAATCATCCTGAACCAGAAAGAAGGTAGGGTTTCGGAGTTAAAAAAGACCTTAGGTTTCATGTAGTCTAAAAGTCTCATTTTGTACAAGAGGAAGCTGAGGCTTGAATCGTGGCATATGTCACATGAGCTTCTTAATCTATGTGTGGCCAAACTGAGCATTGACTCTGAACTCGAGGACCATTTAACCAGTCTTCTCCGCTTTATCAAGTTAACCGAATTTTCATAGATTCCTCCATTCTTCACTCAGCAGTTAAGTACCGAGCCCCCACTGTATGAAGACACTCCCCTGGCATTGGGTAAGCCGTGGTGAAAAGACAAACACGATTTCTGCTTTTGAGGGAGCTTACCCTCTAGTGGCCAGCCTCAGACATCCATGAAACAGGTCTGCCCACAGACACGGACATGAAGCAAATGCAACAGGACAGTGTTGGAGATGGTGTGAGGCACGAGGCAGCAGCTCTTTGTAGGGTGGAGAGGAAGAGATTTGTCATTCTTGTTCATGTCGTAACCGTGGAAAGGGGAGAATGGAGTGATGAAAGATGTCGTTAAGAGGTTGAAAGAGCAAATGTGAGGCTCCCATGAGTTTGGGAAGGAAGAGGGACAGATGGAGGTGGGTGTACGTGTAGCACACTGAGCAATGGGTGAGTAGAAGGTGGCCGGTTCACGCAAGGCCCAGTGAGCTGCATTTCCTTCTAAGTGCCGTGGGAAATCACTGGAGGGGGTTACACAAAGGAGCAATGGACTCCGATTGTTAAGCACCTAATTGCACGTAGTCTATCCCAGGACATGTAATTTTTTAGGCTACAGTGCACGCTAGTGGTAGTCACTACCGAGAACAACTCATACCTAGTCCTGTATTCAGTTAAACTATCACTCAAGTTTCTATTGGCATTAATGGTAAGGCCGAGACAGCTTTAGAACAAACCTCAATCAATCCACTTTTTAAAAAAAAATAATAGACTTTATCATTTAGAGCAGTTTTTGGTTTACCAAATTGAGCAAACAGAGCAAAGGGTCCTCATATACCTCCTCATCCTCCCCGCTACACTTCCCCTATTTTTAACATCTTGCATTAGTGTGGTATGTTTGTTAGATTGACAAGCAATACTAATACATTATAGTTCATACTTCACATTATGGTTTATACTCTCTGCACTTCTATGAATTTTGACAAATGCACAATGTCACGTATCTACCCTTAAAGTAGCATACAGAAGAGCTCACTGCCCTAAAAATCCCCTGTGCTTCATTCATTCATTCTTTGTCCCCTCCCCACAAGCCCCTGGCAACTTCTAATCTTGCTACTGTTGCACAGTGTTGCCCACTCAGAGCATCGTATGTTGGAATCATATCGTACAGCCTTTTCATACTGGTGTCTATCTAAGCAATGTGCATTAAAGGTCTCCCCATGTCTTCTCGTGGCTTCATGGCTCATTTCTTTTTTATCGCTGAAAAATTATTCCAGTGTATAGATGTACCAACATTTGTTTATCCATTCATCCTTTAAAGTACATCTTGGTTGCTTACACTCTTTGGCAGTTATGAAAAAAGCCTATAAATATCTGTGTGCAGGGCTTATGTGGACATAAATTTTCAACAGTTTGGGTAAATACCAAAGAGTATGTATGATTCCTGGACTGTATGGTGAGAGTACGCTTAGCTTGGCAAGGGACTGCCAACCCGCCTTCCACAGCAGCTGTACCATTTGCATCCCCACCAGCAGTGAATAAGAATTCCTGTTGTTCCACATCCTTAGCAGCATCTGCTTTTTTCAATTTTTAAAAAAATTCTTGTAGATGTGTAGTGGTATCTCATTGTTTTAATTTGCAACTCCCTGATGACACATGGCGCTGAATAATTTTTGATTTATCTGTTTTTAAAGCGTAATTTATATATTGCTCATTCTTATAATCCATGTATACATACACTTGTATTGCGTGTATGTACCTGAATGCTGATTTCACCATTCGTTTGTCAACATCATAGGTAGAAAGTGTCAGTGTTGCTTTATCCTGTCACAATCATCTCTTGCCTGCTCCGGAGTTGTGTTTCCCAAATCTTTATCGTCCCTCTGTTCTTCTCACTGATAATTCCTTCTCCACAGAGCAGCCAAGGGATATCTTAATAAGGTGAACCCCCTCTATCACCTTCCCCATATAAAATCCTTCAGCAAGGTGGTGTTGCTATTTAAAATAAAATCTAAATGGTCCTACTAGCTAGGGTCCCTTCCTACCTGCCTGATCTAATTTCATACTCTGCTTATCAACTCCTTCCCATGGCTCCCCTCCCACCTGTGCCCCAATCCCACACTTTTGAACTTTGCCTACACTGCAGGCCCTTCAGTTCTTTAAGGAGTTACCTGCTCCTCGCCAACCTGAACAGTCTTCATGAGCTGCTGCATGATGGGCCCCTCCTCCTGGTCCTGTCTCAGCTGACGTCTCAGCACCCCGGAGAGGTCTTTCCTGAGGACCCCAACCAAGTCCCTGCTCCAATTCCAGCGACTCTCTGTAACAGTACCGTGTGTGGGTGCATTCATAGCACTTTCTGTTACCTGAAAAGCTCCTGTATTTTTGTTTGTTTCCCTTTTGTAGACAGATACCTGGGACCTTGTCTGTGTTTTCCATTCTGCACCTTGATTGGTCTTGACGTGATTAATAAATAGTTGTGGAATGATTGAATGGGTGGAATGTTCCATTTTCTTCCTTCTGTCATAAATTGCTTATTTATAACTTTACCCATGTTTTTATTATCTGTTTGTATTCCCCACCCCTTTACTAGTAAGAATTATCTGGCATATAGACAATACCAACCCTTTTTCTGATATTTATTTTACATACCCTCTAGTTAATTACATGTTTTTTTAACTTTTTAATGATAATATCTATGATATAATATATCTTAGATGTTCACTTGTTAAATGTATTAGTAATTTTTTTCTTTCTGACTTTTGAGCCCTACTTAGGAAGTTTTTTCCTACAAGTTAATATCCATATATCTCTATATATTTTCTACAACTGTTTTTCTTACATTTTATTAACATGTTAATAAGTGTGTACATTATTTAGTGTAGATCATGAGATATTGATCAAAATTTATTTTTTAAAAACCACCACAGTATGTGTGTGTGTGTATATATATATTTTCATTCTCTATTAATCATTTGAATTGCAATCTTTACCACATTCTAAATTCACAAACATGGTTCAGTTTCTGAGTTTTCTTTTGTATTGAATCATTTTTCCTGTTTATTTCAGTACTGTTACCATAACATTTTAATGTCTGACTTTATAAGCTTTAATAACAGTAAGCAAGGCCTTCCATATTTTCCTGCATTTCTGCTGTTTATCTTCTTTCAGAGCAGCTGGAACGTATCTTTGTCAAACTCGCCCCAAACCCCTTTGACATACAAGATTCTGTTTTTTAAAAACGTTTTGTTAATTTGAGTAGAATTAAAACTTTGTAACATAATTGCACTCACTTAAATGCAAGATATAAATATCTATTAATTTCTCTTGAATGTACCTTAAATATTCCTAACATTATGTCTCTTTATATTTTTAAATTATAGTCATATATATAGACCCTGAGGATTTCTTGATAAACTCAGTCTTAATTATTCACATTTTTGTTCCTACTGTGTCTAGAATCTACTTATACTTCATAACAAATAAATCTGTAATACAGGAAACAAAAGAAATGTAACAAGGAAATGATTAATTTTTGCCCTGAAAATTACCTATTTCACTATTATCACTTATTAGCTGGTTTTTAAAAAGCTGAATCTATTAAATTTTTCTGATAAGCATTCTATCATGTGCAATAAGTGATATTTATCCAAATATAAAGATGATCTTTTTTACACCTATAATAATTATACCATGTTACTTTTTTCTTCATATTTTTCCTAAAATTTATAGAAAAAATGCTTAATAATAGAGTTGATAGATGTCTTCCTTTGTAGTTGTTAGTTTTTATTATCTATCATTTTTAAAGAATCATTTCTGATAAAAATATGTACAGTAGCACTTTATTATAGAATCAAGTCCCTGATTATAAACACAGTTTGTTAAAATCTGCAGTTTTTTTAGGACTCTAGAGCATTTTGCTCTTGCATTACATGTCTCCATATTGCTGTGTGTGCTTTTTCCTCCTCTGCTTTTACAGCTTGTTAGTCTTACATTTATCAAATATCATCTGCCACAACGCTTTATGCTGCTTCTAAACCCTTTCAACAACTTCTCTAGGTGAAGATGTAGACCCAAGTGCACGAGCACTTGAAAGCCACTTACAGCTCATATCAATTTTAGCAATAAAATTAATTTGCTACTATGCTCTTGGTGGATAAGTTTCTCAGATGTATAACCATCAGGAGAGAGGAGACAACTTCTGGATCCATGTAGAAGCACTGATTTAAAGGTAGGTCTGGTATCAAACTCCATCTTCTACTAGAATAACCTAGCCCTACATCTGTTCTGCTAAAAAGCATAACTATTGTGCCTGCTTTGCCTTCTACGATAGACTGGGTAGTTTGCTGAAAAGAAACTACCATTTATGGTTTATAAATGAGAGTGTGTGGAATAGAGAAGATTAAAAAGAATGAACAAACCAATGAAAATATGGGTAAATCAATGAAAGAGCAAGTGAGAGAGAGAGAGAGGAGAGGAAAGAGGGAAGGAGGGAGGGAAAAGGGGACAGAAATAAAAAAGGAAGGAAAAAAGAAGGGGTAAGAGAGAGAAAAATCATTTTTCATTTGCTGCAGAAAATAAAAAGACCATTAACTCTATTGAATCACCCTGTAAAATTACCCTGGATAATTTTGAATTCATAAAAAATTAAATCAAGACAACTATAAAAGGAGTTATATACCAGCAAACACACACAGAGACACACACACAGCAACCATTGAAAGTTAAACCATGTTCTTATGGAGGGAGTTCTTGGTTTCCGCTGCCAAACTAATTTATTAAAAATCTTCATATCAGCATCTCTGTTAACCTTCTCTCAGTGGAAGTTTTTCTAAAACTTTCACAAAAAGGATCAATGCTAAATATGACGACGATTGAATCTTTGTACTTCTCTTTGAAATCTAACAAAATGGGTTTCTAAACAAAGAATGTACAGTAGAAACAATGCCAACAGATTTAAACAGCCATCTGGAGCAATTATTCATGCTCTCTAAAAATAGGCTGTTTGAGAACGTGCAAAGCTCCTTCCCGATAGAATTGATATAATTCGGTGGTCTCTAACAATACGAGGGCTGGCTGGAGGACTGAGAGTAAAGATGTTTTTGATGGGCAAGGCTGGTTGTGTGTTTGTATTGTCCTGTCCAAAAGCACCTAAAACTTAGATCTCAATACCATGTTGTACATTCCCATCTACCATCACCAGAGTTTTTCCACTGGTCCCCTTCCTTTCCCTCACTATTACGCCTGCTGATGTAGGTGCTAATTTCCTTCAAAGTACAACAGAGCAGACAGACCTCTGGTCTGTCTCTGACCTGTATCACACAACTATTCAATCCCCCACATCATTTTGCATTCATCCTTTACTTTCTCATTCATTCAGCAACTTGCATTGGACTGTATGAATAATATGAATGCTGTCTTTTTACTGGACAAATACTCCTTTTACTATTAAGACAATCAGATATCACAAAGGGGTTTGGCCCCCATTTCTTAGTTAAATAATGGTAGGACTCTGAAGATGAGTACAGGTCTCCTGGCAGCTGCTTGTCTGTTTCTAAAGTTGCTTCTCTGGTTATTCCCATCTGGGCTCTGTAACTGGCAGGATCAAAATCACTCTCCTTACACTGGAGAGGCTGGATCCTCCGCAAATGGTTCCAACCTGACTTCTAATGTCCTGTTCATCTACTCATTCATCTACCTCTGCCATCTACTGCTTCCCTCACTGTCTTTCTTATTTTAATGAGTTTAATCGAGCAGAGTAAATTCTGTGATAGATGTATAGGCAGAATCACATCCCCAATAAAACCTAATAATTCTAAGCCCTCTTTCTTCCTTTTAGTGCAAGCTTGACTTGAAGTTCCTCCAGCCTGGAATACAGATGGAAGCATGATCTGCTCCTTCACTGTCAGCCCCTCTGTCTCTGTGCTGACTTTCGTTTGGAAAGGGAGAAAGAAGTCACCTCGTAGGCTCACAGACATGGAAGAGGGACAAGGTATCTGTCTCTTCCATGATGATCTCTAGCACTTCTGGCTTTTCATCTCTTGATTCAACATAGATGAGAAGGAACCTTGTTGGTGAGTGGTTTAAACACAGACCTTTCTTTTAGGTATCTGTGGTATTAAAAAAATTATTCATGACACTTGTTAAGGAATGGTAAGGCTGACTTCATTCAGGAAACGCCATCCAGATAAAATAGGGATGTCGATTTCACACACTCTTCACATTGCAGCCGTGGTCAGTATTGCTGGTTCATCAGGTCTTTCTCCTGCTGAGCCCAGATGGGTTTTTAGAATACTGTACCCGACAGCACACCAGTCAGCCCCTACCTACCTATCAGAATCAGCGTGGGAGAAGAGCAGTCCCCTGGATACCGCTTGACCTCTGGATGACCTCTGCTTTGCTGTCTAATAGACACGCCAAAGTCAATAAACTCAGTGAGCTACTGATCTCCCCTCAACACCAGCATCCCCACTTCCTTCCAAAGTCCTTGTAGTGTCAGCAAATGGCTCCTTGAAAGCATGTTCAGAGCTCATCATGTCACTTCTCTGCTCATAATCCTCCCATGGATTCCTATCTCACCAAAGAGCTTGCAATGGCCAACCTGCAGGCCCTCCCTTGTGTGACCTCAACCACACTTCCTCTGCTCACATCAGTTTAGCTCTGTTGGCCTTCTTGCTAGTCCCCCTGCCAGGAAAACGCTTTCCCCCAGTTAGCACGGGGCTAACCCTCTCCTTGCCTGGTTCTTTCGCCACCTACTCAGGCAGCACTTCTTCTCCTCCCCACTTACCCCTCACCCTGGCACCAGTTCATCCTCTCAACTCCCTTCATATTTTTCCTGCATTTATTAACATCTGACATGCTTTATGTTTAGCATATTCTCTGCCTATTTTCTGCCTTGTCTCCCCCCTAGTATATAAATTCCATTCTAAAAAAGCAGAGATTTTCATCAATAGTCGCTTCCCAGCACCTGAAGGAGTCCTTGGCACATGGAAGGTTCCCCAAAAATAAATGAAACGGTAATTGGATTTGCAAACTCTGATCTAAGCAATGTCCTTACCTGAGCACAATTACTTTTGAAAATGTAGTCAGTTTGTGGAGTTCAGCTTGATCCAGTTTGCAATCAACTGAGCTCGAGTTTCCCTTTTGGAAGCAATTGTAGAAACCGTCAGCTCCCTGGATAGTGCTTTTAAAGGCTCTGAAGCAAGTTTTGCTATTCATCAGCTGCTTGCAGGACTGAGGGGCCTCTCTGAGCTCAGCACGGGAACCCACCTCCTGTGTCTTCCTGGAGAGTGGAAGTTCCAGGAAGCCCTCTGCCTGCTGCAGAGTCCCCTCCAGGGCCATCCCAGGCAGGAAAGGTGACCTTGGGTCAGTTGTTCCAATACTCATCCGCTTCCTGTCTATTTTTCTCCTTCACTTTTACTTCTCTTGACCTGAGTCAATCCTCTCATTAGCTATCTCCCCCTTGGTTCAAATGCCCCTTCAACTTTAGTTCCTGAGTTTGCATCTGAGCCCTGCTGTGCGAGCCTCCCCCGGGACTGCATGAAGACCACTCTTTGAGGCCCAGGCCCAACTGCCAGCCACAGAATAAAAAACAGGGAGTCACTTTCCTAGGAAGCAGCACCGTGAGTCACCTTTCTAAGAATGTTACCTCTTGTCTGCTGAAATCTAAGTCTAAGTATTCAGTGAGAGAATGAGGCGGGCAAGAACTCATATTTGTGGAAATCCCTTTTGTGCCAGGAACGGGGCTTCGTGTGCTTTTCATAGTTTATCTGTAATAAGGGTTGCTGCAGCCCGCAAATGAAATGACAACCCTCTCCACGTAAAAAGTCACATTTTAAAGAAGAAAATAAGCATGTCATTTCCCCATTCGACAAATAACCAGATAACTTTCTATAATGCACAAACTAAAACCCCAAGTTCTTACCCTGACCACCTGCCGGACCTCACGCTCCAGTCTTCTCACCACTCCTCAGCTGCCCACTACCTAGTAATGGGACGTTTAAGCCCAAAACAAAAATCCTAATGCCTGTACAATTGTCGTTTATTCTGCCTGGTTTGCTCTCCCTCCTCCCTCACCTAATGACATGACTCACAGTCTCAGTTCATTCAAGACTCTTTTTCCTTCCAGAAACGTCTTAGCTGGCCACTGAACAGGTGGCCTCCAGGTCTGTAAACAGAGGAAGATGCCTGATCTGTGGTTTGCTGACACTGCATTTCAATACAAGATAAAATAATAGTATTTCATCTGTAAGTCTTCAAGGCCACCTCACGTTTAAGTTCCATCCCCTCACTCATCCCCTGCCCTGCTTCACCTTTATACATTCTCTTTATATATTTATACCTTTATACATTTTAATGCATTTTTGATTATCGATGTGCCCCCCGAGGAATCTGTTCTCTAGGGGTAAGGCCAAGCTTTGCTTACCACCTGCTCCCTGGACACTGGGAGGGCCTGGTGCAGAACTGGTACCAGAAGAACAGGGTTGAAGGAGTGAACTGAGCAAGTGGAAGCACAGAAAACATAAATACCTTGTTCATGTCACAAAGCTGTGTAATGGTTTAAGCAAAATTTAAAGCACATTTTTATTTCAATGCCTACAGTTTTTCTATGGCTCCAGAGTGAGTTCCTGTTTGTTGTGTGGTCATTTAAACTGTAAAGGCCACTGGATAGAAAGGGGCAGCCAGCATGGAGCCTATGATCACTGGCTAAAGTCATCACCCTGTAGTCATCTCCCTATAGTGAGAAGATGGCACTATAGGGAAGGGCCCTGGTCTCCAGAGTTCCTGGGACCCATGTCTTTCATCATCTCTTCTACCTCCCAGCTCTTTTGAACTTGGATAATTTTGTTGAGTTTCAGTTTCTCAGTCACACGATGAAATTAGGAGCAATGTGTTAAAAGACCATAGCATACTTCCCAGCTCTGAAGTTCAAACAGCCTGGAATGAAATTCTTATATCCTATTCCACCCCTGACCTTGGTCAGGTTATTTAAATTTGTGAACCTGGTAACTCAACTTACCGTCCCCCACAATGTAAATTAGAGACATAAACCGTATAAGGTCAGTATGAGTTTATCCAGATAAATGCGCTAACACGTGCAAGTAATCGCTTGCCACTAATTCGGCCCCTGCTTCTTCTCCTTTTTCTTTTTTATCATTATTAGTATTATTAGGAGGAGTAGTCATTGTTTTTGTGGTACAAATACATTTGGGATCCTTTCTTATCATGGTGCCAATGTTTCTTGAAGACAGAGACTATATTTTATGTATATCTTTTGTCAATTACTCTAACAGGAGAGCTTATAACACTACAACATACTTACAAACATGTGTGTCTCGGTTACTGGGAAATAAGTAAATAATAAAGTCCATGTCGCTTTTTAACATGGCTTCTCCTCAGTTGCTATTCTGGCCTTGCTCTTGTCAGGATGCTTTTGCATACACTGGGGAATTTTAGGTGGGAAACTCCAGGAGGTTTTGAAGTTCAAAACAAGTAATGAAACTGACTTTTAAGTTTTAGAATCACTCATTCCCACATTTTTTTTATTGATCTTTCACAAAACTCTGCACGGTTTTGGCAGAGTTTTGTGATGGGCGGCTACTATTTTCTGTTTGGTCTGCACAGAAGTCTTTATGTGCCTTATGCGTGATCCCTACCATGGCCTTCCTGAGTCCATGACGTCAGTGTGCTCTTTTATCCATCTGCTATGTTTCAGTCAATACATATTTACATTCAATAAAACATTTACTGAGCCTTTCTTAAGTGCCCAGCACGGGGGATCTAGAGATGAATCAGCACAAACTTTGAAGCAGAACGACTTGGATTCTGGGGAGAAAGCTACATAAAAAACAGAACCCAAGATTCTTTCGTTTGCTCTTGCCTGTGGGTACTGTTGGATCAATATAACAGTAAGAACAGAAAAATCTTAACCCAAGCCTCATCTTCAGTTGCACCAGAAATTAACCCCAGAGATTTTTAGCCCAGATAAGTCAGGATCACAGGCTCTGCTCATCTGGGCAGGGAGTTTTTGCAGAAGGCTGAGCAAGGCATGGATTGGAGTACCTGGTTGCAATCGTTGACATTCATTTAAAAGAAAGTTCCTGAAATCGGCATCACAGTAAAATATAAGACTGCTGTGTGGAAGTCAGTCCATTGAACCAAATGGAAATAGGAATATAGGAATACACAGAATCCCGAGCAAGATTATTTCAATGATAGGGAAAGCTAGAGGCAGAGATATTCTTCAAGAAAAATGACACTTGTTGATAAATCAACTTCATTTTTACATAAAAACTAGGTTTCTTCACACATTCACCCAGCATGCTTCATGCAGCAGTGTCCAACCAGTGGCCTGTGGGTGGCTCAGGATGCCTATGAATGCGGCCCAATACAAAATCGTAAATTTACTCAAAACATTATGAGATTATTTTTGTGACTACACGTCGCAATGTATTTAATGTGTGGCCCAAGACAATTCTTCTTGTTCCAGTGTGGCCCAGAGACTCCAAAAGGCTGGGCACCCCTGATAGGGGAAGACAGGTCCCTGCAGACTCAGAATTCATAAACAGGCCCTTTAATAGAATTAACTACATTGTTAGGACTCCTGGGATGTTGATATAAGCTCTGAGTTTAGAAAGGACATGATATAGTACAAATTCAGTTGTTTTTCCACATCTTTAATGATGATTCATGCACAGAGAATCCACTAGCACCCATGTCTCCAATACACTTGCCTTAGAATATGAGGATTTATCAGTATGTGTGTATGTACCGTTTGTCTTTCCACCAATCAGTGAGTGACCCATCTGAAATGCCTCAGCAGCTAAATGAGGTGAAGATTGAGGGCAGCCTTCGAGACCAAATCAAGGAAAATGATGAGGAATGAAGCTTCTTAAAGCATACATAATTCAGCGGCCAATATCACCCTGCCAGAGCAGCTCTTTGTCCTCCTTCTGAGAATGCTGATGTGTACATTCTGGGAGCATTTAAGGAATCTCAACAAGCTGGTGCCTCTGTTTTGTTGTTGGTGATTGCTTACAACAATCCTCTGCCATCTCTTTATGGCATTGGCCTTGAAGATCATCATTTGATTTTGCCAAAAACCTTGTGAGATGTAAATGGTTGCACTGTACTGTTTTATAGCCAAAGAAAACCAGAGATCTATGAGTTCAAAAAATGACCCAAGTTTTCAGAAGTTAGTTAGTGGCCTGATCGGGAGTCAAGGCCCAAGCGTCTCTCACTATGAGCTATGAGAACGGACAGCGCGCATTCCCTATTTGCGGTAGGCAGTCTCCACGAGTCCCAATGATGCCTGTCTTTTGACAGCTCTACTGTAATGAAATCTCCCCTCCACTTCAGTGTGGGCTAGACTCAGTGACTCACTCCTCATGAATAAATGTGGTGTAAGGGATGATTCCCACCTCAAAGATTAGATTGCAAAAGATGGTGGCCTCAGTGCTGGGTACTCTCCCTCAGATTGCTTGCCCTGGGGGAAGCCAGTTGCCCTGTAATGAGAAAGAGTTCTGTAGACAGGCCGGTAGGAGTCAACCCTCACTATCTTCGGAGGCTTTCTACCAGCTGAGGGAAATGGAAGGACCTCCCAAGGCCCACCAACAGCTGCAGAAACAGAACTCTTCCAGCCAAGGCCTGGGGGGACTGCAGACTCATGAGAGATCCTGAGCCAGAAGCACCCAACTAAGTCACTCCCAAGTTTCTGATCCACTTCCAAGTTTTTGTAAAATAATGCTGTCATTCTCAGTGCTTGAGTTTGGGGGCCATTTGTAACACAGCCACAGAGAACTGATAACAATATTCAATATCACTCTAGAAACCAAACTTTGGTGGCATTGCAATAGAGTTAATGATATGTACCATTTCCCAAGAACTTCATCATTGTAATGTATACAGAATCCCTGTGGAGGAAGCGCAGATCCCACTGGCCTACGGAGAAAATAAATTAACTGTTATCGAATGTGGCAATACATGGTGGAACATACATGAGTCATTACAGGTTTTAGCACTGCCTCTTATTTTCTAGTTTTTTATTCTGGGGGAGACTGATGATGATATTTTATTTTATTTTATTTTTTATTTAATCTTTATAGTATTGGGGGGGTGCATTTGTTTCCATTATCATTTAGCGATAGTACTGCCTTTTAAATTTCCAAATGAAAACTGTTGACCTACCCTGATGGTAAATTTTATGTGTCCAGCTGACTAGGTTAAGGGATGCCCAGCTAGCTGGTGCACATTATCTCTGGAGGTGCCCGTGAGGGTCCAGGAAGACACTAAGACTGATGTCCTCACCACTGCTGTGGCCTCACCCAGGCCGACAAAGGGGGAAAGGGGTGAGTCTACTCTGCCTGCTCGAGGTGGGACACCTGTCTTCTCTGCCCTTGCGCATCAGCCCGCCTGGTCCTTTGGACTTAGACTGACTTCTACCCCCAGCTGTCCTCAGCCTCCAGCTTGCAGACAGCAGGTTGCCAGACTTCCTGACCTCCACGATCATGGGATCCAATTCCAAAATAAATCTCCTCAAGTATATATGACTTTCTGTATGTATCGTATGTGTAGAATTTCTTATTGATGCTGTTTCTCTGCAGAATCCTGATTAATACAACTACCATTTGGAATTAAAAAGAGAAGAGTGAATGACAGATTCATTTTGAAAAATTTTTTAAATACAGACTTCAGAATAATTAATATGATGGCAAGGTAAGAGTATTCCCAAAAATAGGAGATTAAGAACAATGTTCAAATTTTTATCTTAGGTAAGAGGGAGAATAAATTTTGGAAATAGTTTTTAGCTAATTATGATAAAATTAACATAAGATGTAGGAATCAATAAAGTGGGGCCTAGTTTCTTTCTTAATCTAAGTTGTATCTGACTTGTATGATTTCTCCTCTGTTACGCGTTATCTCTCAGAAAACCTAGAGTTTAAGTATCCTTTTAAGGACTTAATAATAAAGCATGTCTTTTCTATGAATTTAGTCATTTTAAATATACCTCCTGTCCCTGTAAGGGAGGTTACTATCTCCAATTTACAGACATTATGAGTCTATAAATTAAGAAGAAATGACAATTGATGATCTAGTTTATGTGATAAAGACAGGCTTAGCAGTGACTTTTTAATTTCCAATTAAAGATTGTTTACCTCTTATACATATTTATTTAGTGTGTAGGATGAATAGTTTCTTAATTTATATCAAACTGGGGATTTGAAGGTCTCCCAAATTATGTTATAGCTTATTTCTTTCTTGGTAATGATTACTTTTCTTTCAGGCTTTGAGTTTTCAAGCTGAAGACTTCAAGCAAATTAGAATTGAATTGCTGTCTCCTGGCTTCTGTACAAATTCACCTCTCCATGCAAATTTAGCCAACCGAGGCACAGGTCCAAAATCCTAAAATGACCTCCATAACAATGATTTGAAGTAAAAGGACCCCAGGCTGGGACTGTGTCTAGACACGGTTTCCCAAGCAGACGTGGCCGTCTCAGTGACTTCTGCCATCTTGACAGTTGCCCCAGTCAAATCAATCAGGCGATGATTTGCTTTAGAGACCGCAGCACTTGGTATTCCCAGCTCAGCCAGACTTTAGAATAGCATCGTTATTTTTCATAGTTGTTCTATTGAGGTAAAGTTCACACAATACTAACCATTTTAAAGAGTGCAGCTCAGCAGCATTTAGTTTTTCACAGTGCCGTGTAACCAGCACCTCTATCGACTTGCAGAATGTCTCTTTATGCCAAAAAAGCCCCGGCTGCCCACTAAGTGCTCAGTCTCCAGTCCTCGTTCCACCTGAAGCTCCTGGCTGTTACCAGGGTGCTTTCCATTTCTAGGGGCTTACTTATTCTGGACGTTTCATACAAGTGAAATGACATAATTTGTGGCTGTTTGTGCCCGGTTTCTTTCAGTGACCATGTTGTCTAACTTTATCCGTGCGGTAGCATGTGTCAGTGCTTAATCCTGTATACAAATAAGTAACAGTCCATTGTGTGGATCTGCATTCTGCCTGTCCATTCATCTGTCAAGTTGAGTCAGTTCTCCTGTTTGAATATTTTTAATAGCGCTACTGTGAACATTTGTGCACAAGTATTTGTTTGAGTATCTGTCTTCAATTTGCTGAAATGTCTTACAGAGTGTTTTTTAAAGGGGTGGGGAGGAGAAGGGGGGAAGAAGTAGTCATCAGAAGTATCTAGAGGATTTGGGTTGACAGTACTTTTATACGCTCCCTAATTGACTTGTATTTTTATTTAACTTTCCACCATCACATGATCAGGGTCTAGAGAGATCCTGACACATAGTAGGTGTTCTATATTTTTTTTCTTAAAATAAATGTCTCATGCTTTATTTTACTGCCTAGTGCTGCAAATATCACAGTCGATAAATATTTCCCAAATATTTTTAAGATGCAAGGACACTATGTCCAGAAAAATAATTTCACAATTTGATTAAAATACTCACTTTTTTTCTCTCTTCTGTGAGTCCACAGTCTTTATTAGCTCACCTACCACTTACTTCTTCATGATTTGAAGCTTGTGTCTCTCAAAACTCTTGGTGTTATCTTTAAGTCTCTTAATATCAAGTAAAAAACATACCTTGAGAAGCTTGAGAGAGAGAAATTTCCATATTTCCTGTTACTATTAGTGATTTCCCTTGTTATTAGTCTATTTTATAGGCTAATCAATTAGCCTCAGTATCAATTGATCTCACTATCAATTAGGTGCCACATGTTCTAAATTACACCAGCAGGGTTTCACAGCCGCAAGTCAAACAATAGGAGAGTTGTAATGTGCTGTTCTTATCTGCAACTGCTTTTTTCTTGTTTAAACTGAGCCCAGTAGAAAAAAATAACATATTCTGTCCACTTAGTTTTATATTGCTCATGCATTCTCACAGCACCAAAGATTTCTTTGGAAAGTAAGGCTATTATTAAAAAAAGAAAATAGCCATAATATTTAAGGTCTCACAAAAATACTTCATTGCAAAGTTGCCTTGCAATAAATGTATATATTTTCACAATGGTTAAAAACTGTGCTTGGAATTCACTTGAGACATAGGGCAGGAATTGATCATCTCTCTGCACCTTGGTCCCAAGGATCCCATTTGTCAATTTTCCTCCTCTGGTTTGAATGTGAAGTCTAAAATTTGGAGGGAGTGAGACTAAATCTTACAACTCACAGAATCAGGACTAAGGAAGCAGTGATTCATTAAGCTGGAAAAAAAAAAAGGTAAAGAGAAGTTTGGGTTTTTTTAAAACACTTGTAGAAAAAGCCAAGACTTGCATTTCAGACATCTTTATGAGGATAATAGATTATGTCTCCAGCTCCTGCATGTGTTGGAGGGAGAAAATAAAGCATAGAAAAGTTTAGGTCAGTCTTTTGAGATCATCCCTTAGCTGATGCTGGGATGGGCTACCCATTTTAACTATGGATGACTCATGATTTGCATATGTCAATGGCCTTGCCAAATAGACTCTCCATAGACTTTGGTGATGAGCATTGAATTAGCAGAATGAATACATTCAGGATGGTAAATCTTCTGGTCCAAGACCGTGCCTGTTTTCTATGCTTTTCATGGCAAGTTCAATAATGGTTTTACGAAGAAACAATTTGCTGAAAGCCTCAAAGGGCACAAAGCTAAACTTCCATCTGTCAGCTTCTCTCTCCCACAGAGAGTTGCAACTGTGGCTTTGGAAGTGCTTCACCTGCAGCAGCCACAGGGCCATCCGGGCCCCACACCCAGCCTCCCCCGTGCTCAAAGAGTAGTACTGAGAGCATGACACATCCAACGTGTGGACCCTGGAAGTGGCGGCTTCTTGACCCCCCTCACACCCTGCTACTTGGGTTTAGAATGCTGATTTGACTTTAGAATCTCCTGGTAGGTGGCAATCCAGCTTGGACAACTTTCCAGAAGTGATGAGAAGGGCAATTACTTCACGTTTAAGCAGGCTGTCTATATCCTTAGGCACTGTTTTTCAAAGTATAAAACATCTATCACTTTTGCTGCATGTCACCTTCAAATTTTTTGTCAGTTGTTTAAAGGGTAAGTTCATTATAGCCCTGTGGCCATGATGCAGGGGTGTGAGATTATGCTCCCTTCCCCTGAAGTCCCCATGTGCAGCCCGCCCCCAATCACCTTAACCACTACTCCATACACCCCCACTCCTTCGGTTCTTGCCATTTTCTCTTGTCCATGTCTCAGCTGCTTTCCAACTAGCATCACTAAATTCAAGGCATCCTGATCCAGCTTTCCAGAGACATGGTAAGCACCCTTGTAGGGTTGTACAGAACAGCTCATGGTTGCCATGGGCCCTGCTCCACAATCTGTTCAGAATATTCCCTCTTCTCTGTCTTTCCCAGCTGTAGACTTGGTTTTGTACATGGCTCTTTCTATGACAAGTTTGCTTGTTCCATGATTTTGATGGTCAACCCTGCTTATATGACTTGTTTCCCAATTGCTTCCTCTTATGGTAAGCCATCCGCTCCAGCTTCACATTCAGAAAGTCAGCATTTCCCGGGCCCCAGCCCCACTGAGGATCAAAACAGTACTCTGTGCTAGTGTGGGTGCCACAACGTCACATCTAACAAGAAGGTGGGTCTTTTCTAATGTGATTTTCTTTCCTTGCTTGCCACCTTCTCTTCCTCCCTCCCTTCCCTTCTCTCTGTCTCCACCTATCTCTTTGACACATATTTAACGGTGGCTGTGTGTCAAGTACGCTAAGACACTGGATACATAAAAACGAACAAGTAAATGAAGGCATGCTTCCTATCATAGTGAGCTTCTTAGGAGCCCAGAGTCTAGTGAGGAGGTACCATGAAATTCAACCAGCACTCAGGCCATGAATGTAACACCCAGCACGTGGAAAGCATGCTGGGGGCCAGGCACTGTTTTCATGAGATAAGGAGATTAAGGAGAGCACAGAATGTTCCAGCCCAACAATTGAATTGCCACCTGATGGGGAGAACAGAAAAATCTCATGGCAGTTGACAGCTATGTTTTAGAAAATTAAGTGTGTTTGCAACAAATGTTCAATAAAGTAATCTTAATATACTGGAATAGATTTTTTAAAAAGTTTCCTGAACAAGGTACCATGTTTTTCGGACTATAAGATGCACCAGACCATAAGACACACCTAGGTTTTAGAGGAGGAAAATAGGGAAAAAACCCCTGCTCCACTGCCACCCCCTGCCCCCCGTGAGCCAGGTAAGCTACATTTGGACTATAAGACGCACCCCCATTTTCCTCCCAAATTTGGGGTGGCGAGAAGTGCATCTTATAGTCTGAAAAATACGGTAATATTTAAACTTAAATTGGAAGAATACATTGAATTTCATTCACTGGAGAAATAGGAGAATATTCCAGGCTTGGAATTCCAAGCACTAAGCAATAGCAAGATGAGCTTATGTTAAGGTGTTTTCAATTTAATAATTCATCTGCAAAAAAAAAGATTGTTCTATTGACTGGAATAAACATGGAATTTTTTTAAGTGTATGGGTCAAAGATTATTTGTTAGCAAAGTCTTTAGTAATACACGAAAATCAACTAACTAAAGGACGGAAGAGACACCTGGAGGAAGTGAGCAGAATTTATCAGGAATTAAGGGAATTGGGTTGATAGGTTTTTCATAAAAGGATGGAGGCAGATCGCACTCCCAGGGGAAGACAGACCACTGCTGCTCAAATGTTATGTCATTGTCTCTTTGACAACAAACTTCCGGAGAAAATATTTTCAGGTCTAGTTTACAAATGAGAAAAGTAAAGCAAAAGAGAATAAGTTTTTTGCTGAAGGTCATAAAAGTAGTCTGGAGCAGATGTTGAATAAGAACAAGCTCACTCACAGAGCAGTGCAATTATTTGTAAGCCTAATCAATAGTTTGCAACTTTCTTTAGCTTTTCATGTGAGGACCAGATGCCTTTTACTTCTCTCACATCTACTGCTCTGGTTTGTTGCACCCTTCTCTCTCAGTTCTCCCTGAGTGCTGCGTTACTCTGTCGTCGCTCTGTCTCTCTCCACCGGACCATATACATCTTTTCCCGCCCATTGTCTAATCTTCACAACAGCCCTGTGAAGTATGGGGGGAAATACAGAGCCATTATTCCTAAGAGAAGCAAGTGATGTTTAAAAATATTAAAGAACTTTTCCAATGTCATCAGCCTACTACGGCAGAGAAAAGGAATCGTTTTACTGCAAAACACACGACTCATTCAAGGCTTCGTTTCTAGCATTAAGCATGTTTATCTCCCAGAACCATATTTTATTTGCATGTTTTTACTGCTTACTTAGTGTCATCTTCCTGGTCCGGGGTGTCATATTACATGGAGTCTTTTAAGGCTCCTCTTGTCTATGACACTTTCCCAGGCTTCGATTTGATTTATCACCGTTGATGTTAACCTCCATCACCTGGCTAAGTTGGTATTTTTCAGACTTCTCCCCTGTACAGTCATTTCTTCCCCCGTCCCACTCCGTGAGCAGCTGACACCTAAGGAGTTGGGAGTTATGCTCCACCTCTTAAGGGTGGAGCATGAATTACTTGGAATTCTTCTGTATAAGACATTTGTCTGCTTTCTCCAATCGCTTATTCAGTCATTTATTAATATCAGTGTAGACTCATTGATATTGATTTTATACTTTTTACTTTAATTATTTTTACTTAATTTTTTGCTCAAATTGTTCCAGATTTAGGCATTGGTATCAGTTTCTTTTAAAATCAAATTCAAATTTAATTTAATTTCAAAATCATTCTTTCCTGGAATACAGGCAATCAACTGAATTGTCTATATTAACCTCTCATCCTATAATCTTGCCGTACCCACCTATTAGTTTCAGGAGTGTTTTTGTCTTTTTTTTTTTTTTGGTAATTTCTTACATAGGCAATCATATAATCAGTGAACACATCTTTTTCATTTATTCCATTTTAAGTATGTATATTTTATCTTATGTTATCGTCTTTTTGCATGGGCTAGGACTTCCAGCACAATATTAGGTAGGAGTGGCACAAGAGGACCTCCTTGCCTTGTTTCCAGTCTTGGAAATCATCTTGTGTCCCCTCGCTCACCAAGATGCTTGCTGTAGACATTCGTAGATGCTCTTTATCACGTTGAAGAGGTTTGGCCCCTATGCTTAGTTTTCTGAGGGGTTTTTTTTTTCACCATAAATGTGTGTTGAACTTGTCCATGTTGTTGATGCATCAATGAATATGATCATCTGACTTTTCTTCTTTAAATTTTGATGTAATTAGTTGCATTAATTGATTTCCAAATTTTGAAATGACCTCTCATATCTGGAATAAAGCTCACTTGGACAGAGTATATAATGACTTTTATACGTTTGGGAGGATTTTTGCATCTATGTTGATGAGAGATGTTGGTCTGTACTTTAATGACTTTTTCTGGTTTTGATATTCATGTAACACTGGGCTAATAAAAAGAGTGAGGAAATGTTCCCTCTAATTCAATTTTCTTGAATATAGTATGGGAAATTGGTACATTTTCTTCCTTAAATATTTGGTAAAATTTACTAATAAAAAATCAGGGCCTGGTGCTTTTCTAAGGTTATTAATTATTGATCTTACTTTGTTAGGATATTTAGGCCTATTCAGCTGATCTCTGTCTCCTTGTGTGGATTTTGGTAGTTTGTGTCTTCCAAGCAATCTACCCATTTTATGTATGTTTCACATTTGTGGGCATAGAGTTGTTTAGCGTATTCTGTTTTTATTCTTTTAGTGTCCATGAGATCAATAGCAATGACCCTCTGTTTCACTTCTGATATTGGTAATTAGTGTTTTTTCTCTCTTTTTCCCCCTTAGCTAGCCTTGTTGAAGGTTTATATATTTTATTGATCTTTTCAAAGAAACAGATTTTGATTATGTTAATTTTCTCTGTTGTTTTCCAATTTTCAATTTCATTGATTTTTGCTCTAATTTTTATTTTCATACAATTTCTTTAACCTCAAGTTGCTCTTCATATGATTTTGTTTTTAAATTTCAACTGCAGATAAACTCTATGTGGCACCCCAGATTCCATTAGAATGGAGGTCAGTTTTCTATGAAATTATTTTTCCTTGATAGGTGATAATCATACCCCCAGTGACCAAAACCTCTTTTACATTCCCAGTTAATCTCTTATTTATCCTTTCTGAAACATGGAGCAAATGTAAGATTCAATGACACTTTTCTACTTGTATATAGTGTCTTTTCTGTAAGATTAGTCAGTTCTCAACTATAAAGAAACATTGTATTAAAATGTGTGGCTTCAACCACACCCAACATTGTGTTTGGAGGTTGGGAGTCTACAAGATGCTCCATAAGTATTTATTCAGTGATTTGGGGTTTTGTACTCTGGTGACCTCAATACAGAGCAAATCAAACAGTGAACTCTCCCAACCAGAAGTAGTACGTCTGGTCAACTTATTTCTAAAGAGACAGAATAAAGGAAGGATAATCATGACCGTCAGTTCCGCAGGCCGCTTCCTTCCTTAGAGTCCTGGGAAACCTGGCATACGGTGATAAAGGCACCACACCTTCCCCCCACTCAGATGGAAATAAATAGTTTGATATATAACCCTGAGTTTGTTATGTTTCTTTTACTATGATGAGGTCCACCCTTGATTATTCCAGCTGAACATGGATCCAAAGTCCACATCCTTTTCCTCTGAAGACAAAAGGGAAAACTCCACAAGGAAGAAAATCAGGCCATGAACAAAATCAGGGACTTCTGGAGGGCAGCATAACCTGGTTTTTTATTATCGTTATTTTACCTTAAGGTAGTGCTTTCCTGGACAGAAAAACAACACTTGCACTAATTGCAATAAAAGCACATACCTAATACACAAGAATTGGCACAATGGACTGGAGTTCCTCTATAGGAGGGATGCTTATAGGAGGGATGTAATCATATGTGTAAGTTTCGTATTCTGCAACATCACTGGGATGCATTTCTTCTTTCACTTGTTTCTTTATAAAAGAAATATTTACCATGCAAGCCAGAGCAGACACTCAATCCATCTCATGTTCCTAGAATGCAGACACAGGACCTCAAGGTCCTACAAGCCATATCTTTGAAATGTAATTACCAAGAAAAGCAGGTTTCTGTTTCCCAGGTGCTGTGAGAGGGTAGGAGCCTAACTTCATAAGCACCAGTCAGCAAACACAGGTGGTCTGCTCACACTGACCAACCCCCCTCCAAATAGCCATTCATATAGTATTCCCCCTTCTTATTTACACAGTACTGACCTATGGAGTATTTATTCAGTGATTTTATAAATGAATTACTTTATTCCTGAACACTGCTTCCAATTTGGCTTCCTTTTGATACTGAAAATTTGGTTTTATAAATCCCTATGTTGCCTCTGGTTGCTGTCACTTGATAGCAGTTACAAACATCAGCAGTTCTCGCCAGGCAAAAAGGCCAAGCCTCCTGCCCAGGGGATTCCCGCACTTCAGAAAACCAAATACAACAATTTCCACATCAGTCATTGTACTGGCGCTCGTTTGAATCCCAATTTTTCTCTTGATGTTGGAGGTAATTCCATTAGCAGGATACAAGTTCCCTATTAGAATAGGGAACTGAGTGGGGATCTGAGGTTTCCTTTAGTTAAAACACACACTGATTGCTTTTTTGTTTGGGCTCCTAGTCTTAGAGATTTTCTCCTGAAATGCTCAGATCTCTAAGCATGGACACTGGGTGGCGCCACCCTGGTGTGTGCAGGTATTTTAGGCCACATGGTGAGTACTTTGCATCAGTCTTTACTCACCGTGCGGCCCCTCACCCCCGAGTCCTCCAGCCAACCTTGCAAATCCTTGTCATGCCAGGCACTTGGGCATTAGGGATATGGATGAAAGACACGATCCCTACCCTCAAGGAACCCACAGATTGATGAGAAATAAGTTACATTAGAGAACGATGAGGATGATGAATGAGAATCACAGGAGACCCACAACCATGTCCGTGCCTGAGGGCCTCGGACCTTCTTAACAATGCCTGAGTAAGAGCAAATGAACAGGAATCTGCACCTAGAGATTCCTTCACAGAGGAAGGCAATGTGTCTAACCATCACCTCAGAAGGGAAGCCAGAGCTTTACTTCAGAACAGATCCATTATTTCTATATAACAGTCTCTCTGTTTATTCTGACTCTGGTCCCCTATAGAAGGAGGTCAGGGCATGCTTTCCATTCACTCTCTGTTAAAAGCTTTCATCAGTGACCTGCTGAAAGTGCGGTTGCGGAGCGGAAGGGCTCAGTTCTTTAAAATGTATAAATGTACCGAAATAGACTTTGAGCTTTTGTTGCATCAAACTCCAGATACAGAAACCTAGAATTGAAAATAATAGAACTGCGACACTCTGGAAGCCCTTTGAAATTACGAAGCAATTTTTAAAAATTATCATAAAGAAGTGGAAACTACTCTTAGAAAAACATTAATGATGGGCCCAAAAACTATTGAGAGAAAAACTGGCCTAGATCCAGTACTGGGGTGCAGCAGAGGGGTGGGAGGGCTCCCCCCCACATGTGATATTTCCTTTCGAGAGCAGGGACTTTATCAGCATAAAACTTTTGCCCTCCCCTAACCCCCCTGCCTTCCTTCCTTCCTTGAGAGATGGACTGCATATCTACCTAGTGCATGGAGAAGCAGGAACAGGCACACGCAAACACAGCGCCCCTCTTCGTTTTCTCTGGAGCAGGCTCACCTGTGTAGAGCATGAGTTTTGACAGCTCTCGGCCACGCACTGAGCTCCTTACACAGCCCAGCCACCCTGGGGATGGACGTCAGTGACCCGGGGATGCCTGGATGGAAATGGGGAGGCTATACCCAAAAAATTAAGGCTTGTGAAGCCCACTTCCCTAACACTGTCTCTACCGCTAACAGTGGTAATATTTAGGTTTCTAAACAAGAGTGTTCCAGTAAATGTTCAACAACTAACCTTCCATGGCAAACAAACAAAACCCCCAGAACTGTAGCATCTGCAGAGTTCTGTGGCATAAGTCACCCCACCTGAGATGATACCCAATGAGCATCATTGAATGAGCAGTTGAGAAGGGATGCATATAACTCATTCTTACAAATTGCCAGGGGATGGATTGACTCAGCACTATCTATTTTCACCTGTTCTTTCACCTCTTTTTTCAAAAGGAGCAAGACCTGGTGAAGGATGAGTCTGTTTATCAGGCTTCCTCAAAAACCAGCAATCACGTTTCCTGATTTCCTGTTGAATGTGTTTCACAATGTCACTTGCAAGCTCGGGTTTTACTGCATATGTATAACTAAATATGTAATGTAAACAATTTATGTATATGTGACATATACACACACATTTTATATAAGAACAATTATATAAACAATACGCGGTGCATATATAATAATGATGTACATATAATGGCTATATGCATGTGTGTATATTTAAATATATGTGCATATGTGGTGTGTGTTATGGTAATGTTGCACAGGTATATATGAAGTCTGTCCAGAAGGTATCCAGCCACATAATATGAAAAATAGAGACATTTATTGAAGAAGATACAAGATACAAGAAACAGTGTGTACATGGGACAATGATACCTCTCAGTCCCCTTCAAAGTAGGCACCTTGGGACCTCACACAATTCTCCCAATCACCATCAGCTGCCCACCATGTTTTCCTGAATCTCAACAACAATCTGAAATCTCTTCCCTCTTCCTTTTCAAAGATTATTTTCGTTTTGGGAAAAAGCAGAAGTCACAGGGCACCAAATCTGAGCTGTAAGTGGGCTGAGTCACCTGGGTTATTTGATGTTTAACCAAAAAACTCTGCACAAGACACAACACATGAGTGGGCACATTGTCGTGATGAAGCTGCCAATCTCCAGTTGCCCATAGCTGCAGACTTCTGAATCATCTGAATAGTTTCCATGGAGGAAAATGCAAGCTTCACACAAAATTGGATGCAGATTCCTTGTTCTACTCACTCAGTCATTTTGAATGCAAAGGACGCACAGCACACGTGCTCACACAATGGCATCGACCGGCCTCCTGACCAGTATAATGAAGCAGTCATTGTTCCAGTCCACTCTCCTTGGTGGCCAGGTTACTTGGATGCTGTGCAAACCATTCTCATTATATTAACAGTGGCTGGACTTTTTCCAGACAAAACTCGTACATCTGTCAAAACATATGGAATACTTAAGATGAGTAAACTTAATTTCATGTAATTTTTTTCCTCAATAAGTTAGAATTTAAAAAGTCAATTTACTCACTTAAAATAAACACAACCTATTAGTAGTTTAAATCAGGCACAGAAACCCATAGATACGGTAATCGTTGATTGTTTTATACAATCCAAATCTTCACCCTCATTAATTCCATGTTTCAATTATGTGGTTTGTTTTTCCTTTTTTGATATTGAGCACACATTTGTAATCATTTAAAATAAAGCAAATAAATAAGTAAACAACCAAGGCACATTGCTAATAAAGTTGCTATTAGAAAACGTAAAGCGAATAACCAAATCGTGCCCTGTCTGTAGACAGTGGTCTCCATTGAGCTACAGGATGCTCCTCCGCTCCCTGAACTGGTGCGCACTAATGGGACAGAATTAGACACTGCTTGTCCTTGGCAGAAAATATTAAACAGATGAAAGTTGCATTAAGCTTATAATTAAAATATCACTTTGACATTGAAAGCTCTTAGTTGACTGGATCTCAATTAATGTTTTGAACTTCTGGCACCTTAATTCATCATCTCAGTTTCTGTTTTAAACAGAAGTTTTAAAACATTTTCCCCAAAGCTGTACCTTCTATTCATCTCCTTCCCTTGGGCTATAGTGTCAAATTAATTGATATATCATTTAATACATCTCCATTGCTGGAATTATAGGAATTTTATCCATCTGGCTTTTAGACAGATGCACACACACCACACAGAGAGACTATTTTAGATATTCAGCCTGATACATTGTGAATGGCAAGATAATTTTATATAATCTAAAATATCTATATTTATCACATATCTCTAAATATGTGATATTTTTAGCATCTATATGCAAATGAATGTGATCCCTTTAGTAACTGTGCCTAGAGAGGGGCTATACATTCTTACCAACAGGAGTGTCCTTGCCAAAACCATTTCTGAAGCGGTTCTTTTTGAGAACTGCCTTTGGGACTCACTCCTTCCTCTACAATCAGTGAAAACTCTTGGCAAAACTGGGACTCTTTTGAGAGTCGACTGACCATCTCAAAACTGCCTAAAGTTTTTGCAACCAAGACTAATGAGGATGGCTGGTGGAAATGCTGGGGACAGTGGCTAGAAGAGATGACTCCGTGTGACTAGAACATAACGAGGTTTTACTTTTCTCCACGGCTTCTAATCTGTGTCTGAAGTCAGGGCCAAATGGAAATTACAACACTCTTTGAGCAAACGCATATGGAATCTTTTCTTGATCATCCTCTTTGGCTACACCAAATGACATACCGATATGGCCCACACGTTCGCTTTTCTTTCGTGTTTTAATTCTTCTCTCTATTTAACGCCAATGGAGCCCAGTGGCTCCCCATCTTGGCAAAATGTAGCTTAGATTTCCAATACCACTTCCATGAAATTCCAGTTTTAAGTATTTATTGAATGCCTTGTTGGGGAGTGGGCACACAACTCCTGTGTCATGAGGTTTTCCTGAGGATTAAATGATAAAGAGTGTCAAGTGCTTAATGCAGTCGCTGGGCAAAACATTTGTACACTAAATGTTAAGTGTCTTTTTCCCACTCTTCTGTCCTCTTCCCAAGTAATGAGATGTGTGGGGTATTCTAATTTGTCGAATGATTTTGTTGTTCCAGTAAATGGTAAGTGCTATAAAATTAAAAAAGAAATAAAACACTACATCCATTTTCTACTCATCTTTAATCAGAAATGCCAAGGGTTTTAGGGATATTTATCTACCATATGTTATCTTTTATGCTAATACAGGAAACTCTGTAGCCTTGCCTGATAAACTCCAAAAAAACATCTCACCTTAAAGCAAAATATTTTTAAACATTTTCATATTTTACATTTTCTTAGGTTATAATAAAATACCAAAGAAAATAGGGGCATTTTATACAAATTAAACTTACAAAGACATATTTTGGATGGATAGGTTGAAAGATCTTGTTTTCTTCTTTATTTTTTAAATTTAAAATTAAAAAACAAAGAAGGCTGGCAACAAAAACATACACAATGTTTATCTTTGGCTTGGAGAGCTCAGCCACACCGGGAAGATGCTGAATTGGTACCGTTGCAGAGTTTGAGACGAGCGTGTGCCTGCACAGAGGTGGTCGCCCCGAGGAGCCCCCTGTTTCAATGGTCTTCCATTTAGAGACAAGGTGGGCTCCCTCCACAGGGCAGGACAAAGTGGCTGCCCACTGTGAGCACAAAAGCAGAATGACTGCATGGATGAACCTGCCAGTCTAAATTACATTTTCTCACACAAGGTACATAGCAGGCAGGGAAACATTCTTTTTTTCTTGCCTTAAAATTTTTTTTATTGTTCAATTGGAGTTGTTCCCATTTCTCCCCCATTGCTCTCCCCTGTCCTGCCCGCCCCCCCACAGTCAATTACTCCCCATTGTTCTTGTTCATGGGTCCTTTATACATGCGTTCCTTGTTTCCACCCTTCCCCTTCTTTACCTCAGTATCCCCTCCCCCCTCCCCTCTGGTCACTGTCAGTGTGTTCTTTATGTCAATGTCTCTGCTCTACTTTGCTTGCTTATTTGTTTTGTTGATTAAGTTCCACTTATAGGTGAGATCACATGGTATTTGTCTTTCACTGCTGGCTTATTTCACTTAGCATAATGCTCTCCAGTTCCATCCATGCTGTCACAAAGGGTAGCAGTTTTTTCTTTCTGCTGTGTAGTATTCCATTGTGTCAATGTTTTTGATTGGGAGGTACAACTCCCTTGCATGAATCATTTAATTATATAGTTTTTTTATAAGTGGAAGATATATTTTTGAGATATCTTTTAGAGAAAGTGGACCAGATCCTGTTATTAACTAGAAAACATTCAGAGAATTTCTTGGCAAAGGAAGTACTTTTACGTTATGATTTGTATTTATGGGGACAACTTAGAATGATTTCATCAGGCCCTGCAGGGACCTCCTCATGTGGTTTTCATTTTGTGCCCTAAGTTGTAGGTGTAAGAAGAGTGTCCATTGTATTCAGCCATCCAGGGGTCCTTTATCTTTGGGGAGGAGTCCATCCCTTATTTTAGTTGGCATTGTACCTTATATTTCCTGGAATTATTTCTGAGAGTGTTGAAAATTTTGCAGGAGATAAAATATGGGCGGGAGAAATGGTTGAAGGGTCAACTGCACAGTTTCTCAGGGAGAAGATAGCAGTTGCTTAGCAAAACACACTGATGAGCATTTGTGTGGAAAGAAAACCTTCAGGCCAAGACCCAGATGATCTGGGCTTAAAATGAGGAGAACTTCGTTGCTTTGCATTAGCACAGGTATTCTACAGGCAGGCAGTCAAAGGAAGGAAACAGTAATGATTCTCAGAAAGTAAAAAATGCAAGAGTTTGTGATAAAGTAAAAAGGCCGAGTTCAAGATAAGAGGCAGGAATTCTGGAAGAATAAGGTATCCAAAAGACAATCTTTGAGCTGGATTGTTTAAAGACCTTTAATATCTAATTATTATACATTGTTGATTAGCTCTTGGCTGTTACCAAGTTGGCATTAACACCAAAATTCTGTTCAATTCTACTTGAAGCAATGACCTTGTCAGAGCACTTCCTTGAAAAAACAAATACCAAAGGTTTTCCAAATATTTTCATCAAAATTTGGTACAAGGAGGATAGCTACAAGAAACAAAATAAGAAATATTAAGAACTGAGTGAAAGCAGAATATTAAATTAAAAAGAAATTATAAGGAATGCAAGCCTTTATAAGAATGTCCCAAAATATTAGGAAGTTGGTGAATACTACAGGTTGTCCACAATTTGTGTATGAAGATTGGATTTATTTTTATTTAAATGCAATCATTCAGCAAAAGTGTTTTGTTTTGTTTTTTTAGGTTGTATTTTTTTTTATAGAGGGGAAGGGATGGAGAGAGAGAGGGACAGAAACATCCTTGTACCACAAAAACATCCACCAGTTGCCTCTCACACACCTTCAGCTGGGGACCTGGCCCACAACCCAGGTGTATGCCCCGGCTGGGAATCAAACCAATGACCTTTCGGTTTGCGGTATGACGCCCATCCCACAGAGCTGCACCAGTCAAGGCAGAAACGCAAAGTCTTAAAGGCTTGGGGATACCCGGGATGCTGACACTTGGATAGTAATGTCAGTATTTCTACTCTGGATTAATCACAATGTTTTGTTCAATTGGCTGTACTTCTTTGGAAGCTTGCATGGATCACCAGAGGTTAACGATGTAAAATCCAGACCCCTACGCGTGGTGTATGAGACCTGAAGCCCAAACTATTTCTCACCCACATTTCATGCTTTACTCTCTAACACTTTTGCATAAACATATTTGCAGAAAGAAAAAAATTGTTCCAAACTTGATCTGGGATAGAAACAACTTACAGGAGTCAGACATAATTTTTCTAGATGAGAAGGATCCCTGTCCTGGGGGTGGGAAATAACCATTTTGAATGATGTAGTTCCCATCATCCTTCTTCTTGGAAGAAATTAGTTCCCAACAAAATGCTAAGTGACTTTCTGCTGAACATTAATCAAAGTAAGCCTTAAACTGGGAACTTCACCCACCCAACTGACTGTCAGCTCATGATCAGGAAAGAATCCAATGACCTTTAAGGAGTTTTTCTTTCTCTGTCTAACATGATTATCTGCATTTAAAGATTATTCAACAAGGTCACCTATTCTTTCTTTTACCCTATAAAATACCCAGGAGTAAATCCTTGAATTGGTGCAGTAGGCCTTATTTCTCATCTCTTGTACAAGATTATAATAAAACTTTGATCCATCCGTATAACCAAATTGCCTGGAAAGTTCTCGTTAGCACATGCAGAAGAACATTCTTGTCACCTCAAAGCAACCAAATACAAATCTGGGGCCCAGATGGTGCTATCAACTAGAATTAGGTGCACTAAAACAAACAATCAATCAACACAAAACATACATAAAGGAAGATAATACTTGTGGTTTGGGTCAATATATCTTAGCATTTCCTGTTGGAGTAGATTACAGATCGGGGCTGTCTGCTACAGTAGATACTGGGGTGGGGGCGTGTCTATTGAGCTCTTAAAATGTTACTTGTTCAAACTCACATGTGTTGCAAGTGTAAAATACACATTTGATTTTAAAGACTGTTTGAAAAAAGAATGTAAAGTATGTAATAATATTTATACTGATTATGTAGAAATGATATTTTGAATACTTTGAATTAAATGACATATATTAATAAAATTAATATTACCTGGTTCTCTTTATTTTTTTCAATGTGACCCCAAGAAAATAGAACAGGATGCATGCAGCATATATTTGTAGCACATACTATATGGTCACATGCTTCCTAATGACCTTCAGTCAATGACCAGCTGCATGCACAGTGGCGGTCCCAAAGACTGTGAGGGAGCAGTGTGTCCTATGAGAAATGGAAGGGCTTCAGATTCAGGAGGAATTTTCTTCTCTGATGGGAGCAGTATCTGCGGAGATTGGCCATGGGTTCCCTCTCGCTCACGGTCCCTCGATTCTGAGGGCACAGGTGACATCCCAGTCCGTCAGCCCCTGGCCTGGCTCAGCACCAGGGAGCATCCCCCAGCTCTGCCCACGCAGAGGGCGCCGCAGACCACCCTGACCCAGCTCCTGGTCCTCGGAACACAGTGCTGTGTGCTCCCAGTTGAGGACCCAATGTCCTAGGCCAGGACACAGATCCACGGGAGCCTCCTTCTCAACTGCTGAGGGCCACTGCTGTGTTAGTGACAGCTTCCTGTCAGAGCGTGGAGCCAGCCTGTCCCTAGAAAATTATTCTCACAGTTGAATGTATTCCATCGTAAGCAAAAGAATCATTTCTCACCTACTCAAAGGAGAAGGAATGACTTGTCAAGAATGTACTTGAGCAAGAAACGGTCTGGGAAAAGGAACTGCTCTGAAGAACACCATTGAGGCTTTCTGCGCCCATTACTGGTCTCAACCAAAGGAAGGTAGTTACAAAGGGATCTCCCAGGGAGCTTGTCATGGGTTTTTTGGAGTTAGCAGAACACAGGGTTGCAATCTGATTCTGGCTAGGAAATTTCTAAATGTGAGAGAAAGCTCAGGACCTGCCCATTTCTGATATAAAATCAGAGAGGAGAGCAACGCAACAAGGTGCCCTATGGGCACAAGGAAGCGAAGCAAGACCCAAATGAAGGAAACGTTAGCTGAGTTCCCGGCAAGAGGATCTCAGAGAATCTCACAAAAGTACTCACTGAGTGAAGAGCAATTCTGAGGACATTTGTCTCAGTAAGGCAGTGATGCTGGCTGACAACCTTGCCAGTCATTTCCCTCACAATTGCCTGCCCCTCTCATACCATCAGGAACAGCAGCTGAGAAGTATGAGATGGAAGAGAAGGGAGACATAGCCAACTTTGACCCTCTGTCCACTGCGAATGTCCAAGACTGAATCAGCTCCAGGCTTTCCATTGGCTGAGAGTTCATTAAATGTTTACTAACCTGAACTGGAGTTATGTGATTAAATCAGAGTGGAGTTTTAGTGCCAAAAGGTGGGTGAAGGATTAGATATTATCTAAGAATCATCAGGAAAGCTAAGGAATCTTTCTAAAATATCAAACATCAACAGAGAACGCATCATCCCAGAGAATGTGTGGGAAGCAACAGATGAAGAAAAAATAAAGCCATTTTTTTGTTTACTTTTTCAAGCTCAGCTTGGACAAAGAAACCAGTTTCATATATTTGGTCACACATAGGCTTCTCTCACTTGGACTCATTCAGGTTTTAATGTTTTCTCTTTATGTATTTAAAACTTAGTTCAGTGTTGGATGCATACTGGTTATATAATACATTTTTAATGATTGAAAAAATACTTTGTGTGTCTGTGTGTGTAACATAGTGTTTTGAGGGGAGAGGTTTCCCCAAAACTACCCTGCCTGAGTCTGGAACAGGTAAACACATGAACTTAACAAAGAGGAAGAGAGGTAATTTTCACAGTTTGTCTGCCCTGGCGCATTGCTAACCTCAAGTAGAGCTAGAGAATTAAATTTCTTACACTTTGTTAACACTGGTGAGGGGATATTTAACAACCACGCTAATCACAGAGGCTTGGCATCGGCAGAATTAACGAGGAATTAAACACATGACTGAATCAATGGGAATATTTTCCAAGCTGTCTGCCATGGGGTATTGATCCCTCAGCAGTTCGTGAAACACCTGAAGCCAACACCCCCTGAGCAGGAGGTTCACAGCCCCAGAGAAGACTCCACCCACCAGGCCTCCCCTTCCTCTCCTCATCCACCACACCCTCCTCCCAGGGCTCTCGTCCCACTTTTTTGTTGTTTAGTTCCTCGTTCTTTCTACCTCCTTACAAGTCCCCTAGTGATAGATGAAGTCAAATAAATAGAAAAGGCTTAGAAATCATATAATTTGACGGCTTCCTTTCCTAAAGCTCTATTCGATCAGGGATCAAACTGTGCGTTTCATAAACCAGGTAGTGGCTCTTTTCCTAGCTCACCACCTGCACCCCCCACCCACCCCTTGTTCCAAAGTCAGGGTAAGCCATGGCTCATGTGGAAACTCGCCTACGGGAACCGGCCTCGTAGACATATAGTAATAGTTGCTAATTGCACAATACAGGAACCCCTTTAAAATACCTGGAAGTGTAAAAGGAAAGGGAAGAGGAAACTTAAGTAAGGATAGAAGCTAAGTGTCATTTTAAAGTTGATGAAAAAATCAAAATTATTTAACAATTTTTCAAATATAAATTACCTGATAGACATCAAATCTCCTAAATCACGGTCATTAAGAAATACATGGAAGATAGATAGATAGATTTATATTTATAATTAACTTTATCCCTTTCCCCCGAATCATTCATATATATATATATATATATATATATATATATATAGTTAGTCATTTACACCATCAGAAAGCATGCTATATAATTGAGGAAAGAGGACCAATATGAGGCCAGCCATGCCTGGAGAGATCACAGTCTTCAGAACATGACAAGAGGATTGCATGTAAACCGAGGTTTGAGAGAGGCACACATCACTCACCAGGAGTCTCAGGAGAAGGGACCTCATCAAGGTTGGAAGGTGTTATGGGCTGAAGTGTGTCACCTTCCCCTAATCCATACATTGAAGTCCTAACCCCCAGTACCTCAAGATGTCGACAAAGTGACTGCATTTGGAGATAAAGTTTCTGAAGTTGGAACTCAGTCGAAATGAGGCCAGTAGAGCATGACCTAGTCCACTGTGACTAGTCCTTGCAGGGGGAGGAGACTGGACACACACACAGAGGGAGATAAAGGTGTCTGCAAGCCAAGAAAGGCCTCAGAAGAGACCAACCCTGATGACACCTTGGCTTTGGACCTCAAGCTCCCAGGACTGTGAAACAACACATTTCTGCTGTTTAAGCCCCTCACTCTGTGGCTTCATTACAACAGCCTGAGCAAACCAATATGGTGGGGGGTGGGGGAGGTACCTGTGAAGGCTTGCCTAAAGGTATGGGATTCTCAAAGGAGATAGATTGCGGGGGCGGGGGGGGGGGGGGTTTGAAGCACAGAGAAGTACATAAAAATCAGGGCAATTTGAGAGCATGGGGCACTTAAGTATTTCTAAGTGTATCTGACAGAAGGACTGAATGGGAGCAGGGGTGTCCGGATGAATCTGGGGTTCTGATCTGGGTTCCGATCTTAGCACGTAGCAAGTGATTGGTTAACAGGACCCACTGACTTTCCAGCAGGAGAAGAAAGGGTCCTGCACCACTGAAGATGAAATGCTGCCAAAGTTGAATTTGGCCATTTGGATCATTCTCCGCTTTGTGACTCATCACTATGGTCCTCTGTGATGGGGGGTGCTCCATAGCAGAACCCAGGAGTAAAGCCACCTTTGCAAAAAGACATTCAGTTATTGGCAGAGATTCTGAGGGGTGCTAGAATAGATTAATGGCAACAGATGGAAACATGTCGCTGGAGGAAGTGAACAGATGTACTGGTCTATGTTCCTTTTCCATGATTTTAAATTTATTACAAAATACACACAACTCATCACCACAGATTAATGGCATTTCAAAAACAATGAACAACCACACGGGTGAAACATTTTATATATATATATAATGCAAATATATATAATGCAATACAATATTTATATTATTTTATATAATAAAATGTAATATATCTATATATAAAACATACATCTATATAATCTTAGGCTTTAGTTAAAACGAGAGATGTTCTTAAAACTATGGGATGGATGACTGGATAAGTCAATAGAATTCACTCATTGACTTATATTATTTGATAATACAATCTCAATTGTCACATTTTGTAAAGCGAGATTTGATCAGCCCTGGCCAGTGTGGCTCAGTTGGTTGGTGCATTGTCCCATAACCTTAAGGTTGCAGGTTTGATTCCTGGTCAGGGCACATAGCTAGGTTGTGAGTTTGATCCCTGTCACATACAGGAGGTAACCCATCGATGTTTCTCCCTCACGTCAATGTTTCTCTCTCTCTCTTTCTCTCTCCCCTCCTTTAAAAAACAGTGAAAAAAAAGATTTGATCATATTAAGGTAGAAACTTAAGTACTATCATATTTGAAAAGGAAGCATTGAATAGTTATTAAATGCATGGTTTATAGAGCCATACTTCCTTGGTTCAAATCCTACCATTACCACTTATTAGCTGTTTAATCTTGAGAAAGTCACATGACTTCTCTGAACCTCAGTTTCCTTATGTTAAAATCATTTTAAGAATAATAACAGCTAACATTATGGGATGTGCCAGCCACTATAATAAGCGTTTTACATACATAGCCTTATTTAATACTCAGAACAATCTTATTATGTATTATAATTAATCCTATTTCACTGATCAGGAAACTGAGGCAGAGAGTAGTACATTAACTAGCCCAAGGTCACAGACCTAGGAAATGACAAAGCTGAGATGTGAACACAGGCAGTATTTATATTGTCAGAAATCTTGAGTACATAAGCAACAGATGGCAAGGAATTATGATCAAGAATTTTTCCTGCTTGAAAGCTGCAGAGGCTCCTAATTGCCTCCTAAGTGAATTTCCTTCATGAGTTGATATCTCCTTACTTCTTTAGCTCAACAGCCTTCCACTTCTCTCCTCATACTTTATGCTCCAATAGCAGATTCCTTATGCTTCCTGAGAAAAAAATCCCATGCCTTTGCCTTTACATAACGTGCTCCTTAATCCCAGAATTCCTGGCCATTCATTTTCCCACCTGGAATAGTCCTGCTAAACCTTGTAAATTCAGCCCAGATGAAACCCCTCTTCTGGCCTTGTCTGAGTGCCCAGTCGAAGTAGAATGGGTGTTCCAGTGTGTGCGACCAGTGTGCCTCGAAAGTGAGGCTAGTGGCTGCGGGTCCTAATAAATGTACATGTTTAGGATGTATTTACCATTCAAGGTCTCACCTGGATTCTTAGGCCTTACCCCATTAGCTGGGTGTCCTCAGGACCTGGTAAAAATGTTCCTTTACCAGGAGTCCAAGCGTTGAGTAAACAAGACATGAATAAGAGTAAATAAGAACAATTTTTAATGTGCTCCCTGCTAAGTTCTTGTAGTTGCTACCGGAGATCTCAGATAGAAGTCTTTCTAAATTTTCAGGTATTTGATATAAAGATGCCACATCACTTCCTTATAGAGTGAGGAACAGTGCTTGTTAAACACTGTTTGATCTTCACATAATCGACCTCGATTTCCCTTCTACAAAGTGTGGTGATTGGCATGGATAAACGCAGTCTCACTTCCTAGCATGCTGCAGCCATCCGGAAGCAGCCCTGTGGAGCGGAGAGAATGTGCACTTTGCATGCACACTACTTCTCTGCTGGAAGAACTCAAATTACCTATTTTCTCTGATGCAGTTGTTCTCCGTCTTTAAATAGGGTTTATAATCCCATTTTGTAAAACTTTGCCGAAAAGTGTAATGTTATACATTAATGTGCAGAATAAAATATGAACTAAATAAATAGAAAATATTACTACTAGTAAAGTAATTAGTGATTATTAACTATAGGCATATGTGTGTGTGTGTGTGTGTGTGAGAGAGAGAGAGAGAGTGAGAGAGAGACAGACAGAGAGAGAGGAGACAGACAGAGAAGACCTGGAGACAAGTCATTATTGGTGAGTGAATAGAACCATTTAAGTTAGCAAACTTAGGAAAAACAGATCAATAGACATTTATAAGAAACAAAAAAAAATAAGAAGCAGAGATTGCTTACCGTTCAATTCCATTGATGACAAGATTTAAGTGACAAATAACGTAGTTGAAGAACAACCAAATAATCCAATTGAGTTGTCTGGGCTAAAGTTCCTTGTCCTTGTGATAATAAGAATGTAATAATAATAATCAGTCACATTATTGAGAACATGTTTGGCTCCCTTTGTATTTTCTTGAGAAGAGTTGATTTCAGAATATGCCATCTTGCTTGTTCCTTCATGCTGGAACTTTCAGGGTCTGCATCCAGGTAGGGAGGCCCGTGGTTGGATCAGTCCGTGTGGCTAATTCACGGGTTTGCCCACATACACAAGCCTTGTTCTCCTCTACTCTTTGTTGTTAATAAAATGGATACTTTGGCTTCTACTTGCTATTTATTTCTCGATTGTTTCATAGCCCAGGTCAAGCATCGAGTCACTCACCTCCCAGATCTCCCCACCAATAGATGTCAAGCTGGCTCTGTATTGCTTACTTATAAGAAAAAAAATTCCTCTCAAAGAAGTAGTATTGTTTGTCTTAAAAAACTGGAAAATAAATGGAAGAGAAACGTCTTTAATAGTAGGACCAAAAATGACTTCTCATAGAGAGTGCGGTGGATCCCATGTTATTTTTAGAGCTCCCCCCTACTTTCACTTAAGCACCACTTGGCTCTATCGTGATGCTCAGTGCCGACATGGGAAAGCAAGAAAAATGCCATTCTGACCTACCAGGCAGTTTTCATGAGTGGATTTTATTGATACAGTAAATAGTGCCAAAATTAACCTCTTGCTGAGAAAGTTTCCCAACTGAGTTTAAATTTCAAGTCTTAGATATCAGAAAATTGGCATAAATGGCTATGTATCCCAGCAAGGTCCCAATCAAGTCAGCCGTCTTCTTTCAAGATAATAATGATTCTCTGCTGTTGTCCTTGGCAACATAGAGCACTGGCTTGGAAATAATTTTGTCTGAGAAAACACTTTTATGAGCAGAATTGTCCCAATTCTGGGGCTATGATGTCAGGAGTGTGATAGTCTTGTTTTTCATAGTATCTCCTGGGAATCTTTAAAATAGTGAGGAATGTCAGAGATCTGGTATTCAATAACTGCAAGTTTGAGGCCGTGAGGGAGGGAACATATACTCTTTCCAATGAGGAAGGACCCAGTATTAAAATGCTAAAAGAGCCCTGTCACTTCACACGTGACCAGAATCCCTCCGACTGAGCCTGAGTGGACTAAAACAAAAAGTGGGAGTACTTTATAATCTTTGGAAGCATAGGGAAAATTGATTTTGGACCTGATTCCATGGAGATCTAATATATTTGTACTTTAACTGGAAAAAGAATGTAATCTCCCTATTTTAATAATTCTCCAGCATTGTTAGAGTAGCAGAATATTTATTTTCAAATTTGGGCCATCTCTCCATTGACATTTTGTTACTGGAGTATAATTGTGGTATCAATCAAACTCAAAACAGGTTTCATGACAGGCCATGTTGGGCAATGTTTTGGGGAGAAAAATACAAACTAGGAAATCAACCAGAGATTAAATGTTCAGCCTGGAAGTTGAGTTACCTAATGTGTTCTTCTGGCCCACTCCAGAGTCTTTGTGTGGGAGTTAGGGAAGGCGGGACCACTCACAGGCATTCCTGAAGGGGCCTCCATGGAGGGATGTCAGCAACAGGAGAAGGGCCCCGCAGGGTGGGGGCCAAGCCGGCTGGTTAAAGGTTTGCTCTCCTCCCTGGGCAAGCAGAACACAATGCTAGGACGACACAACATGGAGGGAAGTGGAAAGAAAATCCTTCTCCCCTTTCTTCTTGTTTCCTTCTCTGCTGCGTGAGATCAGTCAGTGACACACTCCTAGCTTCGTTGTGGTCCATGGCCCCCATAGTCCACTACATCGTGGAGAAGTTAATGACTAATCTGAGAGTAATTTCAGGAATATTAAACTGTATATACTTGGCACAGCTCCTTTCGGAAGAATCTGGATTCTCTGTTCCTTTGTGTCATGCATTATGCAGTTTTCTTTTCAGGGGACAGAGGCTGTGGGGTCTGGTGACACCTGTAGATGAGACTAATTCTCTAATGTGGCCAAATAGTAGGAAGCCTGCCTTCCAGGAGAAATGAACTACAGCCTCCAGTCTGTGATTTGTCCTTAATAACGGTGATCATTTGCTTCCACTTAGTGATTACCTAGTTTATTTTTGAGAATTATTTCATCGGCACCCATCTGCATAGATTAAGGGTAGGGGAATTTCAGGAACTTTCAGGGAAAAGAAAAAGCCAAACATGAGGGGAGCCTTCCCATCTGCAGTGAATGTCCTTTATTGATGGGACAGTGGGGCAGAAGACCAGGTTGGAATTGGGCCAGCACTGTGTGGGATGCGCCCTTTCCATCTGGAAAGAGCTCTGAGTCAGCGTCAATTGTCCCCATGTGTCAGACTCAATAGAAGCGATGCTGGGAATGGAACAGAATTAATGTAAGTTTTAGATTTGACAGAACCTCAGGCTCCCTTTGCGTGAGAAATAAGTCCTGAGGCCATTTGATCCATGTTCCCTACATGCGTTTTACTCAAGTAGTTCAAGTCCTAGAGCAGGTAAAGCCAGTTCCCATGAGGGTGTCAGTGGCACGATGCCTTGGTGACCGCACAGCTTCGCACACCGTGCGCACCAAAAGAACGTGGAACTGTCCTCCTCCACGGTGCGTTCCTGCTCACGTCTGAACTCACTCACAGCAACAACAACTATGTCTACCGTTGAACTCATTAACCTCAGGCCGCGGGTGATGCATTTTGAGAGTGAGACAATCAAAACCCGACCCTGGCGCCTCTCTCGACTGGTCTGGCCAGTGCGAGAAAAACAACATTATTCATTTGGTCAAGCATACTTGCTGAACCTTTTTGATTATCACAGGACCGGTGCACCCTCCACGTGGCTGAAGAAGCCAGGCCTGTGCCTGCAGTCTTCTGAATTCTAGTCTAGCCTCCGACACATATTACAAGGGGTTTCCTACCAATGGGTTTCCTACCATCTCTAAGTCTTGATTCTTTCTGTTTTGTTTTTCCTATGTAAGACGCATCATTTTATCCTCGCAATTATAATATAATAGCAAGTAGTAAAACTATGAGCTCTGAAACCAGCGTACCTCAGCTGAAATCCTGGCTCTGCCACTTATTAGCTCTAAATCCTTATCCAAGTTAAATAATTACTCCATCCTGTTTCCTCATTGGAGATACTAGATTCCTATGCTGTAAGGTTGCTCCAATAATTAACACACAGCAAATAAATATAAAGTCCTTAGAATAGTGCCTGGCATGTGATTTCTCAAAAAAAAAACCACTATTGTTATTCATAATGACAAGATAATTATAATTTCTATTGTATTTCATGACTGATTATGGTATCTATAGAAAATATACATTAAGTTAGTGAATTAATTCATAACCTACACAAGTCACCCTTGCTCTCGCTCCCTGTCAGACACCCAGATTCCGTGGCTTTACATTCATGACCAGCATTCTCTGGTGGGTCCAATCGCACTTTTTTTCTAGGTAAATTTTACCTTCTTTTCAAGTTCTGTTTCTGAGGTCATCTGTTTAACAAAACTGATAAGGTAACAGGATACTGTAGTGAAAAAGCATCATTGTTCTGGAGTGGAAAAAGATGAGGATCAGAAATACAACAACTCTTTCCAGAAGTTTGTTTGGAATGGAGCTTAGACATTTGGAGCAGTAGCTGAGGGGGGCAAAGGGCTTTGTGGGGGTCCTGAGGAAGGTTTTGGGTTTCAGCCATGCCCCTCAAATCTCCATCAGCACACCCAGAAACTTCCTTTGATATGCAACTTCTTTTGATATGCTTTGATAAGAACTATCAATTTCTTAATTACAAGTAGAGTTTATAGAGAACTGATTAGAATACTCTGCTACATTTTTAATCTCTGACGCCCTCTCTAAGCTACAATGATGTGCTTCATATGCAAGTAGAGCTTCGTCACAAGTCCCCCCAGTCTCAGCCCAAGGTCCAATGGCAGGGTTCCCCTTCGCTCGCCTGGAAAGAAATTTTGGAACCACCTTTGTTTGAGGATGAACATAAAACAATTCTTTTAACATGAGAGACCCTGAACTGTGTTTATATAAGCGTTAAAACTGAAGAAAATGTATGTTGTTCTCACATTATTCTTTCAACTTACATAGGAAAAGTATTAAAACCCTCATTGTAACAAACATGCATAACCCTCATCCCACAAACAAGAACATTGCATCACAGAGTATTAACAGAGAAAAGAATATGTGACAAGTTCAGTGCAGGGCAAAAATGTAACACCTGTTCCAGTTATTACAAACTCAGTCTTATCTTTGTGCTATCTTACTGTTAATGGAAAGTAATCTGTGTTTTTTTTAATTTCATGGCCAAGGTAATATAGATGAAAGCTTTGCAAGTCTGCATTATTAATAACCACTCATGAATATTGTGACAAGAATTAGGTTTTTTGCCCTACAGTATAATTGTGTTTCTGTATCCAAGCTGGCCTTTAATTTCTTAAACCTTTTCTTTTTGACTGTGGAGAAAAATATCAGAAAAAAAAATACAGCTTTGGAAAAATTAATAATTACAGTATTATCCCATCAGAAAGCTTTGGGCTGTTAATCTGAAATTAGGCCTTTAGCACACATACCCATAATATAAATATGTTTTTTATACAGATAAAAAGTTCAAGGAGCCAAGTCTGGAAAAGTCAATTGATCCTAAGGATTCTCCAGAAGAGAGCTGAGCCAGTCCTCACACCAGCTGGGAACTATTAGAGGAGCTGGAGATGGGGAACTTTGTTCACTATTTAAGCCTTAGATGGTATCAGTGCGATGATGTCCCTTTTGAATTCATTCCCACACTAAGCACACATCAGGTACCAGCTACTGTGTTAAATTCATGGTGTGGAATTCTCAGTGGCCATACCATTCTGATATTGTCCAAACTCCACTGACCGTACCCATTGGCACTGGGGTAGACATCCTATCCTCTGTCCCAAAAGATGTCTCAGGGATTTTCAAAGTGGAGCCAAGGACTGAGATTCAAGTAGTGACAGCTGCATTTGGTTTGGGAGTGAGCAGCTTTCCTGCATCACAGCCTGTCTGGAAAAGGAGATTGTGAGAGAGACATGCAAACCAGCAGACAAGGGATACACTAAGAGGTCTCTGGCAGTTGTAAAAACCTCCTGCCTTGAGTTACAGAGAGATGAACACCAGGGGCAGCCTTTGGCCACATTCTCCATCATGTAGAGGATATCGACCTACAGCAAGGTGAGCGAGAAGTCAGAGAAAAGGGTAGAGCTAGGGGAAGACACAGCCACAACATGACCTTCCTTAGAGTCTATGTACCAATTCTTGGATGAATCCAGTTGAATAAAGTTTCTGTCACTTGTATCTGGAAGAATATCAATTGCGTGCTGAGTACTACAGAATGTACCAATGCGTTTCATCCACTGAGTGTGTGTGTCTTCACTTTGCAAATCATGTTGTACATGTGTTTAACAGCTGGGAAACACATAGATATCGTGTAGACCAGATTCCATGTTTTTACAGATAAAAAACTTGAGGAGTAGCTCAGGCGTGCTGTTTTCTCTAAATCAAAAGTTGAATAGCTGGCAGAGCAAGCACTTGATTAGCAACTGGGGGCTATTCCATTTCAAAAGTCTATACATGTGTCATCACTTGCATGATTATACACACATACACATCTACTGTAATTAGTGTTGTCTACCATTGATGGCTCCACTTGGCCTTGACTTTGGAGTGGTTACTCTGCACCATGAGAACACAGTGTGTGACATCGTTGAGATCATCTCATTGTCACTCGTTGGCCCAATCTGACATTGGAGCTGAGAGGGCTTAGGGGGGTTGGGAGATCTGTATGCACACCTCCCGTCATTTGATCTGGTTCTCTTTTCAATAATGGAAGATTTGTTTGTTCTTTCCTATTTTTCTCTTCATTTTTTTTTGTGAAGTGTCATTACCACGGCCCCTCACTCTAAATAGCAGATTTGGCTCCGGTTTGGAAGCACTGGGGCCCCCCTTACTTCAGTTCCTGAATATTAAGAGGGCTGACAAGAACTTAACATTAATAGCCCCTGGCAGTGAGAACAGAACTTCCTAATTGCTCAGCAGCCAACACGAAAACAGTAGCACTTACCTACCCCAGGATCAGAGCTTCCTCGGATGCTAAGAGGTTAGATGATAACCTACCTGTTCTTTCTCACCCAAAGATTCAAGACGCTACTTTTCTGTCCCAACCTCATGACCAGAACACAAATAACTTCAAAATCATAACATACTCCACGCTTCCAAGGAAATATTTTTAAAGGGAAGCTCAACTAAAATTTAAGAATCTCAAAATCAAATATATAGAATTTTAAAAAGTTGCATTTTCTAAAAGTCATGGAGATGTGGTGCAGTGAACAGAGTTGTGATTTCAGAATAAAATAGTCCTAGAATTAATAGAAATCAGTGAAATCTCAGTTTTACCACTTTTTTTCTAATTTGTAAAGTGGTACTTCCCCTTCTGAGCATCGTTCTTATTATTTGCCTTAGATTACGATACTCAGAAATCAAGATTTGAGGCAAAGCTTTAGCAGTTATTTCAGAGTGAAACAGAGTGAAGTAAAGAGGGAGTTGGGGGAAAGAAGGGGGTGACAGCAAGCTGGTCACTCTTGGTGTCAAGCATAACACATCACTCATGTGCGGGGTCATCTTCCTATAGGTCACATAAACTTCCCTTTCTTGAAACAGTTGAGAGGTGGGAGAAGTTATCCACAGAGGAATGAATTATCCAGCTGCCCACTGGTCAACGTAATGCCAGAGTGTGTGAACTCAGGAGTACTTCTGGACTACCCATGTGTGGGCACAGAGTGAAGCTGTCCCACCTCAGTGACAACCTGTGGCACCAGCGTGAGTGAGGTCTGTTGTGCTGAGTCCTCGAAAAGTGTAGCAGAGCTCACCAAGTTTGATGCCTAAGTAGGAACTGAGATGAAACCAGGAGCCAAGTGGCCAAGGAGACCAATGAAAGCAAAAATACCTGAGGTGGCGAGAGTGGGTTATGTGTCTGATTTTTTAAATTATTTTTAGTTGATTTTTTTAGAGAGAGAAACACTGACCCCTTGTTCCACTTATTTAGGCATCCACTGGTTGATTCTGGCTTGTGCCCTGACAGGAAATGGAACCCGCAAGCTTGACGTATCAGAACAATGCTGTAACCAACTGAGCTGCCCCGGCCAGGGCTTCTTCTGATCTGGAGGAGTGGTTCTGAAATTCTACAGAATCACCCTGGCTAATATGTCTCAGTAGATTGAGTGCCAGCCTGCAAACCAAAGGATCTCTGGTTCGATTCCCAGTCAGGACACATGCCTGGGTTGCGGGCCAGGTCCCCAGAAAGGGGTGCACAATAGGCAGCCACACATTGACATTTCTCTTCCTCTCTATCTCCCTCCTTCTTTTTCTCTCTAAAAATAAATAAATAAAATCTTTAAAAAATAAAAAATGAAAACTCTATAGAATAAATTATGAAAAGGACTTGGTATATAGTAGATATTTTATTCATGTTATATAGCCAGAATGTTTTGCTTCATCAAGTTAAGATGAGTTCCTGTGTGTTCAATTTATAGACAGCTTTCCTCTCATACTCCGACTCAGTTTCTGGGCAGTTGGGGAAAAGAAAGTCTTCTTACCCACTCTTACGTTTCCTTCCATGGGCAGTTAGACTGCGAGAACAGGGCTGAAGCGGATCCGAAGCAGGTCAGAGAGAAAGCAAAGAGCAGGTAGCACAAAGCTGAGGCAGCACTGGGCATTTAGGTTTGAAGTCAGACTGAGGTGAAGGAGTGGGTGTGCCTCGGAAACTTTCTGAATGTTTTCCACAGAGCAGCAGGGAACGAACAATTGGGAAGAGCAATTATGTCTCATCAAGCCAACTGGTTACTCTGAAGAGCTGCATTACTGGATACTGTTGAAAGTAAAAGAGGCCCCAAAATATAATGTATCTAGCAAAGTGGTGTGTTCACCTTCTGGTTTTGAGCTGTTTCTATAGCAAGTCATACTTAGATTTGGGGTAGTTATCATTTTAAGTTTGGGAGACATACTTCATCTGAAAAACCCAAAGGAGAGAATTCATTATGCAACGTTTTAAAAAAATTATTATCATAAAGAATTGGAGTTTTAAATAAAAATGTTAAATTAAAACACAGCCATTAAGTGAATGTGAGCACAACATACATAACTTTTTCTACTTTGGTTTTCTCATCTCTAAACATGTCTAATAAAATTGAATTCCCAAATTTGTTTTGACGGTTAAAGAAATTTACAAATGAAAAAAAGTTGCCACTGGGTTAACAATCAGAAATTGTCAGCCTTTTCTGATTTTTTGTGTGAGCCTTGAGTGTATACAAATCATTCGCGTTTCACTTTTTTCGGTGAATTACCTTCAGTGTGATGAAATAAATTGAGACCATTTGGGGAATAAAGCCCACAGCTGTGGCTCAGTAATATCGTGGGCACCAGGAATGCCCATGAGGAAATGCTCTCCCGGGAGACCCCCATTCCTTACCAGCAGAGTGCTTAGCAGGGTGTCTTCTTGGGGTCTCTTCTCCTCTTCCTTGACAACATTTTGCAAGATGTTACAAGGAGAAACCACTAATTTTTAGGACAGTCATTATTTCACAAAGTTGCTCCTTTAAATTCTTCTGGCTTTCTTGTACAGTGTCTTCTATTAAACTATCTACTTTAGAAGCTAAAGCATCAACCAGTTACACATCTGGATTTTATTACTGATTCAAAAAGTGACTTTGGGTAAAATTAGCCTCCTTCATAGCTTGTCCCTCTACATGAAACATGAGAGCTTGAAATACCTGCTATGAGGTAATCTGGCTGGAAAATATCAACTTTGTACCTAATTCTATCCACTTGATCATAAAAAGAAAATGTATCTCTTCTGTAACACTCACCTCGTTCAATCACACACAGGGAGTTTCAATAAACAGAAGGGACGTTTGACGTGTTCATTGTCTAAGTCACGAGTTCTGGTTTGAAGGTAACACTCACTCTTTGTATAGTGGTGTGTTTGATGTTACAGGGAAAAGAGTGAAGGGTAGAGAATCAGATTTCACCCTGGGGCATCTCTGGTAAAATTGCAATTGCTCTACATCTGTTGATTGATCCTGAACAAGTTAAAGAAAATAAAATGTGTAAAAATAGTGCTTAAAAATGAAAAAAATATAAAGGTATTTTAACTATATCCAAAGGGCAATGATTTTACACTAGGAGTGTATACAAAGGTATTTCTGAGTATAGAAGAACATACTAGAATTCCCATTTATAATTTTTCTCATCATTTTTATTGCTACTTTTATTTAGCTTTATTTTACAACATACATAATATATCGATACAATAGTCTAGGTGTATAAATTATTAAAAAGTAAAGAAATACATAGTAAACTATTTTGAGAAACATAATCTGAATTTAATAATTAAGCATGTCCAATGGAAGTTTGGACACCACTGGCCCAATGGGTTAAATTCAGAACATTGTAGAAAATGCAGATATTAATATTTATTGACTCCCCGCAGGAGAACGATGTTGCCAAGGTCCTATTTCAAGGTCTCCATTCTTGCTATTCCAACTGCCTAAAACGTTCTTTCTCCCAAGATCTACTTACCTCATTCCCAAAGTCCTCTAGGTCTCTTCAGATACTACCATTCTCGTAAGTCTCCCTGCACGCCCTCTCTGAAATGCGATACCCCTTGTCCCAATGTTTGATTCAGCCTGCTACTCTATTTTATCGGTACTTCTTAAGACCTGTCACCACCTACTGACCTGGTACCTATCTTACTTATTTTTCATACTGCACTTCAGCTTGTGCACTCTCTGCCTTTCCACAAGAAAGTAAGTTCACGGAAGCAGAACATTTGTGTATTTAGTTTATTGTTCTATCCCTAATTTCGAAACTTATAATATCTATATGCAAGTGCTGATACATGTTATGTGGTATATACAATTTTATTTATTCATCACAACCAAGAAATGTAGACATTATTTTTTTACACTTCTAGCTGAATAAGCTGAGTGTCCAATGGTAGTCAACAACTTCTCCAAACCTCAGAGCAAGAAATAGGCATCCGCTGAGAGAGAGCCAGAGGAGGGAGGTCAGCCGGCCAGCTGAAACAGGGAGAGAGGTCAGACTCGTTATGTGGGTTCTCCAGGAGTCAGGGTGGAGTCAAGGAATAGAAACGAAGGGAGAGTGACTTCAGATCTTAGCAGAGATGACCCGAGTCAAAATGTACAGTCTACAGAAAGCGAGTTCCTGGGAAATAGAGCTATTCAAGAAAAAGTGTGTGATCAGGTTGCAGGGCCGTGGAAATGATGATTAACGTGCTAGAAGGAACAGGGAATGAGTTGCTTTTTCAAGTAACTTGCATGGTTTTCAAGTATAAATTTTTAATAAAGTGTTACTGCCAGTGACACCAATTATGAAGTTTCTGTGAGAAAATAAATCCTGGAATGTTCAATAAAAGTAACAAAAAATTATCATTTTATTGCTATGATTTAAACCATTGCTGTGATGGAAGTAACCTTCATGGAACATCTACTGTAGCAAATACTGTGTCAGGCATGTTTACTATTTTTTTTAACACACGGCATTTTTAAATGAGGACACTAAGATTCAGAGACGTCCTGTGACTTCTGAAAGCCAACACAGTGAGGAGGTCACAGACCTAGACCATGAGGCCAGACTTTGAAAGTGCCTGCTAGCCCTGTACAGGGTCCAACAGAAGTAATGCCTGCTTGAGTGTGGTTGGTGGGGTAATAATATGGGTGTAATAACTTACAGTTTTAATGTGAACATTTCACCTAAAATATCATATGGTGTGCTTGAGTGTGATATGGTTACATTGCAGAATTACATGCTTGTGATTTTGTAATAAATGATTTTATAACAAAAGGGTGCGCTATTTGTGCCAGACCCTGTTTTTTTTTTTAAGATTTTATTTATTTACTTTTAGAGAGAGAGGAAGGGAAACACCAATGTGTGGTTTCCTCTCACACGCCCCCTACTGGGGACCTGGCCCAAAACCCAGGCATGTGCCCTGACTGGGAATCAAACCAGAGATCCTCTGGTTTGCAGGCTGGCACTCAACCCACTGAGCCACACCAGCCAGGGCTGGACCCTGTATTTTTGCCAACTATCTTAGTTAGATATTTTAAAGCTAAGAAATAAATTAGTTGAAAATGTATGTAAGTTAAGAGGGAAAGTACTGAAATTATTTTTTATGGCTCAAATAAAGACATCTGAGCCTTTGCTGTTCCGTTTTGATTCTGCTGGAGGAACCGCCGTGACTGTGAGTTCTGGAATTCAGGAAAGCACACCTGACACAAACCTACCCTAGTGAAGCTGGGCTGGCCACTTTTTTCCAGCAAAGAGAGTCTAAAAACAATGGCTTAAGTGTTTCAGAATAAAATATTTCAGTCAATATATTCTAATATAGTAACTCAACATATTCACTTATACCCTACTACATTTAAACAAGAGAGGTAACTGATTAACTAATTCATTCATTCATTCCTCATAACTGTTTAAATACATACAATGTTTTAATCTTCTGAATTATTTTCTGACTGTGAAAGGAAAATTCCCATTTATGAACTTTGAAAAAGACAGGATCTATTTTTTTAATTATTACTATCAAAATACTTTCTCTCTGTAGTCATGAAGTGTGTTCTCAGACATGTTAGCATGAAGTTTTTGGTCAGCTAATGTAAACAAAACATTATGTAGTATTTATGTGATGGCTACACTTTACCCACATAACTTTTTCAATCCAGCGCAAGTTCGGTTCGCTGTTGACTCCCCATGTAATAACCGTGGAAACCGAGGCAAAGGAGTACTATGTGCCCTGTCCAAATTTACACAGTTAGTGTAAGTACTTAGCCCTGGGCTAGAAATTTGAGGGAATTTATAATGATATGCCAAGTGAATCACCTATCCTTAAAAATTACAACTCTGAAATATTTGATTACTGGATAAATAAATAAGTAAATGGAAGATCAATTGAGTAACTAATAAAAGAGCTAAAGGCCATTATATAATCAAATGCTATCTTTGTGGTTACTGAAATGAATTGTTTTGCAACCTGCAGAGAAAAAATACAATGTTGATCTGGTGTTTGAGCTTTAGGAAAGAGAAAGCAATCCTATTAATTCAACACATGTATATTATTCACATAATGCTTAAGGGCCGTTAAGCTGGATCCTAGGTATATAGACCAAAGTCTGCTGTCCTCACATCTTTCTAGAGGGAGAGGAAGATTTGCAAACAAAAGTTGCAAAAGGTTTTGGCTCAGACAATAATAGGATACAAATAAGATGGACAGTGTTATAGAAGGGAAAGACAAGGCTGAGTGTTTTTCTGAATGTTGATAGAAAATGCATATGAATATCATTTATAATTCAAGTCAAATTGCCGTTTGAAGCAAAGAGCTCTCGCACCCACGTCCTCATGTTTTATATTTGTTTGAATTCTTTTTGTAAACTTCAGTGAACATTGCAACTGAATGCCGTACGTTCCATTCCATGAATAAGAAATAGACCTTAGCTCGGTTTTCTGTTTTTCTGTAGCCAAATGATGTCTGTGCCATTAGAGTAAATTAGTACTCCAGGGTGATTTCTTTCACTAGAAAAATATGCAGAAGTCAAATTATCATAGACATTATCAACAAAAACCACTGATCTCTTTTCAGAATATGTACTCATTTCAACGAACTTAAACATCCTGCACAAATAGGATGTCTGTTCTAATTTGCATATTTGTAACTGTCTACATTCCCCTTGCAGACCTGCTTATATATATATTTGGATATTATTCATCCTTTAAGAGGTTGGGAGATTACTTGAAATGTAACATATTAAGTTAAGATGCGTCTAAAGGACCCAGAACAAACGTTAAGTGTAACACAATCCGAAAGCACAATTACTTGCTTAATGACACTGAATTTGTGTCCAACAGTGCATGCTGTGATGGACAGAAGTGTCCAGAGTCACAGCGTAGTTTTCCGATGTTACCATTTCAACAGGAAGGCTTTAGACAGATCCAGAAATGAAATACTTTTTGTAAATCATCAAAAATTGAAGTGAAGATTGCTGAAGAAAGGATGCTAAAGGTCCAGGGACTAGGGCAAAAGAATCTCAGACAGCAGACCTGCCAGGGACAGGCCCGAAGTGGTACAGAGTAGAGCTATCCTTGGCCGCCTGTCATGCCAAGTGCTGTGCTAGGATTACTTGTTTTGTTTATGAAATAATTTGGGCCTCCTCTGAGTCCATGATGCTCATTTGGAAGTCGACTCTGAGATGTGGAGGAGAGGAGGAAATGCAGAAGGAAAATGACACAGAGTTCTAGGCTCTTGTGGACTTTGCTTTCAAGAAAAAGAATACATTTGAAGACATTGTTACTTTATACCCACAGAGTAACCATGTACAATATTGTCTACAACCTGTGCGTGCTTGTGACGTATGTTGACATAGTGTAGATAAGCGATGCCAGACTAATCATAATTATATTTTTATTTTTGAACAAATTCATTAAGAAGGCCATGTTTTTCTAGACACACTGAGCTTCTCCTTAGCATGAGAAACAACCCATGAGTGAATCAGAGGCCAAAATAGTTAACCGCAAGTTTGCCTCTCAAGATAGCAGAAGCAGCTAGAAATTTTAGTTCAAGTTAATGCCATGTCTTGGGATATATACACCTTCCGAATATATTGACTTAAACCTTATTTATTCCAGTGAGAGTCTGGAACTAGGTCATAGCCCATTTGTCCCACTTTGGAAAGGGTTCTCACTAACTGTACCTGCTAACATGCATCAGTTTGCTTAGTTTTCCTGCCTTCTGAAGTGGCTTTTAAAAAAATACGGGTTCAGAGCCACCACCAATGTGCCCAGAAAGAAGCTCAGTTCAACTCTTGGAACACTAGGAAGCTCCCTCAACTACTGATCACCAAACGTAAAATGTGGCCTTCGTGCCTTGAACACTTTCTTATTTTCCCTCTGGCTATGGAAAGGTTTGCTCTCTACACCCGGAAGGAGCTCTGAGCCCCAGCTCTTCGCTGCTTCCTTCTCCTCCCCCTTCTTTTACCGGTACATTTAGACATACGTACATATTCTTTGATACCATTATTTCATACTGGAAATTTTGACAGGCTGCATTTTCTTGGTAACTCTGATCAATATACTTTGTAATTTGCATTGCTATTTTGTTTTTATCTCATTAGACTTTCAAATAATATATTTTAGTTTTCTTTTAATTTTTAATTTAATTTTTATTGTGCTTAGAGGATATGATGCATGGGAGTTTTATTTTTAGAATATAAAAGAGGCTTACTTTATAGTGTAGTTTGTGACCAATATTTATAAGTATGCCTAAAAAACAAATATTGTTTCTTCTTTGTGTGAAAGTTTATTTTCTCTTTATTTTCTCACTCCCTTTTTGTCAATAATGGCTCTAGTTCTTGGATTTTATTATTCAAATTTCCATATTTATTCAATTATATTTATTATTTTATAAAATAATAATAATAATTTTCTGTTTCATCTAACCATTTGTAATAAAGTTGTGTTTAAAAATGCAATCCAGATCCTTTGTGACCATGAAAATACCCCTTTGTAAATCATCTGTATATATACTTATTTAATTTTTTAGAATGAAAATATAAAAAGAGGGAAAAATTTTACAGCACTATTTTAAAATCCAAACTGTAAAGTATTGTGTGAGTCCAACACCAAATACCCCGGTCTGCTCTAGTTTGATAAACAAGATAGAGACTTTTATGTTCATTTCAAGGTAAGAAAAAGAACTTGGAGGCCAATAGTTTCAAACCTAGCTCATACATTTACTCTGAGACTTGGTCATCTTCCCTCACCACTGGGCTTGCTAGTGTTTTCATCTGTGTAAAACCAGAAAAAAATTGTTTCACACATTTGTTATGAAAATTAATAAAGTAATGTATGAACAATTCCTAGTATACTTGGTGGCGCACAGTAAGTGCTGTTTAAATTACAGACATTATTGTGACTTCAGTCACAGTTACAATTGAGAAACAAGTTAGCAGCAATTCATATGGTATCTTGTTTTCACAGCTATTGTCTTTTTGTTCACACAGGAAATCTAGGGAAGGAGGAAGAATCCCAGTTCCTTTCCTGACGCCCAGATGCGAATCCTGACAGAATTCCAGGTAAAGTGGTCTGTTTAAGGTCACTTACAAAACCAGTGAACAGTCAGGCCTTGAACTGGGCTCATTTGACTGCAAACCTAGCATTTTTATCCCAACTTACTGTATCTTAAAGCAGGAGGGTAATATGTCTTTTGCATGAGTCCTCAAAGGCAGCTGGGGGAAGAAAAACCGCAAGTGAAATATATGAGAGCACGAACAACATAACTGAAAAACTGAGGTCAGGAGGACACGCCCTGAAGAACAACACACGGATTCAGAGAAGGGGAGGGGCAGGGCAGAGACTGCCCCTGGAGTCCGGCAGAGAAGGACAAGAAATGCGGGCCCAAGAGGCCACGCTCCCAATGAGAAACGCCTATGGGGACAGTCTTCACTATTACTGTTATTCCAACAAAGAGCCACAGTGGCTGCCTGGGCCTTGGGCCCAAACCACTTGCTCCTTTGTAAGTGTGTTGTGAATTGCACTGACAGCTCTGTTTTTATGTAACAGTTTTCAAGGGAGAGATGTGAGGAGAAAACAACATTAACTAGAGCTCAGATTGCATCAGTTTGTTGGATTAATAACTCAATGTCTTCCATTCCCTATTTTTATTCCCAAACTATTAAAATTAAAAGGAAACAACATAAAAAAATACTTGCTACAGTTATGAAACATTACCTACAGTGTTCCATTTTTTTTTAAGATTTTACTTGTTTATTTTTTAGAGAGAAGGGAAGGGAAAAAGAAAGAAAGGGAGAGAAACATCAATGGGTAGCCTGTGGCATGTCCCCAGCCAGGGAGCTGGCCCCCACCCCAGGCCGGTGCCCTGACTGGGCATCGAGGCTGTGACCCCTCGGTTTGCAGGATGACACCCAATCCACTGAGCCACACCAGCCAGGGCTACAGTGTTCCAATTTGTAAGGGCATCCCTGCGGGGCTGACTCAAAAAGAGTCAGAAAGAAAAAGAAAGGAAAAGGGAAGAAATTAGTTGTATTGTGAGTTAGAAAGGAAAAGGGAAGAAATTAGTTATAATTTTTAACATCAGATCCTCTCTCAAGCACTTTTTATATCTTAGTCCATGCAATCCTTGGAACAACTGTGTGAAATAGAAGTTCGCCCTGTAAAAGGATTGGTGAACTATGGCCCATGGATAAAATCCAGCCTGCTGCCTCTTTTTATAAAGTTTTATTCAAACGCAGCAGTCCTCATTCATGGACTATGACTGCTTTTGAGTTGCCGTGGATGAATCGAGTCATTGCAAAGAGAAAAAGTGGCCAGCAAAGCCTCACACAGTACGATTGCTGAGTCCAGAATGTGGAAAAAGACTCACTGAGAAGAAAGGTTATGTTCAATGTCAAATAGCTCTCAGTCTTTTGAAGGTAGAGATTGATCTCAGGTTTTCCCCGTTCGACAGGAGATGAAATCCAAAGACCTCTGGGGCAAGCAGAATGCACTTCTCTTCAAGAGGTTCCGTCGCACACACTTCTGAGAACATCCTTTCCTCTTAGAGCATACGGGGGCTGACGTGGGGAAAGAGCGCCGCGCAGAAAGAGTGGTATGAGAACCAGTTTCCCTCATCCTTGTCGCCAGGACCCCTAACTCATGGAGTGAAATTTAAACGAAGGGCTATAAGCAGTTATGTTCTGTGATCCAGGAAAGAAACACAGATGCATGTTTGGGATATCTTTCCGTGCCAAGTCAAAGTTTTGTTTCCTTGCTAATATATGTGCGTGTGTGTGTTTCCTCTCATAGGATGTCCTTTTAGATATGATAGCTCTTTGAGGATTTTTTTTAAATTTCCTATTGCCCTACCCAGGAAGAAGGGCTGAAGAAAAGCTGCTGGCTTCAGCCTCAAGGCCAGCAAGCAGGAAGAGAGCGTGGTAGGCCAGAGGAAACATCTGGACAGAGAAATGTGAATTGTGAACCAAGGGCAGGTCTCTTAAAATGTTTCTGTCAATAGTCGTCTGGCATCGCCTGATAATCTCCCGTCGGTTTTAGGTTTCTGAGTTTTCACCCCATCAGATCATAGAGTCACACAGCCATGAGATTATGTTAAAAAAGCAACATGATACAGTTGGAAAAGCCCATAGTGGTGCACTCAAAAATGGAATCAAGCCCTACTGCTCTACTGGGCATCCCAAACCCCAGTTTCTTTATTTGAAAAGAGGAGCAAAATTCTGCCTCCCGCCTGCCTGCCTTACAGGATTACTGCAAGGATCAAAGTAGATATAACAGGTGAAAATGCTTTTAAGCCACTGGAGACTGTAAAAATTAAAAACTATCAGTGTCACAGCGCTGAGGAGGATGGTGTTGGTGGCAATGACAATGGCAAGGATGAACAACCGAGATCATTTTCTTCCAAAGGGAAAATGACTACTGTTCAGAACTGTTCTGGGACAGCCCTTCAAGCCAGAGTGACCCCAAGGACACTGGAGATGTGGCCACAGCCGCCCTTCTTAAGCTTCCAGCTTCACAGTGTGTTTCATTTCTGAGCATCATACTTCAATGTGCGACAGCAGGGGAAGAACTTACCTCGTTTCAGCCAGACCACTGGTACAAGAAAGCCCTCATTTGGAAAGCAAGGGGAAGAAGACATGTGGAGGGATAGGTCCTCGAGCCCCCCCGTCGGTGGTCTCTTACCATGTAGTCATTTCTGTTGATACAGTTCCACCATACGTCCCCTCCGTCACCTCAGAATCAATGGTCTCCAAGCCAGCTTTCCTTCCCCACAGACTCCTGCCTCTTCCTCACTGAGGAAGTTACACCAAAGTACACTTTTCCATGAGTTGCTCTGTATTATATCTAGTATAAAATACATGGCTTTTTTTCTCTAAAACATGCAAATCTGCTCCCACTTTTTCAAGCCCACTTCCACTGATTCTGCCCAGACCTTTACCAGATCTCTCTTACTACGGCCTCCTTTATCTGGCTTCTCTGCTTCCCACCGTTACCCATCCGTCTTCCCTGACGTCTCTGTCATGCACATTTCCTTTAGAGTTTAGGGCTTAATGACTCCCCATCGCTTTCTCTCCACGCTCCCATAGGATGGGGTAGCAGGTGCTGCTATTGAAGGACTTGGACTCCATGCGTTGCAACTGAGTGTTTGCTACACATTCACATGCTCCACCAGACCGCGGAAGCTCCTTGGAACTAGTGCTGGGGATTGCATGGCACGCGGCATAGAACACAGACTCGTAAGTCACTCCTGAGCAACGGGTCGAGGGTACACCTTTTTATGAGCGCTTTCAATACAGCTAACAGCATGGAGATGCTTTGGTGCCCTGTGATTTGCAAGAAAACAGAAACAAAAAAAACAAAAAAAAGCATTCTTCAGGTCCATTTTCCCTCCTCTCAAGTTTTGTCCTGCTGAAAATCTGCTGGGTATCTTATAACTTTTTCAACTTGTGCATATGGGGTTAATCTTAACCGACCGATTTGTTATGACAACCGTGATTTCAGAAAGCATATCGCACGCTGTAAACCACTACTGCCACGGAACGGTTGTAATCTCTCCTTCAGTGGACCACTAGCTCATTCATGAGACCATTGCTCTCGGTAGTCAGGGTGTCCATAGAATTCTAAGATACACTGATTTTATCATGTATTTAAATATTTAAATTCATCATATAAAATGTGTTTACTATCAGAAAGTGTGATTATGATACAGGAATGCAACGTGAAAATCATAATGTTACAACAGCAGCTAGGGAGAAAGTTGTGGGAGGACATCTTTCTGCAGAAGTTTTCTACGATTTCTGTTGTTGACGTCTGCTTGCTTGCTCCATGTACATGCAGTTTGTCTGTTGTTGGTACGGCATAGGAGCTACCCTTCTTAGAAAGATATTAGGGAACAAAATCTCAAGATACAGAAAATTCTAAAATTTAACTTAGCTTTCTCCATAAATTTGGGAAAGATTTGTATGATTGAATAACTTGTTCCTGTGTTTCCTGAGGATATTATGTATGATTTGTTTGTACCAAAATCTTTATTTGAAAAGATAAAGACAGTTCTTAAAATCAGATTTATTTCATGATTACCACATGCTAAGAACTAAGAATTGCATTTTGTTATACTTCAAGCAAAAGTCTTGCTTTTTTTTATTCCTCCAAACTTGTAAATACCAGAGATGACACTTAGGGACCTTGGGAAAATTAACAGCAACAGTATTACCCGGACTCACAGAAGGGGCGTTCGCAACCAGCCTCATTGGACAGCACTGGAACTAGAGTGAGTTCCACTGTTGGCACAGCGCAAGACGACTAAGGTTACCCGAGGACATGGCACAGGGAGGGGCCCTACATGTCTGGAAGTATAGTTAGTGACAAAAGGAAAACTGACTAGAAAGGTCAGGGGCGGGTCACCTTGTACGGTGGTAACATCTCGATGTGCCGTGGGTCAGCCAGCACCAGTAGTTCTGAAGAACTCGGGGTGTGGGGGCAGAGGGGCTGGGGCGAATTCCATCCCTGCTGCTTACAAGCTGAGTAATATTAGGCAAGTGAACTTACCATCACCAGTCTCTGTTATATTTGTAGTGTGAGAATAATAATAGTTAATAAAACAGTTTTACACCCATGCATATATATACATTTTAGGATCACATATATAAAATTGCTTTCTACCTAAAAAATGTTGATAGCTACTAAAATGCTGGTATCAACAAACATAGGAACTACAAGAGTAATGAGTTATATGATCAATCTTGGTTTCTTTTTTGCTGACGTTTTACGCCTGGACATTCTGGAAAGCAGGTCCAGCACGTGAATATATGATAACCCACTGAAGAGATCAGACCCTTGATGGTGTAAACTAGACAGAGCTCAGCACTACCACGTTTTACGTGTGGACCGCGGGTACGGAAAAGCCGCAGCTAGTGCTGTTGTTCTCACGAGAACGATATCGTAATGTAACGTCTGTTACAACTGCAGTCTTGTCTGTAAGGATCCTGAAATCCTGTTACGTGGAAGTTTGGTTATGCAGCTGTGGTGCTTCCTCCCAGCGACCTCCAATCGGCGTGCCGGCCAAGTCGCCACCAGCTCAGGAGCTCATCAGACATGGGGACCGCTCCCCACACACTCTGCACACGGATGTGTCCGCTGCAGCTCTTCGATGGTTCTGCATCTGTCATCTGTGTTGTTTCCAGGTAAACATTCTCATTTCACAACACATGTCTGCCTGGCCACAAGTACACGTGAGGAGAGAAACAACCATTTTTTCTGACGTAATTATGTGGTGGTTTTCTTCCTCGAGTTTACAATGCTCAATGAATTATGAATAAACTTCTTTAAAACAAATTCTTATTTTTTTGTTTTATTAAATGTATTAGGGTAACATTTGGTTAATAAAATTGTATAGGTTTCAAGTGTGAGCTTCTATAACACGTCATCTGTGTACTGCATTGTGTGCTCACCACCCCAAGTCAAGTCCCCTTCTGTCACCAGGTGTTTGGTCCCTTTTAAACAAACAACAACTCATAGACACAGACAAAAAAAAAAAAAAGTATGGTGGTTACCAGAGGGGAGGAGGAGGAAGAAAAGGGAAGAAAAGAATAAACATTCTTGAGGGTTCTATTCCCCTGAATATGAAGGGAAAACTACATTTCCCCATAGGAAGGAGGTACTGGCTTTTCTCAATAATGTTCAGTGGGAACAGTTGTGCTGTGATGAGCAAAGGTTTGAAGGACACAAGTCCTGGTCTCACATCTCTGCTCCAGTTGGTGTAAGATGCTTCTCTCTGTTCGAATGACTTGAACTCTGTGAACCTCAGCGGCACCATTAGTAACAGCTACCACATGGGTGTGTAAGATCTGAGATGTCTCACACTCCATCCAGCACTGTGCAAACACTGGTTATTACTGTAATGACTTTTTTATTACGTTTATAAGGGAAAGAGTGCTGGAAGTTATAACTAAGAATTTCAGTCCTTTACAATTCCATAAACAATATCATGGAAACCCTTAAATGCTAAGATTAAGGACCATGTATATCAGGAGGGTATATATGTATGCTTTATACACAAATATATATATATATATGTTTATTCAGAGCAAATAATATGGTCACTAAAATTGGTCACAATTTTAAACAAAATGACCATTAGTGCTATAAAGTATATAGCATGTAAAAGAACTATGTTGAATAAAATCTTCCTAGCTAAATAATATCTAGAGTATGTAATGTGTTCTCACACACACAGGAAATAGCATTAAGAAGAACAGGAAATGAAAGTGCTAATGAGCCCAGATGCAGATGAAATTTCCCCTCACACGTGTGGTAGGTTAAGCACTAGGGAACCTGGGGGCTTCTCACGCCTGTAGCCCTGAGGCCAGGCAGGGTCTCAGAAGGTCCCCTTAATCCAAGAGAAATGTAAGCGCAATAGGCCAGACTCCACGTCCACATTTTACTCTATCTTTGGAATATTTTCAGATCAGTCTGCTCTCCCAACTTCTTCCCCGGTGCAGATAGCAAAGTTTGTTTCTGAACTCTCCAAGGGCCCAGTTCTCCCAGCTCTGGGTCCCCATGCAGAGTGTGGCACCAGCCAAGTAGTAGCCGCTGCCTGGCATGGGGACTGAGGTCTAACATTCCTCGGACCGTATGGGCATGTGAAGGGGCACAACTTTTTGTTACATGGAGTGTTCTGTGTACTGAGGGTCATTTCACTCCTCCTTCTCACAGTGTGAAATTCTAGAATTAATTGAAAACAAAAGAGTTATCACACATTTCCCAATGTTTCCTGAGGGGAATTACCACCCATGTTGAGAAACTCTGGGCTTGGAGCCAGTTCTTGCTGAGGTCAGAGTTTTAAGAGGAATTTGAAAACCACTGTCTCTTCTCTAGACCCTTTGAGCCAGGAGGAAAATAAGGTTTCTGTGGTCCAAAGATGAAGGTCTGTGTAGACAACATCAGGCATTTTATTGGTTGCCAGAAATCTAAAGCCCTTGCCTGTTTACATAATCCCCACCTGTCATTATATGTTAATGAGGGCCCAGATTTAACTTTCCAAACTCCCAGGTAAATACGGGTGAAGGTCTGTAAACTCACTCTCCAGCCCAGATTATCTGTATCTGAGATTAGCGATGGGAGAGAAGAGTTACATTTTCTGATGGGCAGCGGGCTGAGCAAGACCACCAAATTGCCAAGGGTAGCCCACGGTGCAGTGGGGCTCCTCATGCAAAGAAGGTGGCAGGGGCTACTGTACCCAGGTTCCCCTAGACTTGTTCTGTAGCTCTACCTGCTCCATGGTTCTGGTCAGTGCACCTCCCTCACGTCTGCACCTTTCTGAGTCTGGTTCTCCAGCATTCCTGAACAATCTATGAATAGCCCTAGGGAGTAAATACTTCTTTTTCTCCTTAAAGTAGGTCTAGTTGCCTTGGTTGTGGACTGAATGCCTTCCCCAACCCCCAATCCATATATTGAATCCTATACCCAATGGGATGGTAATACAAGGTGTGGCCTTTGGGAGGCAATTAGGTCATGAGGGCAGACTTGTCATGACGGGATTAGTGTCTTTATAAGAAGAGGAACCAGAGAGCTTTCTCTCTCTCTCTCTCTCCCTCTCTCTCTCTCTCCCTCTCTCTCTCTCTCCCTCTCTCTCTCTCTCTCTCTCTCTCTCTCTCTCTCTCTCTCTCTCTCTCTTTCTTTCTCTCTCCCCCAGATATGTGAGGATATAACTAAGACAGCCATCTGCATACTAGGAGGAGCCCTCACCTTGATTTTGGGCTTGCCAGCTTCCAGAACTATGAGAAAAAAGTGTTGTTTAAGCCACCAGCCTATGGTGTTTTGTTATAGCAGCCTGATGGTACTGAGACAGCTTGTATTGTTTCAACCTAAAGCCCTGAGTGATGGGATAGTTGATCATTTCTACACCACTGAAGGGGATGGAGCACAGTATCTGGTACAGGATGGACCACACATGCTGGGGGGTTAGTAGATTCTCCCCACAGAGTTAATCCTTTTAATTATTTAGTAAACATTGGCTGGGCAATGTATGTGCCAGGACCTGTGTGCCAGGTGCTGGGGACCCAAAAATGATCCAGACCCGCTCCTGTCAGGCTGCTCAACGTCTCCTTAAGGGGGTGGGGAAAGAGCAGATGTTGACACTCATGGGCCAGTGCTAGGACAAAGGGGTATTTTTTTTCTCATGGTTTTATGTTTTCTGGTAGTTTCTTTTCAATTATTTAATTTAGTGAACATTTTTTCCTGAATCTATTAAAGAGATTTTATGGTGTATCTCCTTTAATGAATTAATCAGGTAAATTCTTTTTAAATATTTTCTAATATTAGGCCATACCACCATTACACCCAAATCAATTTTGATTTTGTTCATATACCACTAAATAAATTAGCTAATATTTTGTTTTAAAACAAGTGAGCTTGCCATATAATTTTTATTTATCATTTCTCTTTAACTTTTAATTATTTGCTGGAACTTAACTATCAAATTTTTGGAGCAAGGTGCCATTTTTTGTGGATTTAGCCATGTCATTCTTGAGGATCATTGCAATAGTTGTGTATTTTGAATTAAAAAACATTAATTTTAGGCTTCATTATTCTATAGCCCCCTATACACCTCACCCCTAATCTTCATTGTAATTCTTCTGTTGATGCCTCTTCTACTTTGCGTCCCTTTTAAGCATGTCTTCTTTACATAGCTGGCTGAATTGCTCCTGTTATGACTTGCTTCCTCAAGGAAGTTTTAAGGACTCTAGAGAATGCAGCACACAGGGGTTGAGGGACGGGCCTTCAGTACTCCAGGGCGCTGACTGCTCCAGTCCTACGTCTGAGTCCTTTGGGGAAACATAAGGTCTCTCCTGCAAAACCATTTGCCTCACATTAAAAGAGCACTCACTGTGTGCCAAGCTGAGAACTGGGAGCCTGGTGAGTAAAACAAGGTTGACATGCTCTGCCCTCCCCCACGAGGTTTTAGTCTTTTTGGGAGGTCGCCATTCTGTAAACAATTAATTAAAGAAATAGGGAAATGTGGAGATAAGAACCAAGGAGGCAAGATCTGAATCCCCAGGGATGAAAGAAGGGATGGGGAGCATGTTTCTCTAGATCTGCCAGGAGTCTAACCTACTTCTAACACTGAAAGTCTAGGAACTTGGGAACTTCTCAATGCCTGGCAAATGGTTTCAGTGGGTCAACCCATTGAGAGCTCAAGTGCCATTGCTATACCAGGACAGAATGAGAATCCAAATTGTCTCTTTAATTAGTGGACATATGACCTGAAGGAGCACAGACAGTATATTCTCACCAGGTGGAAGGAGCAGAGAAGACGGGGTGGTCAGGGGGAAGGATGCAGGCAGGCTCAGGGGAGGGCGTGGCTGTGGTGTGGAGGTACCAGCCATTCAGTGTCACAGTGGCGCACACCGGGAAGCGGGCAGGGGAAATACCATTGCTGGAGTAGGTCAGGGCCAGATAGGAAACATCCCTGCTGAGGAAAGCAGGCTTCGTTTCACCCTCGCTCAGCGTGAAATGATTGGTAAAGAGGCGTTCAGGGAGTTGACTCTGAAATAAAGTGAGCACCATAGTGAAGAGTCCAAACTGCTTCACACTCTCGTGCACACAGGATTTTAATGCTCTTGGGCAGAAGGGTTTGCATCTCTGTTTTCAGGACCCTGTGTCACACAGACATGAAAGCCTCGAACTCCTGGGTTCTCATCAGAGTGAGCTCTGCAGTCCCTGTGTGACCTCCGGCAAGCACCTAAAATTCTCCCAGCCTTGGTTCCTTCACTTAAAAGAGAAACAGTGATGCTAATTCCATTGCTGTTGTAGAGAACCAGAGAGAAAATGCCTGTGGTTATGGAACAGAGTGACTTGCTTGATCTCTTTGACTCTGTCTTAATTCCAGCCCGAATTTTCCCCATGGCCTTCAGGCTAATAGCTCTTGCTACAGATATGTTAATTATTGGAGGGATTCTGCTGGAGGCTTGAGCTTTTGGAAGGACTCTCCTTTGCCAAAATGCATCTCTACAAAACAGGTAGGGAAATTCGTACAAAATAATAACAAATTTATCAAAGATTTGCAGGAGCCTCAGGACTGAACTCAGATTAGCAGGGGGCATCAGAGTGGAAACAAGGAGATTTGGAGATTTCCTGCTCTTCCCTGGGTCCCTGTTTGCTCCCAGATGTCTGTGGTCTCAGGCATCTCTTGTCCCTGCTATTTTCCCTTTCCTGACATAAGAGAAGCATGAATTTGGGGATTTCAGAAGATGGATTTGAGGAACCTCTAAGGCCTCAGTTTTCTGGAGCCAGTGCTTTCTCAATCAGTAAACCATTCCTTACTCCAAAGTCTGACATTTTGAATATTAGCCTTTTGAAGCGCTGGGCACAGGGACTGTAAGCCGGTAACAGGCGGGCTCCAGAAAATGTCAGGCAACCAGCAAGCAGATCTAGGTTTGGAATTTGCAGTTGGAGTGATTGGATGGCTAATGATGTAAGAGAAAACTGACTAAAAAGAAAAATAGAGGAACTGAACTCGTTAGCAACTGATGTTACCCCTAAATTGTGCAGTTTAGCAAGGCTGTATATAATAGACCTTCAATGTGAGATAACTCAGCAATAGCACCTGGCCATGTCAACTGTATACAATTTGCATGTGAAACGGGTCCAGCTCAGCCTGGCATCTCAATGCACAGGAGAGCTATTATTTAATCTCACCTAAAAGTGGAGCTGAGTTACCAAAGAGTTAACTGCCCATGAGGCTGATGTAGCATTTTAATTCAATGGCACCTATTAAGATCTTTCTCCATTCATTCCAACTAGAGACTACACAGCTGCCTGTGTGAGCCTCAGTGCCCCTGGCTGCGGGCAATGTGAACACTCCATCGTTTCTCTTTGCTTTAGGTTCCAACTTGTCGGCCAACCCAGCTGCAAGTCCTGTTCTAACCTACTTTCTTTCTTCTCCTGCATTTTCTTCTTTGCCACAAAGGCATATGGGTCCACTGAGTTCTAGGACATATGCCAGACTCTTTCCAAGCTGTGCAGTATTTCACGCCCTTCCTTGTGCCTGGAATTCTTCACTACGTCTACCAAAAATTATAATTTATTTGAAGAGCCGAAGCTCATGCACCTGTCAGCCCCAGGCAGGGAGTTTCCTCACCTCGTTTCCCAAAGCATCTCCCACACCTCAGAGAATGACCTGTGTTAGATGTGAGTGTTCTCAGGCAGAGAACAAATTCTTCTCTCATCTCTAGCACCCACCGCAGTGCTTGGGAACAGAGAATATGCTCAAGATGCCTTCCGCGCAGAAGTGGAAGAAAAGATCCTGCATTTTTCAGGTGCAGCCCAGAGATTCATGGTGGGGATCCTGGGAAAGCATGTCCCACGGACCTCTACAGTGACCCTAGGAAGAAGAAGGAAAAAATAAATAGCAATATTCTGAACTTCTCAAAGTTGTCCAGCCTCCAAGAGCTTATTTCCTATGCAACTTTGACTCTGGATTTGAATTGGATTTTATCAAATAGTAATTTGTCACATGTGCAATACGTGGAGGTGGCTGATTGATGTGAAATCTTGGAAAATTGCCCTAATGTGTCAGAAGGACAAATGGATCAGTGAGAATTATTATTTATAGTGGTAGATGTGGCTTTGCATTAGCCTAGCCAAATCAAAAGCCCTGTTTAAAGGGAAGCTACCTCATACCTGGTCCCTTTCCTAACTAAATATTATTGCCAGTAGGGCGAGTGGAGTCAAAACAGCTCACTTGTGGTAAATTTCAGGCTATTACATCTGCTTCCTTTGATTAACACTTCAGAACATTTTTTATTATACTTGTTTATAAAAATGTGACCCTGAATATTACGAAGTCTTTATATCACTAGAAATAAAAATTCCCAAAGAAAATAAATGTCTTTTCTAGTCTTTTGTTTGTTTGTTTGTTTTTTCTTTTTTTAAGTCTGTAGTTGTTGTGGAGGAAATGGCCACCCCTCCCCCATCTACATGTTGAAACCCTGACCTCCCAATGAGACCCATGTGCCTGCATTCGGAAATAGGGCCCATTCGGAGGTTGTTGAGGTTAAAGGAGGTCATAAGGATGGGGCTCTGATTGAATAGAAGTGGCATCCTTAGAAGAAAAAGAGCCCCCAGCACTCTCCCCACAAGCGCACAGAAGAAAGGACAGGAGAGGACAGAGGAAGAAGGCAGGCGTCTACAACCCAGGGAGGGAGCACTCACCCACGCACCAGAAGCCAATTCTGACGGCTTCTTGATCTTGGATTTCTAGTCTCCAGAAATATGTGAGAAAATACGTTTCTGTTGTTTAAGCCACACAGTCTATGAAAATTCTGTTTTGGCAGCCTGAGCAGACTAACACAATTAGGTACAGTGTTACATGCTCAGGGCTTCAGTGGACATTGCTATGCATTTTAACATATACATACACTCATGTGAACCCATCCCTGATCAGGACAGAGAACATTTGCAGTGACCCGGAAAGCTCCTCTCTGCCTTTTCCCAAGAGAGTCCAACCTGTACCTCCCCCTTAGAGCTGACCACTACTCCGATTCCTACCACTGTACATTAAGTTTTGCCTCTAATAATAGCATGAAACCTTACAATAGATACTCTTTTTTTTTATTCTGAATGTTTTGGCTCAACATGGTCTACTATATGCATTCATGTCATTTCATGTATTAGTAGTTGTTGGTAAATATTACTGAGTGGTATTTTATTGTACAAATACATTGCAATTATAGATACACTATCCTATTAAAGAACATTGGAATTATTTTTAGTTTTTTTCTATTAGGAATGATCAGCTGCTCTGATCATTCTCTCAAAAGTCTTACTGTAACAAATGCTTTTTATTCCTCTTGGGCATGTATGTAAGAGGGGGATACTTCGATCCTTGGATAGTTGTACATTTAACTTTGTAAGAAACTCTCATACAGGATTTGTGAAGTGCTTGTGGTGCTATGTTGCACTCCGAAAAGCAGTGTATAAGAATTCGGGTTGCTCCACACTGCGCAGTGGTCTCAGCTACTCCTGTGCACGTGCAGGGTATCTTACCCTGGTGTAAATTTGCATTTCCTTGATGACTAATAATGGTTAACACTTTAGAAAAAAATTTAAATGTGGTTATGGACCATTAGGTATCTCCCTTTTAATTTTTTTTAGTTGTAAAAAGTCTAGGCAGACAACTATAATTGAATAACAATAAAAAATTAAAATTATTTTTAAAAAGTCTTTATTTCTCAAAATCTATGCAAGTGATATTATCTACCAATGTGTGACCTGCCTTTACATTTCTTAAATAGAGATCCTTGACGAATTGAGGAGTTTTCTATAAAATTCAATTTGCTATTTTATATTTTATCCTGGGTTTGTCCTCAAAAAAATTCTTTTCCTGCCACTCAGTCACAAAGATGTTCTTTCTATATTTTCTTCTAGAAACTTTGTATTATTAGCTTTTTCAGGTGTTTAGTATATTAAAAAATCATTTTTAAATATAGTGTAATATAGGGACTTATATTCATTTTATTTCACACAGATACCATATTGCTTTTGCATAATTCACTTAAAATAATTTTTTCATTGTTTTGTTGCCATTTGTTGAGAATTAATTAAAGATAATTATAGATGTATTTGTGGAAACTGTAATTTGTTACAATGATCTATTTACTTTATGCAAAATTCACACATTCTTGATTATTAAAGATTTACATTGAATTCAACTTTGTTCTTTTACAAAATCATTTTGATAATTCTAAGTGTGACAATTCTAAGTTTTGGCAAGAGAATTTGACTTACAAATTGCTGCAATAATATACTATTTTTATTTGTTTAATATAGTGTAAATCTCTTGAAGCACTGACACAATAAAATAAATAAAATATTCACTCTTCAAACATATGAATATTGTTAATAGGAATGCAGACTGGAGCAGCCACTGTGGAAAACAGTATGGAATTTCCTAAAAAAAATAAGAATGGACTTCCTTTTGACCCAGCAACTCCAGTTCTGAGAATGTATCTGAAAAAACTTGAAACACTAATTTGTAAAAATATATCCACCCCTATGTTCATTGCAACATTACTTACAATAGCCAAGATCCGGAAGCAACCTTAGTGCCCATCAGTAGATGAGTGAATAAAAAATGCTGTGGTACGTTTATACAATGGAATACTACTCAGCCACAGAAAAGAATAAAATCTTACCTTTTGCAACAGCATGGAAGGAACTGGAGAACATTATGCTAAGTGAAATAAGCCAGTCAGAGAAGTACAAGTACCATATGATTTCACTTATATGTAGAATCTAATGAATAAAATAATTTAATAAAGAAAATAAAAATAGAAGCATAGACACATAGAACAGACTGATAACTGTCAACAGGGAGGGGAGTTGGGGCTAGGGGAAAGAAAGGTGAAGGGATTAAGCAAAATATATATATACATACATGCATATATATTCAATATATGACACAGACAAGAGTTAGTGGGAAAGAGCCAGAGGGAAAGAGTGAGGTATGAAGAGGGCAAAAAGGAGATAAATAGGGAGGGAAAGAGACTTGGCCTTGGATGATGAGCACACAATGCCATGTGCAGATGATGTTTTGTTGAGATGTGTACTTACAGCCTGAATGGTTTGTTAAACAGTGTCATCCCAGTAACTTAATTTTTAAAAACATGCATATGGTGCATTTCTGCATTTATAGATATTTTTTAATTGATTATGTCTTCGCCATTATACATGATGTTAGCTATAGATTAGTCACAGATGCCCTTTATCAGGTTGAAGCCCATTTATTCTACATTTGCTTAGAGTTTGTGTCAATACATATATTTTTGCATTTATGGAGATGACTATGTAGAATTTTTAGGAGTGTGGTGATTGCTGGGAGGAGGGGGTACAAAGGAGTTAATGGTAATAAAAAAATACAATAAATACTAAATATAAAAATGATTTTTATGACAATAATGATAAAGTATATTGATTTATTTGGTGAAGCTTAATAAATCTTGCTAGCTTTGAATAAATCTGACTTAATCTCAGTGTATTGTCATTTTTATATATTGTAAAAATCATTTTTTAATGATCATTTTGTTTAAAAATTGTGTCTATTCATTAGAGATACCAGTCTTGAGTGTTCGTTTCTTGTCACTTGTTTGTCTGATTTTGGTGTCTTAATGATGCCTCATAAAATGAATTGGAAAGTACTTCCTTCTCAATTTTCAGAAAGAATATGTATAGTACTTTAAATGATTGCTACAGTTCACTAATGAAGCCATTTATGCCTGGAATTCTCTTTGTGGAAAATTAAATACAAATTAACCTTCTCTAAAAATATATAGGGTTATTCAGATCTTCTATTCTTCTTGAGACAGTTTTGGTAATATGTATCTTGAAGGAAAGCTTCCATTTTATTTTAACTGAAAAGTTTATTAGCATAAATGTTTCATAATAACCTCTTATGATCCTTTTCATATTGGTCAGATCCTTTCCTTCTTCTTCTTCTTCTTTCTCTCTCTCTCTCTCTCTCTCCCTCCCTCCCTCCCCCCCTCTTTCTCTCTCTTTTTTCTTTCTTGATATATCTCATTAGGCAAGTATGAATTTTACTGCTCTTTTCAAAGAACCATTTTTTGCTTTTGTTGACTTTGTTATTTCTTCTTCTTTTTGTGTGTTTCTGCATTATTTCCTTCCTTCTACTTAGTTTGCATTCAATTTACTCTTATTTTCTAGCTTCTAAATGTTTAAACTTAGATTAATAATTTTAAACCTATGTTTTCTTCTAAAATTATTTGAAGCTACAGATTTCCTTTTAACTAGTGCTTAGCTGAATCCCACAGACTTTATCTCTTTTATTGTAAACTTATATTGTATAATATTAGCAACTATTTTATATTTAGTATTTCTTTATTTTTGTATTTAGTAATGTTTTACCTTTTATTATTTTGTGTTTAGTATTAATTTAATACTAAATAGTACTAAATATTATAAATTATTTATTTAATCCATGGGTTATTTAGAAGACTTTTCTGATTACTAAATATTTGACTGGAGTTTTCAGATATTTTAAATGGTTTTTGTTACAATTTCATATATAGACTCAGTATAACTCACTTTGTTAAAATTTCGTTAACTTGTTTTATGGCTCAAGATAAGGACTACCTTGATGAATTTTTATAACACTTCAAAACACCATGTATTCTACACTTTGGACATATTCTATAAATATCAATTAGGTTAAGTTACTGATAATGTTTTCAGTTCTTCTAGATTCTTAAATATATTTTGTCCACTCTTTCTGTCAATTTCTAGGAGAATAGTGTTAAAATCTCAAACTGCAATTGTTATTTTTTAAATTAGTGTTTTTAGTTTTATTAGTACTTATTCATTTATTTTAAAGCTGTATTATTAGATGCATTTAAAATTTCTTGTATCTCCTTAAAAATTGGCACTTTCATCGTTATAAAATTCTCCTCTTTATCACTGATAATGCTCATTGGATTAAAGTCCACATTGTCTGCTATTACTATAACCACTCCAGCTTTCTTAATATTAGTTTCTTCAAGGTATAATTTTACCTCCTTTTTAAGCTATTTATGTCTTTTTATTTAAAGTTAGTTTCATGTAAATAGCACAGTCTTAGCTCTTTATTTATTTAGTCTAATAATGTCTGCCTTTTATTGGCATGTTTAGTTCATTTACATATAATATAAATATTAACATGACTGGATTTAACTTTACATATTACTATTCATTATTTTTCTCACCTGTTTTGTTTCTTGGTTGTGTTTTTATTGAACTGATGAGCCACAGAGCCCGGTGATAACAGGGATCACCAGAGATAACAGAGCCCTGCGATCTCTGTTACCAAGGCCTGAAAACATTTTCAGATATTTTATCCAGTTTTCGTCATTGTTATTGCTTTTCCAGACAAAGAATAAGTCCACTATCCATTACTCATCACAACCAATATGGAAGTGCTTCCCTATTTCTTTTGGAATTCAGTGCAAAATCATTAACATTTCCCATGACTAACAAGTGTCCTGTAATCTTTGGGCTCTTATCCTAGGAAGAGATGTGCTTTCCTTGCTGATCATCAGCAACATGAGTAAGTGTGTACAAGAAACTTGGATGATGGGCCAGTGCTACAGAAAGCTGCCCCAAGGGAAAACCAGTCAACGCTCAGAGCAAGCAGTGCATCTGGAATCCCAATTTCAGGCCCGCTTTCAACCAAAATCAACTGCCACATGTGTTAGCCCACTGAGATACCTAGCACCAGGAACAAAAATATGACGTACAGTGAACAACACATACTAGCCAATTCAAGGAATCTTGTATCAGCGGGGGAGGGAGGAAGCCTGGATATAAGCAACAGATGGTTTTTATTAGGGTTCCTTAACTACATGCTTCCAAGGCAGAAATCTTGCCCAGCATGCTTGGGAACATATTAGTTACCCATCACTTTGTAACAAATTATGCCAAAAACTTACCAGTTAGTGACAACAAATATTTTTTATTCCATTGTGCCTTGGTGGGTCCTAAATCCAGGAGGAACCTAGCTGGGTGGTTCTGGCTCAGTGTCTCTCCTGCGATTGCATCAGGCTGTTGGCTAATGCTTCAGTCATCTGAGTTGTTGGAGGTCTCAGGGTCTCATTGGATATTAACTGGGGACCTTGTATCCTCATCACCCAGGCCTCTCCTTGGACTACCAAGTGTTTTCATGACATGTCAGCTCACCCCAAAGTGGGTGAGAGAGAGAGAGAGAGGGAGAGAGAGGGAGAGAGAGAGAGGTGATACCGTACTGTTTTTTATGGCCAACTCTCTTCCTCACACGCATCACTTTGGCTGCATTTATTCATTAGAAGTGAGTTACCAAGTCCAACCACACTCAAGGGGAAAGTTTTTTACAAGGACAGTACTACCAGGAGGAAAGGAGCCACAGTGATCACCTTTGAGGCAGCGTCCGCAAGGTTTCTGAGATTAGTATTACAGTCTCCTGATTGTTTCTTGGGGGAGGGGAGGGTTGGCTATGAGAACTGAACTACAGAAAGGCTCAGTGCCGATGGAGGGAAGCATTCTAGTTGTGTGCAGGTTCTAGCTCTTCAGCTATCTTATGTTCCTCTACTCCTCATCTGCCTACAGGCTCTTCCAACTTCTGAGACTGTAGTTTGAGACAGTCCCTTTGTAATTTCATGTAAACCATACATTTTATGGTTTTGCTGAAAAAAAATATATCTATTGCTTTAAAAATGGAAAGGGATAAAAGTCCTTTTACGCCATCCCACCCAGAGATAACAACTATTAATATTTTGATGAGCATTTCAGACATTTCTATATTCTCATAAACATACAAACTATGTATTATACAATTTTACATAATTTCCCAATAATATTGCACCTGATTCTTCTCAGCAACTGTATTTTTTCACTTGACAATCTGTTATGAGTGATTTTTTCATGTCAATAAATACAGCTCTAGCCATCTATTTTTTGTGACTGTACTGCATTCCATTGTATGGATGCTCTATAATTCACTTCTCTGGTGATTATTAGAATATTAAGGTTGTTTCGCATTTGTGTTTTTAGAGGAACTGAATGTGCAGCTGTGGGAATGCCCAGCTTAACCCAAATCCAAAATACAGGGCATTCGTTATGGTTTTACCTCCTTTTGATATGCTGTTAGATTTTAGCGGAAATGTCAGTGTTGTGTTATTATTTGTGAAAGATGTAAAAAATACATAAATTTAAGGATTTCAAGAGGTCAGAGGTTGCAAAAACGTGTGATTCAGGAGAGATTTACTATTTTCTGGGCAAAGTCAACTTTACTAATTTTATGAGAAGATCCACAACTCATACCCTCTCCATTCATTCTTCATGTAACACATGGAAGACAGAGAGAGGCATTAATCAGAGTCGTCGGTGGAGTGAACCCTAAAGAGAAGTTTTCATGTGAAAGCACACAAAGCAAGAACCAAGCGCATACATCACGTGGCAACACTATTGTCCCACGCTTATTTAATTCTCTCCATAAAAGTAAAAAAACACTGCCTTTAGATCATGTAACTAAGGCTACCATGTAATTTGTAACCCAAATGGGCACTTTAGGGAGTGAAATAAGATTTTAGTAACAATTACCTGAAAACTCACATAAACTAAAACTGTCCCAGGCAAACCAGGACATATGGTCAACCCAAATGTATCAGTTAAGGAAACTAAGACACAGATTGCTGAAATGACTCTTCAGCATCCACAGCAAGTAAATTAGCTGGGTATCAAAATCAGGCCTTTCTTGCTCCACATTCCTTTGCTTATTTTGTAGATTTCCAGGTCTCTAAATATCTTTGCATAGTTCCTTCTGTTTGGTGCCACTTCTCCTGAAGTAAGATCCCATAGGTACAATTTTGACTTGTTGGCATTGCTTCCTTGGAGATATATTTCTACAGTATTCAGGTATTTATTCTTACAAGATTCAGAAATTATTAAATACTTGTTTATGTACTGGGTACCTTCCTGTGCGTAATCTTACTCATGTTCTTACAACTTAAGAAACTGCAGAAGGGTAGTTTGTAGGCTCACCACTAGAGAGAGTGCTGGCCAAGATTTTGGGTCTAAAGTCTGCAAGTTCATTGCTTTGTGAAGACCTGAAGACAAAACCAGGGGATTTGATCCTTTATCGCTCCAAGAAAATAGGATGCTTTCTTTATGCCATCACAAAGTTCTTTGCCCCACTTTGGCCTCTAATTTTTATAGTTTTGTTCTTTTTGTTTTTTGTGGGGTTTTTTTTTAGTTTTTAATTTAATTTTAACATGTATCAGAAATTTTGCTGTTCCATATGTGACTTTTCCCCCAGGCCCTCCTACTCTCCCTTTTTCCTGATAACTCCCATGTTTACCCCTCTTACTTAACTCATCATATCATATAATAATTACTTATTCATGTTTCTGGGTACCCACCCTTATCAATTATTATCTTATGAAGGGCAAGAACTACCAGATTAATTTCACTCTTCCCAGGACAAAGTTGGTAGAGTGAAAGAATGAATAAATAAACAAAATAAAGAGATATAATATGATCCAAGAGAAATCTATATTTTAGGGTGCCAGTCTTGAGATAGGGATGCTTGTAATTGAGATATTAAATTTTCATTTTAAGACATTAAGGAAGGAAGACCAGAGAAAATATAGCAAATACCTGACTTGTTAAGCTTATCTCCAACTTTAATCAAAAGAAAGATAAGGGGAGTATCCATGTTCCTTAAGAAGATAAATCATCAGTGTGAGCCAAAAAACAGTAAGTTGAGGCAGATCATATTTTAAAAAGTAATGAAAAGTATACATAAGTCTAGTTGCCATTTATATTCATGCTGCTGTATTTCTCAGGCATCTGAAAGATAAATAAGATGCAGGAGAGTGAGAGGGCCCAAGAAGACCTCATGAATTCTTTATAATTAAAAAAACATTGGATGTGAGATTTTCCTTCCTTCCTTCCTTCCTTCTTTCCTTCCCTCCTTTCCTTCCATCCCTTCCTTTCATAATTACCAGACATCTTAGAGAATCTTGATTCTATCATCATCTACAACTATCCATGTATCTGTAATAAGATCACATTTTAATTAAAATGTAGAATAAAACAGGGTTAAAAAAAGACCCTCTGATGCATCATTAAGAGTATCAAGTTTGACATTGATTCATTCATTATTTCTTTATGATTTATGCAATCAGCTATGAATTAAATTATTTTACTGTCAGGTAACTCACAATTCTATATCTTGAACATGATAGGACCATGAGATTCTTGCCAGATGCCAAATCCAGGTAAGAAGTAGGCATCCGTAAGTCTAACAACCCCATCAAAAATGGTAATGAGTTTAGTTTGCCCTGACTCATCTTTCATAACCCAGTGCTGTTTTTTTTTTTGGTTCTTGCTTTTTACTTAAGTACCAATTCATTTAGTCATTCAACAGGGTTTTTTTAATGAATTCTCTGCAATAAGCATGATACTAAATACTTGTTTTAAATCACTAGCTTTTAATATTTTGCATCTATCTTTGGTGTTATTTTTAAAAAAATAAACAATATTTGCCTGATACCAGTCTTTAGGGATCTAGCTCCTTACTCTAGAATTTTCAGCTAATTAATCACTAACAATGTTTTTTTCGGATATCAATTTCAAGACTTCTTTTTAAAAAATCAGTATCAAGAATGTAATTCTTCTGGCACAGGCTAAACAACTGAACTCGAACTCTAAAGCATTTTTCTGTCTTTAATTCCTGTCTGATGAGGTTCTCTTCCTTGAGACCGTGTTTTTCCTGTACTTTCTTCACTGAGGACTTGTCTTTCAGGCCTTCTATGACCTCGCTCTCTCTTTCCATAGCTCATGCTCAGTTCTATATTCCAGGTCTTTTGTTCTCACTCTATAACCCATGCTTGACATTTGGCATTCTTAGAAACGGGAAAAGAAAACATGAACCCCTTTGGTATTGTCACATTTCTACCTTCCTCACAGTCAGTGACATTGTGCCCCTCTCTCTGGCTGTTTCTGGGAAGAGTCACCTTTGTTCATTAAGTCATTAGGGAAACAGTACTTCTAATGAGCTACAGACAGTGGTGATTTTGTATCTCAGTGCTGTGTCTTTCCTCCAATTACAGTTGTCTTCGCTATCTGTAGCATCTTATTTCATACCGAGTGCGCTACATATTCGTTGTAGAAGATGATAGCATCATAAAAATGTTTAGGAATGAGACTATGTATATGAATCTTCAAAATCACTGGGTCAGTTAATTTTAATTAAGACCAAATAATGACCAGAAATCATATGTATTTCTGTAATGCCAAACCCCATGATTTGGAATTCTCTCAGTATGATTTTGTCATTATTCTTTAGTTAAATCAACTCTTTTGCTCCCAAATCCTGCTCTTATTTACATGACAAGGGCCTATTTAAAAAATAATTTTCAAAATTACTGTGTGAAAAGCTGTCTTTTCCCAGAAAACTTGCTGCTAAAAAATAAAACCAACAACAATTAAGATATAAAACAAAGCCGAGAATGAGGACAATTCTCAGAGCCTTAGGGTTATTTTGTTTTCTGGTATTTTGCCCTTTTACTTTTCTTTCATAGTCCTTCCTAGAAACCTTGTCTCCCCAGGAGAAAGAGTCCGCATTGTTGCAAGATTACTGAGAAATTTACAGAAGAAATGAGCTCTTTTTTCACTCTTCATTCATCTTCTTTCATTTTGTCCGAAAAAACCACACTCGCATCCTGAAGACCATGGCCTCAGTCCACGGTGCCTGCCATAGACGCACCTCCGTAAAGGCTTTCTTTGAACCTTTCGGAGGCTTTGATGGGCAACTGAAAAATCCAAGCTCTCTTCCTTCATGCCGCTTGGAATTGTTCGAGAACTTGTGTTACTGGAGGGAATGTATGCTTTATAGGCTTCATGTCAACTTCTTCAGTGGTTGAAATGGTCTTAGTTTTTTAAGGGAGACCCGCTCCATCACAGGAAGGAGCCTGCTTCCTGCGTCCAAACCCATCAGTGTGATCACGTGCCTGTGACAGCAACTCCCAGACTGGGCAAAATGCCTAAGTCAAGCCAATCAAGGTGCAAATTTTCATTTCCATTTCCCAGGTGCTTCATATGCCAAACATTTATAGAAGTGATATTACAAAATCTATTCTAATGAATGTCATCTACAAAAACACCTACAGATAATATGATTCTCAATGGCAGAAAACTAAATGCTTTCCCCATAAGACCAAAACGAGGCAGGGTGTCTGCTTTCTCAATCTCTAGTCAACATTTTAAGGGTGTTTCTACCAAATGGAATATAACAGAAATATAAAATAAAAGCCATACCAATGGGAGAAAATTAACAAACCTATCTCTTTGGGCATGCCACATAATTGTTTACGTAGAAAAACCCAAAGAATTTGCAAAAAGCTACTTTTGGTGAATAAATGGTATTAGCAAGGTCATAGGATGCAAGATAAATATAGGAAAAAACATGTTATTTTTCTGTACAGACAGTCCTTGACTTACGACTTTTCAACTTTACAATGGTGAGAAAGCAAGACATATTCAGTATAACTAATACTTTGAATTTTGATATTTTCCTGGGCCAGTGATACACAGTATGAGTCTCTCGTGCTGCTGGCCAGTGGTAGTGAGACTCAGCTCCCAGGCAGCCACCTCACCATGAGGGTAAAGAGGGTAACGCCTCACACTCTACGGTGTATGGTGCTGGCTGTGTTATTTACAAACTGTGTTTGCACATCCAGCCCATCACTTCTGCACAATGCCCACTTGTGTCTCTGGGTCCAGTGAGAAGATGTGCGGGGAGGCAACTACTCTTAAAGTGAGACTCAAGATAATCGCCCAAATGTAAGCTAATGTGAGTCTTCTGAGCATGTTTCGGGTGGGTTCGGCTAAGCTATGATGTTTGGCGCATTAAGTAAATTAAGTGTATTTTGAAATTATGCTATTTTAAGCTTATGATGGGTTTATAGGAAGGTAAATATGAACATAAGAATCTATATAGCATTAACATAAATATGTGCACATATAATATGTTATATATTTATATAATGTGTTATAAATATTCTAATATTTATATATGAAACAATATCATTTACAATAGCATCAACGCCTAAGAAAATATTATGTTAAAATTAATCAAAATATGTGCCAGAGTCATATGCTAAAAACTACAAATATTGATGAAACCAATGTACATCTAAGAAATGGAGAAATGTACCACGACCACGGGCTGGAAGACTCAGCGTTGTTAAGATGTCAGCTCCACCCTAATTGATCACTAGACGGGAAGTGTTTTAGGCTTTCTAGGCCACAAGTTCTCTGCCACCGCTATCAGCACTGCCACTTTAACCAACAGCAGCCGTAAATACTGTGTAAATGAAGGGTCACGGCTATGTTCCTATAAAATTTTATGGAAACTGAAATTTGAATTTCATATAATTTTCAGGTCTCATAAAATATTATTCTTCTAATTTTCTAAATCATTTAAAATGTAAAAGTCATTTTTAATTTAAGAGTTGTATAAAAAGAGGTGATGGGCCAGATTTTGCTAAGCTCTAGATTAAAGGTTAGACATATGATCAATGGAATTGAAATAAACCCACTTAGATAAGGTTAATTTGTTTTCAAGGCATATAAGGTCAATAAGTGGAGAATTGTTCGTTTGTTCAAGAAATGGTACTGGAACAACGGTACACTAACAGAGAAGAAAAAATCTCTACTCATTCTCACCCCATATATAAAAACTAAATCAAAATCAACTGCGTATATTGATTAACTGAAAACTGTAAAACTTTTCAAAGAAAACACAGGAGAAACTCTGAAACCTGAGGTTGCCACCACATCTCAAGGGGCACATGGAAGAACTTGGCCATACCACATGCTGGCGTAAGTATGGAGCAACCTGAACCTTCATTCAGGAGTAGTGAGAGTGATAAACAGTAATGTGGCTTTAGAAAACTATGTTGCAGTTTCTCACACAGTGAAACATACTCTTACAGTATTATGCAATAATCCTGGTTATAGGTATTTACCCAGAATAAATAAAAATGTGTGTGCAAAAAAAAAGCCTGTAGGTGAATATTATTCATAATTGTCAAACATTGGAAGTAATCCAAATAGATGTCAAATGATTAATAGATACACTTTGGTAAATTCATACAATCTAACACATCTTAGCAATAAAACTCATAACGTAACAACATGGGTGCATCTCAAATTTACTATACTAAGTAAAAGAAGTCCGGCTCGAAGGGTGGCATATAGAACAATTCTGTTGACAGAGACATCCTAGAGAAGGAGAAGCCACAGACACCAAACATCGACCCGTTCCTGCTGTGGGCTGGGGGAGATGAAGGAGATGGATGACAAAGAGTCACTGGAGAAGGATTTAGGGTGATCGAAATGTTCTAACCTCAATTTTGGTGGTGGCTATGTGAACATATGTGTTTGTCAAATCTTACAGACCCAAACACCAAGAATGGGAGAGTATACAAATTATAATACAATAAACCTTTTGGGAGTGGAGAGAGAGGCAGAGAGAGGAACAGAAAGGCAGAAATACCAGGTCTAAGACTCCGAATGTTTAGGGACTAGAGAGATGAAAAAGAACTATCAGCAGGAGTGAGGAATAGAAGGGATGTAAGTCGGAGGAGAAATGAAGTCCAAATAAAGAAAACAGTCTAATGAAAGATCGACCCTTGTATTACTGGTCGGGCGTGCGGGAGAGGACTGCATACCCACTGACGGACTTAGTAATAGGGAGGTCATTGGGTAGAGACTGGCATTTCATGACCTGGTGGGTTGACAGAGGGTTCAAGGGAAAAAAGAAGTGAATATGGGGAGCGAGGAAAGACAACACTTTTAAAGAGTTTTAATATAAACAAACACAGCAAAGTGGGACAGTAGCCAGAAGTGAAGGGATCAAAGATTTTATCTTGTTATTTTGCAACAGTTCCTACATTCTTCTGTGTTGCTATGAATGACCTAACAGAGAGGAAAAACAGTGATGATGTGGGAAAGGAAAACATTTCTGAAGCCATACCCTTGAGTGAGTGAGCGGAGAGGGCATCCAGTGCAGAGGTACAGCAGAGAATTTGAAAAAGGCTCAAGGTAGGGAAAGTGCCTGCGCAGTGCAGTTACCAAGACAAGACTGGCTCTTGCTCACAGTGGCACATCTAATTTAGGTGACGGTGCCCACCTAAGGGATGCCAGGGGTTACAAGAAGTGGTCTGAATCTCAGAAAGGGAGGAATATGAGACCTAGTCTGGAAGTTTAAATCAGAGCCAAGTTTATATTCAGACAGAACTTTAAAGGTAAATCAGCACCACCCAGAACTACTAAAAACAGAACTCACACAATCCAAAAAATTCCATTTTTTGTTCTTTATTCCAGTGAAACCAAATTACCATGTCAAAGAGATATCTGTACCCCTGTGTTCACTGTGACATTATTTATAACAGCCGAGACATGGAGACAGCCTCGGTGTGCATTGATGGATGAGTGGATAAAGAAATGTGTGTATATATACACAATGGAATACCATTCAGCCACAAGAAATCAGAAGATCCTGTCATTTGGTGCAATATGGATGATGGGCCTTGAAGGCATAATGCTAAGTGAAATAACCCTGACAAATGTTTTGTGATCTCACTTATATGTGGAATCTAAAAAGATGCATGCTCACGCACAGAGAACAGACTGGCCGTTGCCAGAGGTAGGGATGGGGGAAGTGAGTGAAGGCGTTCGACAGGTACCACTTCCAGTTGTATGATACACAAGACCTGAGGATAGTGTACAGGGCAACATGGTGACAGTGGTTGGCGTTAGTGTATATGTGAAAGTTCCTAAGAGAGTAGATCTTCCGAGTTCTCGTCACAAGAAAAAAAGTTATAACTATGTGAGGCAATGGATGTGAACTGAACTTATTTTACTAATCGGTTCATAGTATATACATGTAGCAAATCATCACATGGTACACGTCAACCTAACATAATGTTATATGGAAACCATGCCTCCATAAAACTACAGCAGTAAAAAAGGGAAATCAAAAACACCTACGGTAGGAATCGTGCGTTTGGGGGGGGGTGCAGAGATGCTCTCGGGGACTTGGAGCCTTAATCGTGACAATAACACACGTTTCCGGATTTAGGATGGATGCTTCCAAACCCCACCCTGCCAAGACTGCAGCCGAAACCCCAGGCTTTACCAAGATTGACCCAGGAGTCAGGACACGCAGGGCCTGAGGTTGGAAGGTTGCACGTGAAACAGTTAAGGTTGCTGTGGTTGGAGGCAGCATTAAGAAAAAAAAAATGTTTGTTGACCTGGCTTTCTTCGTTCTGAGGGGTATTCGTTATGAAATGTGTGCGCGGTCCAAGGGGGTTGATTCTGAAGCGGAAGCACCGCAGGAGAAGAGCAGACAGAAACCACAGAGCCAGGGCAAATCCTTTCGGAGTCCAGAATCAATTCCTTTTAACTGTTATTCTTATGCCATGGTTAAGCCAAGTTATTTTTGTTTTTCTCTTTTTTAAACACTTTATTGAAATGGTGGAACTTATGGGAGGAAAAAATGTGATCCAATAGGCCAAGGTAAGTCTGACTGCTTAGGAACACTAACAGGTATGATTTGTACTTTATTACAGGTTGTTAAATGCTTTCAGAAATTTGATCTCATGTTATCTTTACAAGGAATGAGTTTTTGTCCTTTTTTTTTTTTTTTTACAAATGCAGATGCGGTACCTGGAGAGATTAACCAACTGCCTTGCTTAGGCCACACGCACACCTAAACGGCAGAGCCGCAGTGAAAATCCTCGCCTTCTGATTTAAGTCTACTGACCGTTCCAGGGCTGTCAGCGTATTCACGCCCTTAACCATTCGTCTTCTTAAGTGTGTGATTTTAGAAAATCCCCATTCCCAGGCCTCTTCCCCATAAGTTCTGATGCGATTGCGTGAGGCTGGGAAGACTGCTCTAACCCCCTCAGCTGCCCTGAAGATCCCATTCCCCCTGTGGGTCTGCTCCGCTCGGCTCTGCTCTAGGGCGCACCAGATCCTCTGCAGCCTCCACCAGGGAGCACCTCCATGCCGACTGTATGGAAGCACAGAGCCTCTCCACACCCCATCCTCCCAAGAAGCAGCACCAGCCTTGAATCTTCAGTAAAGTAAGTCACTTCTGTGAGCGTCTGTTGTCTATTCTCTCCGCCATTGAGCTAACCTGCAGAATTTCTGCAAAGATGGGAACATAGCATATTCAATCAACATCGTCTTTTATGATGAATAAAAATAAAGCTTCAGAAAGTCAAGTTTGGCAAAAACATAACCTAAAAATATATAGCATAAAAAAAACAATCACAATCAAAAAGTCACTGGCAGAAGGAACGGGGTGAGAAGCGAATGAGCAGAGCTGTTTGTCTATAAGTTCTTTTTGGTTTAAAGTTCCATTTTAATTCTGGCATGAAAGTCACAATCCATTGAAAAAAATTCTGAAATAACTCACATTCAAAGTTAAGAAGGTTGATGAGCCTCTCTCTGTCTCTCTCTCTCTCTCTCTCTCTTTCTCTCAGACAGACACACACACACCTGCAAGTTGTGTTTTTTCTAACAGACCTCAATGTAAACTTCTGGAATCCAAGATAAACCCCAAGTCGGTAATATCTAAAATTAGCGCCAATATGTAACTGTCTGCGAAAGGGAACTGTGAGCGTCTGCTCCGAAGATAAGATAGTGCCTCGGATCCAGCTTGGGAGCAAGGCCTTCCGTGGGAGACAGACGCAGACAGCACTATGGGGTGCTTTCCCGACAATATGACGCTGGGAAGCCACTCCAGCAAAAGCTCACTCTTTCCCATCGCCTCCAAGCCTGATCCTGGTCGATGCCTCTCTCACGTCTCTCTCAGCCTGACTGCAGGCGCGCTGCCGCGTCTCTGCTGTGAGTTCTCACTTGCTCCAAACACTGTGTTTTGCGAGTTGAAAGGAGGACACCTGCTAATGAATGATTCAGTATGCACAGGTGGCCCTGGCTGGGCCTGGCAGGCGGGTTCCTGGAACGGCACCCTGGTGAGGAGCCTATATGCAGAGGGAAAGCGTTCCAGGGACCATGTTGGTGCTCAGTCAATTATGCATCATCGCTGTCAGTCAAGTTCTCCCACTTGAGTCCTCGTGGATGCCATTGATGGGAATGAATGAAGCTGCTTGTTTGCCTAAGGGTAGCCTTGTCCTTTGGGGGAAGCTGCGGCACCAGCACAGGACTCCTAGCCTGCTCCTTCGCCTGCAGAGAAAACAAACTCCTTAGTAAGGCTCCAATAAGCTCTCCATGATACTCCCTGGTCTGTCTCTAGAAACACATTCATTTCCTGCAGCTTCTCCACATGCATTGCATGCCTCAGCAATTCTGAGTGACTGCTGTGAGTTGCATTGTGTCCCCACAAAATTTATGTGTTGAAGTGCTAGGCCCGTACCTCAGAATGTGACTGTATTTGGAATGAGAATGACCACAGATGTTACTTAGTTAAGATGAGGTCATACTAGGGTCAGGTGGGTTCTAAACCAATATGACTACTGGGCCTTAAATGGAGGGAAATTTGGACATTGAGTTGCACACACAGGGAGATCGCCGTGTGAAGATGAAGGCAGAGATTGGGGCAATGCACCTATAAGCCAAGGAATGCCAAAAAGTGCCAGCAAACCATCTGGAGATAGGGCAGAGGCCTGGCCCAGATCCTTCCTCATAGCTCTCCAAAGGAAGAAACCCTGCCAAAGCCTTGGCCTCGGACATCCAGCCTCCAGAACAGTGAGATAATGCATTTCTGGTATTAGAGCCACCCAGCCGATAATACCTCCTTATGACAGACCTAGCAAAATCACAGAATGATCTCCAAGAGGATGGCTCTTAAATTCTAGCATTTGCAAATGTGTCCAGAGCAGCAGAGGAATTCAATGCACCAGGCTTGGAAGCAGAGAGAACTCTGTGATTTCCAGCTTAACCACTTTCTAACTGTTTGATTCTAAAACAAGCACTAGTGGAGGCTCTGCTTGGAAGTTGTGGATTATAGCGGTAATTGCATGGCCCTGAGCTTCAGATAGATTAGGCTGCACATTCGGGCATTTCGCCATTCGAGTCACCAGGCAAGATCACTTTACCTGAATTGCCTCTGTTCCGTTTCCTGTAAACCATGGACATACTAACACTTCCTGGTGAGAATTCAATTTCATCACGCCCAGAAAATGCCTCCCTGCCACCGAGGCGTCGTCACTAATCATAGAGGCAGCAGGAACTTGTTCCCACTCTGCTGGGAATAAGCTCCCTTGCTCTATCTGGAGTATTCTATTTTGCCTGCAGATCCCACAGACGGTGGCTTTCTTGGGAAAGACTTGTCAATCATCTCACAAGAGCCTGTTCTTGAGACGTGTGTGCACCCACCCCCACCCACCTACCCACAAACACACACAAAACTGTTCTGAAGTTGCTTATTTATATGCACACTATATTCCTACTAGACTATATCCTTTGAGGTAGAGAACTTTTTTTTAATTCTGTATCTCTTGTTCTTAAGAAAATAGGTTGTCATTAAATATATGATGAAGGAATGAAGGAATGAATGAATGAGGAGGTGCCCTTCCTCCCTGGTGGCAGTGGGGACATAGCTGTGGCCTCTTCTTCCTGGTGCTGGGACATGAGAACTTAGGAAGGGAAGGAGCCCCCATCCAGGGAAGGAAGCAGAGGGACTCTGTGCAGCTTCCCCCTTATTTCCCTTCATGACACCACACTCACGGAACAAGTCCACGCATGCTTTCTCATCAGTGTGTGAGGTAGGACAGGAGACGTTGTTTCCCTGTGTACCAGGAAGGAAATGGGGGTAGGTGAATTTCCCAGGATCGCATAAGCAATCAGTTAGAGACCTGGGACAAGACCACAATCTTAGTTGGCCTGGTATTTAGTTTTTTTGGTTTTGGGGGTTTTTTTACTACTAGCCCTCAACACTCTGACTTCATGGAGTTGGTTTCTGAAATACAGCTTAAGTTTCTGACTGAGAACCCTTCAACACACATTTTGGTAAAAGTCAGTGTGTACAGGGCCTATGGACTGGTTTTCCTGGGGACAGCATGCCATGGGGAGATATAAACCTAAGCATAACCCGTGCAAGCGTAGGAAGAAACCTCCAGGACTGAGAAGCAAGATTCTGGAGCAGAGCCTCAGACAAGGAGTGAAAATATTTCCATGAAATTCTGGCCATGGTCTCAGTTCTCATAATTACTAGTTGGTTGAGAATTCCCTTACCTGTCTGAGTCTCATTGTTCTCATCTTCCAAAGGAAAACAGTATTATCTGCTGTACTTCAGCGTTCATGGCGATCTGTTGCATTACTAAACATGAAAGCTGCCCCAAAGTATGTAGCCGACATGCGGAAGGCTACTAATCTGGGTTTAGTCACAGTCAGTCCTGAAGTCAGCATGTCAAATTACGTTCAGATCACTCTCCAACATCTACTGGGCAACATCTAGCATTGTTCTCATGCATCTAACACGCCCAGCTTCCCTGCCAGCGTACAGATTGCTGCTTCTTTCCATGAGCACAGAAGACCTTGCTGACTTGCTCCTAAGGAACATGTGGTAGAAAAAGCACGAATATGTAATGTAAGAGTCAGACCCAACTGGGTAAAAGCATATTCCTGTCTCCCACATCATCACAGGCCGTCCAGGAAATAGGGGGGTGGAGAAAGGGGGGCAAAGGTACCTGCAGGCTTCTCATCACCGTATCCCTTTCCCCTCCTTCTTCATTATTATTTTACTGACAACACCATGATTATGATGATGTCATTATTTGCCAGAATGCATGGTTGAAACATGTAAGTCAAATATGTACATTATGCAAGACCTTGAGGATTACAAATCAGAGATTCAAAGCCCTTGGTCATAATTGAAGTAGCAAACTCTGGGGTGAGCCTTCCGGTCATTATTCGGAATCAAGTCAGTCAGCACTTTCTGCCTCTGGATTGCATAGCTTAGCCCTGTCTCTGAGCTGGCTGAATCCTTAGGTCTGTGACTTCCATCGTGTGTCAGCTTCCCTGAGAAGTGTGACTCAGTTTCTGCCCTGCCATCATCCCGTCCTGTTGCAGACTTCCAATGACTGTTAAGGAAAAGGAGGAATAGGACCCCAGAAGGCAAGGTTGAATTTAAGAATTGGCAGAAGTACCCAGAGTCAACCTTGGCTTGCCTTGCTCTCCCAGCAGGGTCCGTGTTTAACCCACAGCACACAAGGGCTTGGCTTTGGAGATGGTGTGTGCCCCTTACACACTCAGAGTCTTAGCAGCAGTGATTAATCAGTGGATATCTCACCTGAGTTCCTCTGGCCAAGCAAAGACTCAAGATAATTTACATTTTTGTGATATCAGAATAAAATTTTGATCAGTTTGGCTTTTCCTATACCCCTTCCCACCTGGGGGCGCCAGAGTTGTGGTGGGTAGGGGTGGGACATACTAATGAGAGGCCAGACCGAGAGAGGAACAAGGCTCTGCTCAAAACCCACCCCTACAAGTTTTCCCCAGAACCTTATCTCTCTCCCCATGCTCTTCTCAGGGTCCCTGTTTCAGTCACGATGGTTCTCAGAGACTGGGACAGCAGGTGCTGGAATCTTCTCCTTCCTTTCAGTCTTAGCATATTACAATTCATCCCCCACACTCTAGCCAGAGGTAGCTTTTCAATTGTAAATTTGACAAAGTAATTTACTGCCTAAATTGGGTCAGTGACTACCAGTTACCCTTCAAAATCCTTAAGAAGGTTTTAAATTACTTGGCAAGCCAGCCCAAACAAGTTCTCATGCTTTAACTCTTACCACACCTTCAGAGAGTGTCACCAGATTACCTCAAGGACAAAGGGGAGGAGAAAAAAATAGCACATAGAAAATAGACACAACAACTTGCATTACATTCTCTCACTCCGTGGAGCTCACGTATAATCAGGGTGAAGCTCAGTGCTTCTCTGCCACAGTCCTGTTCCATACGAAGGCCCGGAATGTTGGGCTTTGCATTGGATCACCTACATTTCAAGATGGAAAAAAATATGAAGGGGATTATCTCTGTGCCTACTCAGCCTTTAGGAATCCAGCTTTTTAAAAACATCTTATTTAAAAAGGACCCTGAAACTGGCCCTTGTCACTGTTCTTCTGTGTCCTTCAAGAAACTTGTTAGGTTCAGTTAGTATGTGATGGACGCCAGGCTTTCATGCCCACATAGTACTGGCGCTGAACTGGATTCTGAGTAAAATCCGGACCTGCTTTAGCCACAGTGAACGTTTGAGAGCCGTGCTGCGGGGTCTATGGTTCTCTGCAAAAAGCAATCTGCTTTCCACTTAAACTCAATTTGGCAAGTGTGTGTCCAATAAAAAACAGGGGCCCTTGAACCTCAGCCCCACTCCCAAGCAGCACCCTGCATGGAGAGGGGGAAACAGAGAGAGACTTGACAACCACAGCACTCCTAGCCGTTGGCAAAGACCCTATCAGTGGTCAAACTCGGCAGATCGGCACCTGCCCGAGCATACTCTTGTAAAGTGAACTGTAATAATCCAATTAAGCAAAAATGAGACTCTTTCTGTAAATAGCATAATTAAGGCCCTGGAATTAGCAGGCAGCCATCTCAAGTATAGAAAAGCCCAGAGCACATGGACATGAATAAACATACCTGGAAAGACGAAAGGAGAAATGTTTATTCAGAGCAGAGAAAGTGCAGTTTCCAGAGCCAGGCTCAGCTAAGAAGGAAAACGAAAGAGAATATTGGAATTCCACAATGTATTACATAACACATGTTGTGAATGATTATGCTCAAATTAAACGCACGGCAAGCGGCTCTCATTCAATAGTTCCGGTATTCTCCATTAATCTCTGCTAATGTCCTCATAAAATTCTGCATATTGTAATCGATATCTGTACTTGGTCGAATAATATACAAGTTAAATTTCTAATCCCGATCCTGAAAATGATAGCGGGCAGACCAGGTACAAAGCAGCACTTTGACATTTGCACACAGGGTGCAATAATGTTGTGCATTTCATTCATTGAACAATTGTGCGTTGATTTCATCACACAGGCCAAGCACATTCCTAAAGGCTGAGGAGACACTACTAAACAAGTCAGAAACTAAATACATTCACATCGTAATGGAATTGACAGATGATTATAAGGCAAAGATATAAAAAAAAAAACCCAAGTCAGTTTCAGATTGTGATAGGTATTTTAAAGAGAAAGTGGCAGGGTATATTGAAGCCAGTGGTGACAGCTAATTCAGTGAGTAGGGTCTGCGAGGGACGACCTATGAAACACCAAGAGCCACAGAGGGAAGGTGATTGTTCAGTGAAGACCGAGAGACCCAGTGAAAAGGAATGACTGCACCTTCTCAGGGAAAATACGAAAGGGATTGAGGGAACAGAGCCAGGAGAATTGGAAAAAATATAATCTTGGCAACTAACTTAGTATCTCTGCAGCACATTAGAGATCTCAACGGGAGTCCACGGGTATTTCCTTTAGCTTCTCCTCACACTGGTGAGGTCAGGGAGGCTGCTATCATTATTCCCACTTTATAAATAAGAAAAAGGAAGCTCCAATAGGCACCTGACTACATGTCTTATCCTTCAGTCCACAGCTAACCAATCACAGCGCTAGGTCTAGAACAGGAGTCGGCAAACAGCCTGCAGACTGAACTCGGTTGGCGCCCTGCTTCTATTCATGAAGCTTTAATGGAACATGGCCCATTTATTCACTTTCACACTGTCTGCAGCTGCTTTCACGCTACAATGGCAGAGCTGAGTAGTTGCAACAGAGAGTATATGGCCTGTAAAGCCTAAATTATTTACTATCTGACTTATTACACAAGAAAAAATGGGCCAACCTATGATCTAGAACAACAGTTTCCTAATTCTGAGTTCAGTGTAAGATCCTGTGTATGGCCCTGGCTGGTGTAGCTCAGTGGATTGAGCACGGGCCTGTGATCCAGAGAATCACTGGTTCCATTCCCAGTCAGGGCACACACCTGGGTTGTGGGCCAGGTCCCAACCGGGGGTGTGTGAGAGGCAACCACACGTTGATGTTTCTCTAACTCTCTTTCTCCTTCCCTTCCCCTCTCTCTAAAGATAAATAAATAAATGAAATCTTTAAAAAAAAGTCCTGTGCATGGTACTGTATGAACCTATTTCCTGTTTATCTTGATCACTGAATATAAGATCGAGTCCTTGAAGAAGAAACCATATTTTAAGTGCTGTAATCCTGGAAAAGAAAATGAAAAAGACATGTGTTGTCCTGCCATGTTTTAAATGAAAAAGAAAAAAAATGAGAATGAGCCATATAAATTATTTTTGTATCTATTAACCTAATGGTTATTCTATAAATCCAGCTAATCACTCATGTTGTTTGTTTTCTACTGCGTCCAAATTACATTATCAACATTGAAAATGGGGAAGCAGTCTATATTGCTATGGTGATAATGACAAATAAAAGTCTGAATAGGTGCTTTATTTTAAAATGAGCATTACTTCTCAATGACAGAGTAAAAAGAAGATTGAAATGGAAAATTGAAGAAGGTAACCTAATTGAAAAGGTGCCCATTGAGCAAAATAGACCCAGAGACATGCAAATAAAGAACAAACTGACAGTGACCACGGGGTCGGGGCAGGAAAGCATATAACGGTGGGAAGAAGGGGAAAGGTCACGTCAAGGAACATGTATAAAGGACCCATGGACAAAGACGATGGGGGGGAGGATTGAATGTGGGGACTAGGAGTGGGTAGGACAGGAGAGGGTAATTGGGGAAAAATAGGGACAGCTGTAATTGAACAACAATTAAAAAATAAAAAATAAAAAACAATGAGCACAGCAAAAAATAAATAAAAAGAAGGTAACTTAACTTTGCATCCTAGAAACTACTTCCTTCAAGCCTTCAGTGCTCAAATCCTTCACTAGGACATTACTTCAAAAATCTAAACACTCCACAAAATAGGATCAGTAATCAAAATTTTCCTGAGTTCATCATTAATCATTTCATTTATTCATCAACCATTGTTAAATGCTATTCCAGCTATCTACTGTAATAAATCTCTCCAAACCTTAAGACTTAAAACAACAATCATTCTTTTTATCATCTCTCAGAATTCTGAGGACTTGACTAGGCTCAGCTTTGTGGTTGTTGCTTCTCATGTGGTTACAACTAGACAGTGAGTAAGACAGAAATTATGCCAATGGCTTCCTCACTCATGGGTCTGGTGACTGATGCTGGCCATTGGCTGGGACCCCAGATGGGGCTGTCTGCCCATGACCTACCCATGACCTTTCTAGGTAATCTGGGCTCCCTCCCAGCATGCTGCCTGGGTTGCAAGAGCAACCACCTCAAAAGCAGGAAGTGCAAATGGCCTGCTTCTTACAGCCAGGACCTGAAAACTCACAAAGTATCCCTTTTCTTGTAACCTCTTAAAAGAATGAACAGTCACAGAGGTTAGTTCAGGGGAAAGAGTCCCTGTCCCACCTGTCAATGCAAAGAGCATTAAAGAATGACAGGGTCTTCTTTAAAAATCTCTACAGTCTGGTATTCAACTTCTATTATGGACATTAGTCCAAAATTCAAAATACATTTACTTACTACCAAGGCCACAAAAATTTTATCGTATCATGGCTTAGAATTATGTTAGTGTTGCCCCTCAGGATTCTGTGTAAGTGTAGCTGGACAGTGGGGAAAGTTGCAGTCATTGCAAAGCCCCCGCACTTGATGCTGGCTGTCAGCTGCAGCCGATGGCTGGGTCACCTACACTGGGTCCCGCCTCATAGCTTGGGCTTCCTCACAGCATGGCTGGATTCTCACAGCAAATGCTCTAAGAGGCAGGAAGTGGGAGATGCCCTTTCCTTAGGCCCTGAGCCCATAAATTGACTTGGTGTTGTTTATGTCACACTCTGTTGGTCAAGCAGAAGGAGACTCCGGTTTCAAGCAGAGGGTATTTAGGCACAACAGTATGTCAAATACTTTGGGGGCTGATCATTTTTTTTAACTTCTAGAAGTTCCTACTCTGTCCCAGATACAAGGGCATGCATATTAAGGTCTTATAAAAATGACTAAGCTATGCACGATCTCCTGGGAGAGGCCACAGTCTAAGACGGCTTTCTATTCTAGCGCATCTCCTGAAGTGGGACCTTTCCAGAGTGCCTTTTCCTGTACAAAAGTCCAGGTTAGGGGTAGACATAGAAAAATGGGGCGTGATTTGGAATGTGGAAGTGAAACCTCGGTTGTCATTTTCCAATGTTGGTTTAAGGTGACAAAAACCACTACAATTTTTGCACATTGTTGCTGGTGTGCTGACTTAATGTCTGCATTGGGACAAAAGCAGTATCTTAATTTTGCACTAAAATTACATATCCTCTACCTTCTGCTGGGTTTTCTCTTGCTGCTTTTGCAAGTCTTAAATCAGGTGAGTCTCTAACCTTGTGGAAGAAGACATCGGTTTCTTCTGCAGGCCACCTGCCTTGTTGCGGTTGGAGCTAGTGACAGGCTGGATTTCGGTTTGTCCTCATGTGCTCTGCTTTTCCTTACAGATTCCGGTTTGTCCCTGCTGCCCTCGAGTTTACGTCCAGTGTTTTCTTTTTCTCCAGCTGCTCGCCTTGCTGACCTTCAGCAGTGTTAGCTCGATTGCCAATACTGAGGCAACAGTCTTCCCCTGACTTCTTCACTGTCGCCCACAATTGTGTATGCCTTCACCCCTACGATAAATGCTTTTCTTCACATTGCTCCGAGTGTGCCTGCTTCTCAGACAGAATACAAATACAGAGTATGATAAGTTAATCACCATACTTAGAATACAGAATAATATGCATTATCATGTAAAGATATGTAAAGAAATACCTAACTGGGAAATGAGTAAAGCTTTCACATTGTACCCTGGTCCTTTAATAAATAAATGTATTTTTCTCAATGCAAAAAAGATGGCAATGACACTCCACATAGAACAAACTGCCTGGATTCCTCTGAACTTAAAGTAACTGACTGAAAAAATCCCCCTTATTGACCACAGCTGGTACTTCCTCCAATCACACGACTTGGTAGCCATGAGCTACCCTGCTCATGAACTTCCCGTCTGATCAGGACAGCTCTGGGATTCAGGACAACTTACTCCTGGTCCCTCCTTCCTCCTGACTGCTGCCCGAGGTCACTACAGAAAGTCGCTATTCACTCCAGGTCATGGCAAGGTCAGGAAGAAGAATCTGAACAACCTCCTTATTTCCCCTGAGTTGGCTCCTCAAGGCTCCACTTAATTATGCTATTTCTACTGCATTCCCAGAACTTGGGGCACACCCAGACAAATGAGTGTATCTTTAAAAAGCATTTTCTCAAAGGGAGCATCAATCATGTCTCAAGCCAAATATAGAGCCTGGCTGCTATGGGAAGACGAATATAGGAAACTGCCATCCCTGAGCTTTCGACTCCCTTATGTCCCAGCTAAGCTCTTGGACTCTGAGCACCTCATGCAGTTTCCAGCGACCTCAATTCCCACAACTATAAATTGAGCAATGCCACCTTTACGAGTTTTTGTTGGGGTTGTCATTGGTGGTGTTGGCTGAATGATAAATAAAAGGTATTGTTTTGTTCTGTGCTACAGTTTGTTTTCATCTGTTAGGATCAAGAAGTAAGCAGACTTGAGAGTCCAGTGACCTAGGATTTCAGTCTGTAATCTCAGCCCGGGTTGTTGAACATTAGAAAGATTGTATCTAACACAGCTAGAATGGTGTCTGCTGCGTTATAGGTTTTCCTTACTAGGAATCCTTTGGGGGGATGCAGTTTAAGCTGGGTGTCCTATTAAGATGGTGGAAAATTTTTGTTCACAGGATTCAAGATTATGGATATCCTGACTTGGTCAGCCACTTCTGTTGCCTGTCAAGCCATCAGGGAGAATAAGACGGCAAATAAAAGGCAGGGTAACCCTTTAGTAATAGCTGGGCCTTTGTCTCAAGCAGCAGGTAGATTAGAGTGAGCTCAGAGAACCCTGTGGAGTCCCACACTCTCTAGTTTGGCTAGGGCAGCTTTCTTCTCTCTAACCTTAGCCTACGTCTTAGATGACACTATTCAAATGATGGCAAAAAGCTTCACTGAGCAAAGAAAGACACAGCCTGAGAGTGTATTTGTGGCATAAACTGGATCCAGAATGGTCTACGCCTTCTCATAAGGCAAGCAGAAGACTGAGTCTGGTGTTTACTTAGAATAGAGAATGTCTATTTCTAAGAAAGAAACACCTGACATGGCCCAAACCCATGTACTATTACTTCTCTGTCCACATGGAAACGAAATTTCAAAGTAACACCATACCTTTATGCATCCCAACTTATATCTACTTTAAAGCAGAGTAAAGTACTTTGGTGTACTTCTGATTTTAGGTAGCTATCTGACCTTGAACATTGCTTCTCTCTGGTAGTCAGTTTCCATGTCCTTCAATAGTGGAGTTGGATGAGATCATTTAAGTCCAACTCCCAGAACTAACCTTCCAATAGATACCTAGTTATTTAAGTTCCTTTAAACTACTTAAGGAAAAATGAAAATATGCAGGTTTTTTCTTCAAGAAGTAATTTTGCATTTCATTTTTTTACTCAAAAAAAAACTTCTGCCGCATGAATTTATTTTAGCAGAAACAAAATTGTGGTGATTTTGCTAAAGCTAAAAATAGAGTCTCTTTGGGAAAAAAGGAGAGTCACGTTGTTTATAAATAGCAAGCCTTCAACTCGGGGGCTTGTTCAGTTAGAAAGAGCAACTTAAACTGAAATGCAGAATCAAAATAAACCTATTTAACTGGTTTGTCAAGAACCCAGATGCAAGATTTAGAGCTCTTAGGTCAGCTAAAAGAAGGGTACAGAGATAAAGAACTAAGAATTACCGATGAGCTGTGAGCAGGATGGTGAGTCTGCTCTGATAATTACCCATGTTATAGACGAGGAGACTGGGGCTCAGAGGAGTTAGCCGCCTGGCCCACAGTCACAGACAGAGGAGGGGCTGGGACCAGATTCCATGGGACTTGCTCTTTCTGCTCTATCGTCCCACTTTCTGCAGCCATTCTGAGACAATCGTGACACTTTCTTCATCCAATCACTTCCTTTTTACTCAGCTGATCCTAAGCACAAATGTGGCTCTGAGAGGAGGTGAGCACGCCCAGAGAGAGGCACCCCATTGATTAATGAGCCAATTAATAGAATAATATGGGTAACAGAGACTGCATGCTGGATACTATGAAATGAACTTCAGAGAAACGCAGTCTGTGGTTTGAAGACACCTGGACTCCAGTAAGACAAGATTGTATCTGATTAAATGTTAGAAGTAAATAGTGGCCTGAGAAATATACAATATTCATTTCTTGGACACTTACCAAAAGCAATGGTGCTTACGGGCAGGGAGTGGTATTCCATGAGAATTTTAATTACTTCTTCACTTTCCAGAACAGGTAAGACTTCTACAAATGATATGAAAATTCTCCAAGGACCTATTTACTGAAAGTCCAGACCATAAAGGTGTGACGGATTTGTTTGTTTGTTGTTTGTTTTTGGTGAATTCTGTGATGGGATTTGATTAAAAGAACTGGTTTTCTTAGAGCAATTTTAGACTTACACAAAAATTGAAAGGAAAGTGCAGAGTTTTCCTATAACCCCTCACCTCTCCCATTGCAAACAGAAGTTTTCCTATTATCAACATGTCATAATAGTGTGGTCCCTTCATTACAATTGATGTGCTAATATTGAAATATTATTAACTAAAGTCCATAATTTACAGTAGGATTTACCTATTGTGCTATACAGTCTACAGGTTTGATAAATATATAATAAATATCTACCATTATAGTATCATGAAGAGTAATTTTACTGCCCTAAAAATGTCCTGTACTCCATCTACTTACCTCTCCACCTTCTGGCCAGCCCCTGGTAACCACTGGCCTTTTTATTTTCTCCATAATTTTGCCTTTTCCAGAAGTCATGTTGTTGGAATTATGTAGACTGGACCCTTTTCTGATTTTCTTCTTTCACTTAGAAATACACACTAAAGGTTTCTCCATGCCTTGCTGTGGCTTGATAGCTCATTTCTTTTTATGTCTGGATACTTTTCCACAGTCACATGGCTCTTTATTGGCAGAGCTGGGAATCAAAGCCAGGCTTATCCTAGAGTCTATGGTTTCAAGCTCCTTATTTCTGTTTCCCCACCCTGCCTCCCAAAAGGGGCTGGGCATCCAGGACCCAGCTTTCAGTTGAGTTTGTAACACAAACCACATTATAACATGTTCTACTGATGCCCTGCCCACCTCCCCTTGGTGCTTGTCATTCCAGGACCTGCTTGCCATGGCCTGCTGTGGGCGCCTAGGACTGTCTACCTGCAGACATTTGATCAGCCTTCACTGCAGATCAGAGTACCGGAAGCTACCCATCCACCACTGACAACTGGGAAACACAGGAAGAGATCCCACCCCCTCAGTCCCAGGCAGGGTGACTATGTGGCATGCTCCACACTGTATCTCAGGCTCCCCAGCCAGGCTGAGGCCAGGTGGCCCACAGTGGTAACCTGCTTGAGAATACATCCTTTATTTGCTTCTTTCCTGCCTCATCTAACTGTCCTTCTCTGCAGCTAGTGCTTCCTGGAATCACCTCCCAACTTAAGAAATGAACTCATTTACTGACAGTCTGGTCTCCAGAGCCACTTTTGGACAAGTCCAACTTAAAACATAGTTTCACCTTAAAAATAACAAATAAAGGATAAGAGGTTGTGAATGGCCTTCAAAATTCCAGGTACCTCTATCTTCATAGGTGAGCTTCTCATGGTGTCTTGTGCTTTTATCTCCCATTGCTTTTCCTTAGAATCAGTATCTTCTGACAATGTTACCACTTGCCATATTTGTACAGGCGAAAATAAAATTTAAAAAATGCTCAAGACAATGCTAAAACCAGGCATCGAAGAGGTAAAGTGTAAGGGTGTCCTCAACAGCTTCCAGGTGATGACCCTGAGTCAGACTGGACTGACAGAATGGAAAGGCTGTGGGAAGGCCCAGGTGACAGGGACTGGGGAGGCAGGACTCACTGCCAGGCTTCCACCATGTTCTGGTTTAAAACTGGGAGCCCCTGGGAGAGAGTCAAGACTGTGCTTCTCAACATATCATTGCAGATGATGTCATCACCAGAAACTGCCACCCCGTGGAATTTCACCCGCAGCTTCTGTAATCCATAGCTGCACACTTTCAGTAGTGACGCTGTTGCTTGTGGAAATCAGGCTCTTCCACGGGATCGTGAAAAAAGTATTCCAAGGTCCCACACATGGGAGATGGTTTACTTGTGTGGAAGACTGCGCCTGGGTTTCCCATTCCCCATCTCTTTCTTCCTGCCATGGTGAAAGTTCAACTGTGACCTCAGCAAGACCAAAATGAAAGCCAGTGTCCGGGGTTCCTGTTTCATGTTAAAGCTCAGTCCTTTGGAGCCCCCGCAGTCTGCTAGACGCACATGGCCGCTTGCCCCTGAGCAAGCCAGAACATGTGAATGCATGGGGTGAGTGTGTTCCCGGGTGGGTGAGCAAGGGAGGGAGAGAGCTTCTTTGTTCCCCTGGGACTGTATTAGCTTGGGTTTGAGATGGACCAGGTGCTTTTTCCAAAGAACCAATCAACTTCCCAAGCTTTCTGGGCTTTTAAATGGCTCCAACCCCCAGTTAGACTGACAGGCCTCTATGATTCAGCATTTCTTCCTCTGTCCCCCAACATTTCTGTACAGGAGTGTAAATCCCCTTAGTGTAGAAATGCTATGATCCCATAGGATGTGAATTATAGCTTCCTGGTGAAGCAAACTTATGCTCCTGAGTTTGTTAAGGTCAATGTCTACTTCCTTTTGGTCTTCTTTATCAATAACTAGTTAACTACCAACAGTAAAATTCTATTGTGAGGATTTTAGAGAAATACTTAATGGAGGGTAAGAGTGGCCCTATCAGTCATGGCAAATCAGCTGTCTCTTAACCTGGAAAATTAGTGATGCATAGAAGTCCAGATCACCAGTTGGTCTAACAAGTCTGCCTATCAGTAAATGCATCCCTGTGTCCAGGTAGGGGGTTCAGGTAGGGACTGAACACTCGGAAAGTCAAAGGGCAGCAACTTGAGAACAGGCCCTGAACCTTCTTCACCTAATGGCGGGGCGGGGATGGTGAAAGTAATAAGTCTTGCCCTACAAGAGGGACAGAAGCAGCATAATTACTCCCTCTATTTCTATGCCCTCTCAGCAGAGTAGCCGATAACCACAGGCCAGGAAGCCCAAAGGATGGATGGAATGTATGAGATGATCAGCATGAGAAGTGGAGGGAACTGACATGAGAGGAGCAATGCAGGGGCCCCGGGGCTGGCAAAGTCTCAGCATCTACAGCCAGAAGCAGTGTGATTGAAGCCACTGAGCACGGGCACCAACAATGATGTGGAAAGTACTGTAATTCTGGCGATGTGCAAACAGAAGATATTTCTTAACTTCTATGCCCCTGAATTTCCTAAGCTACAACATGAAGATCTTTTTCTTATAAAGATTTTATTTATTTATTTTTAGAGACAGGAAGGGAGGGAGAAAGAGAGGGAGAGAAACATTAATGTGTGGTTGCCTCTCACATGCCCCCCACTGGGGACCTGACCCACAACCCAGGCATGTGCCCTGACTGGGAATCGAACCAGTGACCCTTTGGTTCACAGCTCACACTCAATCCACTGGACTATACCAGCCAGGGCCTAAAATGAAGATCTTAGTATGTGACACAACTATTACAGAAATTAAAATGGCATTAATGGACAAATTGATTAAAAATGGGCCAAAGACCTTAACAGACACCTACCAAAGGGGGGGATAATATATATATGGAATATATACAAAAATAATATATTACTATGTATCTGGAATACACAGTATATGAAAATATTAATTGCATCAATGTATATATACATATTACATATGTATATACTATATGTGGATTATACATATATACAAAAATACATGGTCTTATATATTGTTAATGCAAGAAACACCCAAACCTTTAGAGAATGTTAATGAGTTTATACAAGCCAAAACTGCTGACAATTGGTGGGCAGCAAGATCTCAGGTGCTTTGCAGATTGACAGGTTTGCAGCTTTTATGCATTTGAAATTGAGAAGGAACCATAGGAAAATTAAATTAAGCAGGGAGAAAGCAACACAGAGACTGGATTACAGGATAGTTAACAAGATGATGCGTTCTCTTGAGGGTGGTTAGGCCTTTGAGGGGTACTACTTCTGGGATTTCAAAGGTGTGTTAATGTAGATGCACAAGAACAGTGGGCCGGGCTGGCTTAAAAACTTCTCATAAAGAAGTTACAGGCCTGGGGAGTGACTATCGACCATGACCTGCTCACTTAGGAATTCACACTGTATTACAGCACCCCTTTTCCACCCACAGTGTACATGGTATATGTGGTTTATACTTGATGTGTATGTGTTATGTAAGTTGATGTCTACATAACAACATGTTCCACATCATACATCATCTGGGAAATGCAAACTAAAACAACAGTGAGGTACTACTCCTCATTTTTTCAGAATGGCCAAAATCCAGAACGCTGACAACACCAAATGCTGATAAGGATGTGGAAGAGCAGAAATTTTCATGCACTGCTTGTAGAAATGAAAAATGGCACAAATGCTTTGGTAGACAGTTTGGTATTTTTATAAAACTAAACATAATCTTACCATTTGATCCAGAAATCATGCTCTTAGTGTTTACCCAAGAAAGGTGAAAACACAAAAAGAACTGCAAACACGTTTATAGTGGCTTTATTTATAATTAGTAACATCTGGAAGCAACCGAGATATCCTTTAGTTAAGTGAGAAGATAAATAAACTATTGTATACCAGACCACGGAATACTGTTCTGAGTACAAAACGAAATGAGTTACCAAGCCACGAAAACACACAGAGAAACCCTTAAAGCATATACTAAGTGAAAGAACTCAATCCGAGAATTACACTCTGTAGTTACAACTACTGGACGTTCTGGAAAAGACGAAACTATGGAGACTGGAAAAGGTCAGTCATTGCCAGGTGTTGGGGCTGGGAGGGATGAGTAGGAAAATCATGGAGGATTTTCAAGGCAGAAAAAAAAACTCTGTATAATTTTATACTGAGAGATACGTGCCATTATACATTTGTGGAAACCCATACACTTTAACATTTGAGGTGTGTATTAATATAACAGCATTGTTTTATTGATTAAATATGTGAAGCACACACAGGTTCGCTCAGCCATGACATGGTAAAGGTGAATTTAAAAGGAGTATCTTTGATTCTAAGTCAAATTATATGACTTCTTAGCTGTGACTTCCTTAAGAATGGACATAATAAGGTATACTTATATAAATGTATATATTAAATTTATATAATATATAAAACATGTATATATTTTCTATATAATATATATATATGTATATCTTGATGTGTGTGTGTATATGTAAATATATAAATTTCCTGACATTTAGAAAATACATAGCAGGTATCTTTTGTACATCAACAAGAGTGAACCCTGAGAAAAACTGTGAACTCTGGCCGATAACAGTGTGTCAGTGCGGGTACAGCCTTGCTCAGGAACGTGCCGTTCTGACGACAGACGTTGGAAATGGGAAGTCTGTGAATGTGTGGAAGCGGAGGGTATATGGGAAGTCTTCGTACCTTATGCTCAATTTTATTATAAACCTAAAACTTCTCTAAAAAAACAAAGTCTCAAAAACTCGGACGCAACGTTGCAGACGTGAATGGCAGCCCTGTCATCATCTCACACAGTCCCCATTCTAGGGGAACTGAACAGCATCTTTCTTTAATAAGTCCATAAAAAGATTCAGTTCCGAGCTTATACGCAAAATATCCTCAGTAATGAGTTTTTAAAAACCCAGAAAGTAAAAGCTGTCTTTGTGTGGCTCAGAGTTTATGAACACACACACGTAACCATGTCAGACAAAACCTTCTGCCCCACAGTGCTCGTTATTGTAGGCAGGACTCATTCTGTCAGAGAGGCACGAGGCTCTTTTAAGGGAAATAGGCCTCGTTAAAAAAAAGGGCATAATTTGGCAGAGTCAGTTTTAGTAACGGGTGGGGACCTGCATTTGCCTGCAGTGCCACAGATTTATAAAAAGAATGTTGGAAGAAGAATGAACTTGAGGGTCGCAGGTGGACTCAGTGGACATCCTGCCCCCGCCCCTCTGTGCAGGATGGGTTTCATCTCTCCCGAAGCTGGCCCAGCACTGCTGTGTTGCCTTCCTCAAAGGGTGGCATCAGGGACACTGATTCTTCCCTTGCTGCTTCCTTTCAGTCCTTGTCAACACCAGGTAGCTGGTGAAATTCCTTATTATGCTCCCTAATTTCAATATGAATGCATTCAGTCCTACTCCTTAGAGCATCTAAAGTCTTCACATGCTTGGGAAATTAGAAGTCAATTTTTCTGTATTTATATCTCTGAAAATGAAGCATGCAGCTAGAAACCCTTTTTTTTGTTGTTGTTCTGGCAAAAATAATTTTGTGAATATAACTCACAGCCTAAATTACTAAAAGAGTGAGAATCTATAACCAGTTTTCCAATGCAATGGTTATTACTGAGAATATAGGTTTCCCCGCTCAAAAATAATCACAAAAATTACTGAGAAATAAAGTTGCCTGTCGCAGGTAAGGGGATGCTTCTTTCACTGAATATCAATCACTTTATTTGCTCCTTTGTTGGAAAAAGTCAAAAAAAAAAAAAAAAGGAAAAGGAAAGGAAGAAAGAAAGAAAGAAAAAGAAAAGCTGTTCTGTCCTTGCCTGGCTCCTCCAGTAAAAGGCCTCAGGAAGGCTCTCAATGGAAGTTCATTTAAAGTTTAATTGAAGTTATTAAATGACTGCTTTTGGCAAAAAAAAAAAAAAAGACTTAGCAGTACTTTTTCATCAGCATATATAGGCAAAAATTATTTTCTCTCTCTTTTACTAGCTTTATGATCTTTTTTTTCTAGACTCATGAAAGAGTATAAACATGCTACTTTGAAATAATGGGTAGAGTTTTGTTTGTTTTAAAAAGGTACATAGGAAATATTAACTGGCCAAAGTTATCAAAATGTATAAAAGTATACATTTTAATGTATATGATATATATGTGCATATACATATATATCAGCTCCTATAGAAATTAGTGACTTTTATAGTCTTCAAACTGAGGCAAAGGTGCCATCTTTACTCACTGAGAGTAGAAATTGAAATTTTTCTCTTCTTTTACAAATCACTTTTTAGGTGTGAAGTATTTTTTAAGTTTGATTCCTGAGCTGCCAGAGCCTGTTTCCCTAGCAGACCGTGCTAAATAGTCACAGTTACAGAGCTCCTGAGCCTCTGTTTGTGCATGAATAATCCCATGTACTTTTGGAGAGATGCTCGTGAAAGCTTAATGAGCAAGAACGTATTTGTGCTAGGTGCATCTTAGAGATGGGACGGGGGGTTTCTGTTCACTCCCAGGCTTGAGGTAGATGAGAAATCAACGTAAAGAAAGCTATATGGTCCGGCCGTGAGGTAATCCTCTCCCATTCGCTCCCTTTAGTTTGTGTGATTGGAAAAAAAAAAAAAAGGCCTGTGATTAAACACGAACCTGTGTATACTGTCCTGCTCAATTCTTGACCCATTATCAGGTGTCAGGCTAGAAATCTTGCCTTAACAGAACAAAGAATTAGAAATCTACTCTGGGGAAAATGCCTTCATCCAAGGACTGAAAAATTAATGTTTCATTTTAGTGAAAATACAACTTTTTAAAAATAGAATTCCCATTAATTCGAGAGTCAACTTTCATAGCAGGTAAACCATTGGCAATGCCAGTGTATGGCAGGCTTTATCTGCCTAAAAAGGTTCGTTCAGTTGAACTTAGAGTTAAAAATTAGCACCACATCCCTTTTTTCTTTTTCTCTTCCCTATTACACTCCAACAAGAAAGCGGCTGAGCTGATTATAAACTCTACAGATTATAAATTCCATAGGTCTCCGCAGTTTCCCACAGAGACACACTGACTCTCAGGACCCGGAATGTTCCTACTCATGACCTTGCAGTTTCCTCGCACACGGTACCTCGTCTCCTCGTCTCCTACTAACAGTGGTGTCGGAGGTATTCACATAACAAAAGCACTCCTTTAGAGATTCAATTTGTGAAGCTCACATAGGTTTGTACCGACATTATTTGGAAGAGCTGAATTTGAACCCATATCTTTCATTTTAAAACAATTGATACATTTTTCAGATGTAGTTTCCTTGTAAGTGGACATAATAAGGATAAAGCACACATAAATCTTCTGGCATGTATAAAATACATAGCAGACGTTTTTCTTGTTTTATAGTAATTCAGCATGAGCCTCTGGTTAATGAGGAGTTGAATAAACTAAAGTTCCAGAATAATTGAGAAAGTGAGGCAATTAAAAAGATAACCCTTGGATAGAGGCGATTACTTTAACTTTACTATTAGAGAGTTAGAGAAGTTACTAAGCCCAACTCTAAGGAAGTCCCTAAGTGAGCCTAAGTCAGTAAAATCACAAATCACAGTAAGACAGAGCAGGTGGATTGTGTTTCCTGCTGTGGTATTTGGCACAGGATGGGATGAAGGGACAGGAACATTTGAGGTGACACAGAAAGCAAATGATTTCAGAATAATGAGGGTGAGGTTACCCATCCGCAGAGGCCCTGAAAGTGCTCTTTTTCTAACTAATGCCGGAGGGGTTTGCAACACCTCCACAGGAGAAATTTTGAAAAAGCAATCTCTGAATTTTTGCAGAAGACATGTTTATGTGAAAGGATTATCACAACTTCATTATTTCTAGAATGTGTGAACAGCAACTACAACAAAAATAGCAAATGCTAATGTTTATAGTTTGTGAAACTCACCCCGAAAGTCTCCCTGTGACTGAATGCAGTCCACTTTGCTATATGGCGGTGTGGAGCGTGGTTCTCCATTCCCTGAAATTGAGTTGGCCCTGTGACATGCTGTGGTTAACGCAGTGCTAGCCAAATAACCCAAGCAGAAGTTTAAAGCACTTGTGAGTTGGGGCTTACCCACTTACTGTTTTGGGATCCTAAGTTTGTCATAAGAAAGAGCCCAAACCAGATCCTGGAGTAGGAGGAGCCACGTGGAGGGCAACCAAGGCATCCCAGGGGACAGCCAACCAGCTGTCAGAAATATGGAGACCATGCCAGCTCCTGACCCCAGCGTGGCTCACATCTAACCACGAATGCACGAGAGTCCATCAGCGATCAGAAAAGAAGAATCATCTATCTCACCCACAGTCCTATAAGATCTATGAAATCACTGTTGGTTCACACTTCTCATTTTGGGGTGGTTACAGCATCAGCTAACTAACAACACTAAGTACAACATCAGCTAACTAACAACACTGTAAGTACAACCCGTGAAAACTGAGCCAGCAAAGCAGAATCTCTCCATCCTTTGAAACGTAGCTCAGAGAAACTGCAGACAGAATGATTGAGCAAACGTTGTGATTGATTAGGTTACTACGCAGCGACAGGGTCCGGCAGGTCTGCTCCTTGTGGTGGTGAGTATCAGGTAAAATGCTGGAAAGGCCTGAATGCAAACCCAGGCTGCCTCATCGTACGGTCGGCTCTCTGACCCTCCTGGGAGGAAAGCTTTATCTCTTAAGTGGTGATAACACACGCATTTATTTGTGATATCTTTCATTAAGATTCCATATCTAGGAAATATTGCATAATCCTTTTTGTAAATGGACTTGAAAGGCACACAGCGGTTTCTACTCGTCCTTAACCCTGGGGAAGGGGAGAGTCACTGGGTTTGGTGCTAACAGGGAAGGGAAAGTTTCTTGATGTCCTTTAAATGAGAAGCCTTGTCCTCAGCTGTCTTTTGTCCTCGACACACCCCATCTAGGTGGTTTCATCTGTGCCAGTGCCTCACATGCCATTTTCATGATGAGGAATTCCAAAGCTACATTCCTGCCCAGGGTGTCCACGAAGTCGCAGCCTCATGCCTGACTAAGATTTCTAATAGACATCTTAATTTTGGCACTCCCACAGGAGAACTCATGACTATCCCCCTCCCCCCTCCACCCCAAGGCCTTCGTAACCCATCTTCACGGCAGCGTCACCACCCAGTCATGCCCATCTATCAGCCGGGAGTGACATGCATTTGGTAGTCTACCTCCCTCCCTGCACCCTTACCCCACCCAACCCATCATCAGTCCTGTTTCATGAGAGCTCCCAAACACATCCGCATCCACCCACTTCTCTGTCTCCACTCTTACTACTAAATCAACTGAATCACAGTCTTCTCTGCCCCGGTCAGTGGAATTGCTCCCAACTACTCTCCCATTCTCCCAGAACAACCCAAGGAGTTGTTTTAAAGGTAAACCATATGATGTTACTTCGGTTTTTTCATTTTATTTTTCAGTTACAGTTCACATTCACTGTTATTTTTTGTTAGCTCCAGGTGTACGGCATAATGGTTAGACAATCATATACTTTATAAAATGTTTCCCCGGATATTTTCAGCACCCACCTAGCACCATTTGTACATAGTTATTATGGTATTGACTATATTCCCCATGCTGTACTTCACATCTCTGTGACTATTTTATGACTACCAATTTGTACTCCTTCATCCCTTTACCTTTTTAATGCAGTTCCCCAACCCTCCTCCTAGTCAATAAAAGGTGTTGGGAAAATTGGACAGATACATACAAACAAATTAAACTAGACCACCTTCTTACATCATAAACAAGAACAAACTCAAAATGGATTAAAGACTTAAATGTAAGACTCAAAACCATGAAACTCCTAGGCAGTAAGCCTTTTGACATTTTTCTTAGACATATAATGTCACTTTTTAGGGGAAATCCCCACAATAGCATTGGAGGGTACTACATATGTCACCCCAAAATATGCCACATTGACAAAAGGATTATTTTGAGGGGAATTTGAAGCACAAGTACAAGAAGGGCACTTTGACCTCCTTCTTCTTCCTAAAAGCAGGAGGTAAAGAGCAGCGGACAAATGGCCTGGCTGTGGGCCTAGGGCTACTCAAGACGCCCAAGTGTATTTATTTACTCAACTCTCAGCACAGTCCTTAACGGTAAGTGCTGTGATCATCCCCATTGCACAGGTGAGGAGACGGAGGCACAGAGAGACGAAGTTACCTTCCGGAGATCCCACAGGTAGGAAGCATCTCCGCCAAGACTTGAACATGGACAGGCTGGCTCCAGAACCAAAGGGCTTCTCCCCTATACTCCACTGACGTGGCTGTGTGCAAAAACAACCATGGCTGCACTTTCCTTATTTTTTCTCTCCACCCCAACCACTTACAACAGTGTTGGGCACAGAGTGACTACTTTTAACACATGTTGAATAAACAAATATATTTTGAAGAAAACACATGTTTATATTGTTCATTTTGTATACATGATATATAGAAAGCAGAATGCTGTGTGACCTAGAGCAACTTAAATTTAAATTTTCTGTACTCCAGCTTTTTTATATGTATAATAGGAATAAGCATAGACTCAATAATATGGAATGGTAAGGATTAAATAATTTACCATAAAGAAAATACTTAGAACAGGGGCATGTATGCATATATACATATATAGTGTTATTGTGTGTGATTTTATTATAGAATTTTACATATAACTTTATTATATATTTTATATAATTTCTCAATAAATGTTAGGTATGCTAATAAAGAAGATAAATCTGAATGGCTGGAAAACAGGGGTTTTTTTCTTTGTATTATTTTCATTTACTGAATTTACAAATGCATAAATGTATTATATTTATTGTATTGATCTGTATATCTAACATACATTTTTTAATATATCGCTTGTAATTTTCTTACAATAAATTCTTAGATATGTGACTAATAAGTCAAAAAGTGTGCTCGTCTGTACAGCGTTGGGCGTGCACTGCCCAAGTGCATTACTGAAGCGTTGAACCAGCTCGCCCTTCTAGGACACATCCGTGGGAATGCGTGTCTTCTCTCTCTTTCGCTGAAATGAAGAATCATAATGTTAAAAACTTGCTAATTTTAAAAGTGCCTCTTTAGTTTGCAATTTGCAAAAATTAATGGAATGTTTCAACCTTTTTTATAATGTGCTCATTGCCACGGAGGTGTTTGTTTTATAAACAATATTTCCAGAAACCCAGACTACACTTCCCACTCTCTGTGGGGTTTCCACCTGGCTGTACCATAAGGCAGTCAAGTTCATTGGCCCCAGAAACAATTTTTAACCTTCCCTGGTCCTCCTAGTTTCCTTCCCAGGTTAATAACACAAAAGTAAGAGCCTAGTCAACCAAGCTTTTATTGTGTGCATTTCACTCTAAGTAGGCACAGACTCTCCATAACCCTACCTCTAAACATCTCTCATGCCTGTCCACTCTGGGTGCATGCCCACTAATGCTGTCTTAGACACGTGATTGGCCAATATTCACAGGCATTGTAGTAGTTTCTTAAAGGGAATCGCCCCCTCAGACCCATTCCAGCAAATGGTCTGTCTCTCTGCTGCCACAGGGATTGTTTCAAAGTGCAGGTGAGCTCAGGATGGCTCTCCACCCCTTTCTCCTCTTGTGGCTGTGGAGCCTCCTGTGTGCACTTTCGATGTTAATTTTTCAGGCAGTGTAGCATGCCTGTCACTGGTTTGGGTGAGAGGATTTTAGGTAACGTATGGATGGACCCCTTTTTACTTCACTACCTATTTATACTTACTTGAACACAACAGAAATAATGTGTCCAATCAATGATATCATGTTGTATTTACAACTGTCTTATGATTAATTTGATATAAACAATTAAAAAGCAGTTAATAAAAAAGATGGAATATGTACATATGTCCAAAAATATCTCCCAGAGGACATACTGGTAGTTAAGTTTGTGGAACACTGTTGCGTGTAGTTGACACATTATATTACAGCCGTTCTCCGAGTTGAATTCCCCGCCAGGGAAGGAGCCTCAAGGTGCAGGGACTCCCTTGTTGCTCTTTAGTCCCAATAAATTTTACATGAATTAAACAAAGTTTTAAAGGAATGGCCATATTAACTATTTTCTTTTTTTTTTAACTGAACATTTATTTTGTGCCTGGTATTGACGAAGTTCTGGTGGATGAGAAAGAAGTGACGGAGGTAAGTTTGTATCGTGTCAGTATCTTCTCTAAAATCTTAAAAGGGCTTGAGGATCCATCCTTAGTACCTTCTGTCTCCCTATCATTTTACTTATATATCTGGGGACCACAATTTGAGATTTTTCAAGGCATCCACTTTAAATAGTCAAGTATGTTATTATCAATTAAGTTTGATTTATAATTATATGTATTTAGAGATTATTTTTAGAGAGGACATGTAATATGTTGATAAAAACATAAGTGGAGCTCTATGTCTTTGTGATTTCTATAACAAAGGAGAACCCACTTCCACTCATTTGTAATCTCCCCACTGCATTTAAATAATGGGGTTTAAATTTAAAACATATATTTGTACGTGGCAGAGAAGAACCCCCTCTCAGCTTTGAACCCCAAATATATGATAAAAAGTAAAGTGAAACACATCTAGAACCGTAGGCTCTTTGAGGTCCGCTCTTCCACAGACCCTTAAATGGTGGTTTCTGTTTTGCACAAAGCTCCACTCCACTCTGGAAGGAGCAAAGCACTCAACTGCTGGCCAGGTTCCCATCCCTGATATTTCTTGCTTAGAGTCAAGATTCCTTTGGTTGTGACAGAACAGAAACACAGCCCAAACTGGTTAAAGCCTCAGGGAAAACATTGCCTCGTGTGATTGAAAAGCCCAGTGGTACCTTAGGCTCAGCGGCGGCTGAATCCGGTGCTCTAATGATGCCGATGGGAATCAGTCATTCCTCTTTCTTCCTGTGGATGTAGGCTTTGAAAAACATTAGTGTGCTAGTTTAGGCTTTGCTCTCATGCAGTCCCTACATGACAACTGAGCAGTTTATACTATTTATAAGGACCATTCAGGAAAGAAAGCAGTGGTTTCAGTGCCTGCAGGTACTATCATGGGAAGGGACCTTCAAACGGAGGGTCCATTTGACATCAGGTCCTGATATGACAAGTCAGCCTTTCACTAAATATTTATTCTGTTGTTTCTTTACTCAACCCACATTACGGAGCACCTGATAGGTTCAGGCACCCTGTCACGAAGATCCACTCCCTGTAGCTGCTGTATTCTCGTCTTTGCGGGTTACAGACAACGGTACGAGAGTGTATGTCCTGTCATATCATATCATATCAGCCTGCAGATGCATAAAGGTGAGGCATCTAAACCAATCCCGGGACCTGAAAATCTGAAGGACACGTTGTGTCACCTTAGATAAAAGAACTTTGGAACACAGCCCCTCTTCGTGGTTATCTGTGGTGTTTGTCTTCATTGCTACCTTATTGGTTTTGATGAAATCTGGGAGGTCTGTGTGGACCACTTCTCTACGAAGGAGGCGGGGCCCTGCCTAAAGGGCCCATTTGTTATTTCACCCTCGGAAACCAGCATTTGGAACTTAAGTAATTTTTCCAAATACTTCTCCAATACATGTGAATGTGTCTTATGTTGTATTCATTATTTATTTTCGATTAATGAATCATTGGATTATTTCCCTTGGTAATCAGAGTTTTCTAGCAGTTGAAGAGCTGAATAATGCAGAGAAAGATAATTATGTTCTCTTTTTTTTCAGTATGTACATTTGGGATGCAAAAAGATTCTTACCAAGAAAAAGTAAAAACCAAACATTTTTAATTGTCATTATCTAGAAAATATGATGGGAAATGCTGCATTTTTGTTTGAAAATTAATGACTAGGCTTTAGGGTAAAAACAACAAAAACAACAAGTCCTGTTTACTCTGTTAAACCAGCAGTGAATTGTGATTCGGCCTCCAGTGTTGGATATAGGAGACTGTTCTGCATGGCGTGGGCCCAGCTCCCACTCAGAAAGGCCAATGGGGAGTGAGGTCCAGCACATAGGACCCACGCACACAGATAGGTTCTCCCGTGGGGAATCAGGCCTGCTTTGTGCCTAGGCCTCTATGAGGCTTGCTTTTGCTAAAACTCCCCCATCCTGAATTGAGGCAGCAAATGTTTACTGCATATCTTTAAAGTAACTTCCTAAAATTTATGCTAAACCTTCCAAGGACCAGTGCAACCAGTTTAACCACCTTTCCCTTTACTTTTGCAAATATCCTTCCTTTTTTATGTAATTAGCAACATCCTCTCCTTTGTTTTCTGTAACCCAGGAAACTGAGCATAGTAAATGAGGATCATTCTCAATGTAATGTGCCCAGAAAAGCAATAAAAGCCTGTCAAGGCAAGGGTTGAGGCGCTCTTCTCTTGAGAGAGTGGCCCTGCTGTCCCTTTTCCTCCACAGAACTCGGTAGTCCATGTGAATTTGTCTCGTCTCAGCCACAACACACGGATCCCACCGGCCAGGATCCGCATCCGTTGGACACCCCATCATTTGGTGGGTGAACTGGAAATTTGGACTCTTAGTTTCTCTGCCCCATCTCTTCATTTCTTAAATAAGGCCCTCACAGAGCTGACAATTGAGAAATCTATGAATGCATGAAGTTAATTTCAAAATAAGAGCAAACAAGTTGTATTTCATTAGAATAAACAACTCTGTCACTTTTAATCTCTTATCCCAAGGCACATAATGAAATCAACCAGGGAACACAACCAAAAGCCACACAGAAAATTGACTGATGTCACACTAAATCTGAGAATAAAAATAAGGAATGAAAGAAAGGAGAACTAGTAATAGCAATTCATGCAATACTGCATAATGTTTTTACGCTTACATGCATGTTTCCACAATTTATAATTCCCTGTTTAGACCAGGACTTCTGTCTCAGGCTGAGGCTCAACCAGTGTCTGTTTTGCTCAGTCACGATTTGTGTGATGTTAATGTCACCCTGCAGTGGGAAATTTATAGGACTTCCTTCTCAACCTGAGCAGCTAGGGAGATTTATGACTTCCTATTCCCTAGCCGTGGTTTTCCTAACACTTTGTATTTGTTAATTTATTATATTTTAAAATATGCATATAGAAAAATAGCATAAAATAATTATGCAGTTTGCCCAATATTTATAAAGCCAACTTCCATGCAACCATGGAACCGTCACCCAGTGGCCTGTGGTCAGCATCCCACAGGCCCTTGGCCTTCTTTCCCATCGCCTCCTCTCTCTCCCCAGAGGTGAGCGCTCCTCTGATGTCTATGCAAATCCCTTTGGCTTTTCTTTATAATTTTACTACTTGTATGCTCCCCACAAATGCAGTCTGTTTTGTCTCTTTTCTAACTTCGTAGGAGTAGAATAACACCAAGATATGTATTTTTTTCCATCTTGCCTTTATTTCTCAAAATTATGTTTGTGAGAATCACATTGTTGTAACCTTTCTTTCTTTCTTTCCAGACACATTGTATTCCCTTTTGTTTTTTATCATTTTATTGTTATTCTATTACAGTTGTCTTAATTTTTCCCCATTTGTCCTCCTTTGCCCACCCCACAGCCCTGCTCCCACAGTCAATTCCCACTTTCTTCCTCCCTTCCTTCCTCCCTCCATTCCTCTCTCTCTCCTTCCTTCCTTCCTTCTTTTCTTTCTTTCTTTTTTCCTTTCTTTGCTGAATAGCATTGCATTAAATAAATGCATCCCAGGTTATCCATGCTTTCCACTGTCAATAGTCATCTGTGTTTGCCAGTTTTAATCTATTATGAGCAATGTCGATATGATGCCGTTGTATCTGTTTCCTCACAACAGAAACAAATGTCTGACGTGTCTGGGTTCTCGCTGAAGCAGACGATGAGGGAAGGACGTGTGTGGGGGGACTTTCTCTGAGAGGTCAGCTTTCTCCAGGAAGGGGAAGCAGAGAACAGAGACAGTGAGTGAGGTCGGGAGGAAATGCCGCTCCGCACAGGCCTTGGAAGAGAGCATTGTCATTGCTCAGGGACGGCAAAGTTCAGGAGCGACGTGGCTTCCGAACTCTCTTAGCTTGTGGGGCTCCCGTTTTTCCTTGAGGTGATGCTGGTGATACTGTAATATCTTGTCAGCTTGTGGGTGGCTTCAACAAGCTTAGGAAATACTTTATTCAGCTTTATTAGCTGTGTGGGTGGTAAGCTCATTTCAATAACAAGAAATCCATTACTTGTATTTTAACTTGCTTCATAATTGTATTTTTCCCCAATTGTGCCTTTATTCAGGGACAGGTGCAGATGCTGTCATAACAGAGTATGATAAAAATTAATATATATAAAATATGTAATATAAATAACATATATATGTCTGTATATATATTAAATGAGATCACAGTTGTATTTTTCTGCTTTTCTTTCTTCAAGTAGAATTATCTCTACATATGTATTACTCTTATTGGGTTTGAAAAGGATTATAGATCATCTTTATAACCTGGATAAGCTCACTATGACCACTCACCTCTTTGTGTGAGCATCCTTCACCACACATACAATAATTTAAGAAGCTTAAAGTGATTTTATAATACACCTCCAATTTAGTACCATGTGGCAAATAGAAACAATAAGGTCAAATATTTTTTCCAAAAGAAAATGTTCAATAACATTATGGCATCACATTTTAGAACTGAATCGAGTCTTCAGGCTGTTGGCAGTACCCCAAATGAACGTGCCTGCCGACCTAAAAGACTGGGTTCAGTGTGTGCGGCATCAAAGCTGGCTTTAGCCAGATTCAAAGTGCTGAAGATCATGAAATGATTATTACTCATCTCAGCAAATAGCTCCATGGACTGAATGTATGTGCTCTTTGGCAATGAATGTTATACCCACTCCCCACTTAGAATTTTTGATGTTTCAGGATGCCTGAAAGCAACAATGTTATGGATCAGGAAAAGTCAGCCAATTGCCTAGTGAGGTGATAAGACTTCACCAAAACACAATAGGTTTTCTTTATTTTGTATTATCAGTTATAGAGACCCAGTAAGCCAAGCACTTTAAAACTTTACCATTCTTCTTCTTTCATGTTGCACACCACTATGCCCTGACAAGCTTATCTTCTCCTTACTTAATAATGTCCGGAAGTGTTAGTTAATTTACACAGTGCTGTGACACAAGAAGAGGTAGAGTGGACAGGCTACGTGTGGCATACCTGAATTCACCTGCCCTGGTCACAAGCCCTTAGCACTACTTACCGTTGGCCTTTGAGATCACTGAGTGAGTTCAAGTTTAAGGGTTTTTAATGAAGTGAGCTGTTGACCACATTTGACGGCCTGACTCTCAGCCTCCCAAACAGCAGCCTGAGATGGACGGTACACTAGGGAACTGTGAGGCAGTGCAAAGAACACTGAATGTGGCATCCAGACTGGATTCAAGTTTGAATTAATCTGCAGGTTAGAAGAGGAAGCTTGATCAATGATGCCTAGGTTCTCCGCTTCCCACTTTATCTATTGAGAATGTGGTCTTGCCTGTCCAATCGGCTCAGTCTAATAGAGCGAGACCATGGCAAATGGCAGCACAGCGAAATGCACCCAGGTACCAGGGATTTGTCTCTTGCCACTTTCCAGCAATGTGCTCATTTGTGAACCATCCTCACTCTTCATGCAGCCCATAGGGAGAGAGCGGTGCCATCTCACAGCCACTTTTCAGCTCTCACAGAGTGGCCCAGGAAAGTCGCATTGTCCACGCTGTCACTGCCTGTCACTTGCACAACAGTGACAGCCTCAGACCCGGCTCTCCTGCTCCACACTTATTCCCAACAGTGAATTCTCTGTGGGGCCAGCACCGTGATATTGTTTAAATGTCTATGTTGCTTCCCTGCTCCAGATACCCCGAAGGCCTGTCATTAGACACTCACAACCCGCAATCCTGGTTGAGGTCACCAGGCTCTGCAAAAGCTCACCACTTCCCGCCCCTACCCTCACATCCTTCTGCCCCTACCTCTTTATCTTCACATTTCAAACTTGTGGTCTTCTGTCCCTCACATACACCAGCTGCGGTCTTTTTGTTGGTTAATGCATTATACTGTCAAACATGATGTATTATATTGTAACATATTCCCTCTGCCAGGCAAGCTCTTTCCTTGATCTTTCACGTGATGGCACCTCTTTCCCCTTTGAGTTTCATGTCCCCTCTCCAGAGAAATGGTGCTCACAGTGTCTTTTCTAAAGTGCATTTTCCCCAGCACCTGTCAGGTTCTTGGCAATGCCCTATTTATTCCTTCACAGTATTAATCCAATCTCAAAATGTTTCCAATGTCCAGGTTTGCCTTTGACTATCTGTCTCCTCCCATTCTAGTGTAAGCTCCAAGACAGGGCTCATCTGCCACGGTCACTGCTGGGTCCTCCATTTCTTCCAGGGTGTCTGGCATACAACAGGAGCCCAGTCCACCTTTGGGAATGCAAGGGCCCTTACAGTCCTCCTCTGTAACCACACTAACTGCACAACCCCTCTGGACTCCAACATCATCTACATAACTTACCACTTTGCCTTTGAACGTGTGTGTTTATCCCATGATAAAACATTGTGCATTGCTGCTCTTGCACGCTCATCTTCAGAGCTGTGCTCTGTCAGCACCTTCCCCGAGGAGACTCCGTGACCCTCTAAGTGTGAAGCCCTCCTGTTCTGGGGCAGACTAACCCACTGCGTAGCCTTATCAGTTGCTTACCATGCTCAGTTAGAATGTGTATGTATGGCTCGATCTCTCCTCCATAAGGCCAGGGATGGATTTATTTATCTCTCTATTCACAGTATCTAGCACCATGCCCAACACATAGTAGGTGTTAAATGAAAATGAGTGACGAATGAAGAGCTGAATGAGAGGTGAGCCAAGCAGGCCACACAAAACAGCTTGGAATTAGTCAAAGAATTAAAAATATGAAAATCGCAAAAGGTAGACCACTTTGGGCATTTTTTCTGGATATGCACCCCTCCTGAACTTCATTATGTGAAGGTCTCTCCTATTGTAGGAATGAGGGACAGGATAGAATGTAAGCACATTCCTGATGCCCAATGTACTATACAGACTGTCTTTCAGTTTTTCTTAGAAGAGACCATGAGTTTGAATTATAGATGAGTTTCAATAACATAAACAAGCCAGAGTCCATTGGTCAAGGTCAAAACCAGAGAAATAGCAAAAGTGGAATTTACACACAGGATTTTTTGTGTAAACCATATACCTGTGTATGACCATGTTGTAACCCCACCCCCAGCCTGGTGTGTTTATTTCACACAGACTCTAAGCTGAGGCATAGGTGCATTGCACCCTTTACCAGGAGAACGGGTGGCCAAAGTAGCAGTTATTCATTAGAATTTTGAAAAGTAAGTCCAGAGAATCTAATACTTGTTATTACCAATTGCTCTGCTGAAATTATGGAAGATACAATACAACTCTCAAAAGTGAAAATAGGAATGCCTAATGAAAACCAGAAGTGAATCTCTCAAATCATAGCTAATGCTCGAGGGGACATCACAGATTGTGTAGTTCAGGGCGTCTTTTTTTTTGGTTTGTTTTGTTTTGGTCAAGTACCAGAACACCTGGGATTTAAGATGTTCTCTTCAGAACATTACAAAACTTGAAATTTTACTAAATGCCAATTATGTATAGACAAGTAGTAGCATATGCGGATTGCTTAAGAAGACAGTGTGTGCACGTGTGTGTGTTTCCCCAGAGAAATGGTAGAGCCTTTACTTTGCCTACAAATGACCGATCTTGCACTCGAGTCTTTCCTCAGGCATAATCTAATCTTGGTGCAAGAGAAGATCTGCATGAAGGATGCTCCAGGAATCTTTCTCTGAAGCAGTAACATGAGTCCCTTGTCAGCAACGCTTGGTTTAAGGATCCTCACCCTCCTGTCCCACTTCCAAGATGTCAGAGGGGTATAGAAAGAAGTCTGCTGCATTCTCACAGAAGCTGTGAGGTGAGGGAAGTCTTTAGGTCCACCAGGTGTAGCCTCTGCTTCCTTGGTGACTCATGCCCATGGTGACCATGTCAGGTTTCTCCTGTGGGTTACTATCTATTGTGGTACACTGCCCCTGACCATCTTTTGGGAAGTCCTGTCTGAGCATCCCCCCTGAGTCCAGGATCCTGAAGACTTTATTCTTGAGGCCCAATGAGTCCTGGTGCTTTGTTCTCAGCAACATCAGGTCTTTTCCAAGCACAGGGGAGCACCAGGGCCTCCTGCAGCTGCTGCTGCTGCTCACCGTCCTGCTGCCCATGCCGATGCTGCCAGCACAGACATGTGTCATCACACATATCGCCAGCGGGAAGCTGAGACGGCTCCTAGAACTTTGTGGTCCACATGGCCTTTGTCAGAGGAAGCAAGTCATTGGCCAATAGCTGTCTGATTTTCCCATGTCTATTGGGATTTTTGAAAGTCTTTGCCAATGACTTAGGCCCCTTGTTGACAGGGGAGAGGAGAAAAACAAGGATCTGGAAGCTGATTTACTTATTTTCCCAAGTTCTTTTTTTCCTTGTCTTTATGGAAGTGGTAAAAAAATTCAAAATTTAAAATCATGTGCACTAGCAATTTTTTCTATGGTTAAAAACTCATCATTATTTTTTCAAACCTTATTTCATCTCATAAAGTTTTAAATTTCTCTAATATTACAGTTTGGAAAAACATGGATCTGGTCCATCAACATCATTTCAGAGAAGAGTTCCAAGGACACCGTGTGACTTTTCTAAGACCTTAACCAACTGTCCCTTGCAGCAATTCTACGGGCACGGTCCTTCATCCCCTAAATTCAGAGTAGATGGTTATACAAGTAGTGAGAAGTAGGTGGTTGGAAAAACCAGAGGCCAATACAATCTCTAAGAGTAACTTGTGTCTCTGACAGTCACTACCTTATGACTCTAGGTAACTGAGCTTGTATAAATAAAGACCAAACCCAGGAACAAAACTACTTTCCATTATTGACTCATAAGTTTATCCAACAAGCCATTTGTCCATTGGCTCAACAAAAATGTGCTAATTACCCACCTCCTGTGTTTGGAACAATAAATACTTTGAGTTGTTAACATGTAAATTTCACGTTAACAAGGACCCTTCCAGCACAAGAAAGCATGGGAGATACAATATGCCATGGGCATTTGTAAGTTCTACAATATAATGAAGACATTTAGAGGGTTCTGCAGTGGGATCTAGGAAAGAAAGATTAGCTGAAACACCAGATTTTCTTCAGATAAGGGACCATATAGAAGGTGACACTCGAAATGAACCCAAAAGAAAAGTTTTACTAAACACTGAAAGCCATACCAGTCACAGCATGAGCTAAGGCACAGAGACATAAAAGATGTGACACTTTGTATTGAAATGTCCTGATTTCTTGCAGTTTCTCACAACTGCTGATGTCAGTGGGTTGCTTTATACAGCAACTACTATTTAAAGCAAAGAAATGGCATATTGCAATGGGAATAAGAAGTGGAATAAGAAGTGGATTATGTGACAAAACTCCTAAGACCACTTGCTTCTTGTGCCATTGATTAGTTACAACCTTGGGTTAATTACCCCTCTGAGAATATTTTCCCCAGATAAAAGAAAAGGTTTCAAATCATAAGGGATGAAGCAATAATAACAATTACAAGGGTTACTTATATTAAACAATGCTCTAAGTTACTGGTATGTAGTTTTAAACAATTAATACTCACAACAATGCTGTTATGTGGATACTCTGATTTTCCTTATGTTAGAAATGATCATCAAGGCCAGTGGGTCTCATATTTTTTAGACATATGAAATACTTGGGGGGGTGCTTATTAACATGATCTTCCATGCAATGTCTCCACCCACTTATGAAAAATTTGACTCAGTAGCTCAGCCACCTTGCCTGTTTATGAGAATTACCTGGAAAGCTTTTCGAATGACTAAAACGTGACCACCACCCCGATAAATCCAAACACCATATCTGGGAGTTGGTGGTCCCAAGTTACATATCTCCCCAAGGTGCTGGAATGTGCACCTTGGAGGACCACCTTGGTCCTCCAATGGAGAACCCCTGGTTTAAATCTGTGGACAAACACCCCGGCTGATTCTGACCTGTGTTGAAAACATCTGAGTAGGAACTGCAGGGGAGGGAAAATGGACTGAAGAGGCTAAGACCACGACAACTGAGGAGTAAAGGGGGAAAGAAACAGGGAGAGAGAACTAGAAGTAGTCCAGCAGATGAAGGCAATTCAGCGGATGACACAGTTTTGGATTACTTACGTCAGCGATTTTGAGCCAGTGTTACAAATTCAGGCCAGATTTCCTTTCCCATTCACCATAAATAAACTTCAAGTCATTGGAACCAAGACCTGCCAAAGAGGTTAACTGAAATCCCTGATCAAACGGGAAGTTCTTTCACCTTCAGCTGCAGGCACTGGTGCTTGGGGGGGAAGGCAGGGAGAAGCTTAGTGTGCTGAGTAATAGGCAACATGAGGCCAGCTTTGAGTTGGATCTTAATTAACATTTTTATTAAAAATCATGGAGAAGAATTGAAACAGAACTGAAAACAGAGGAAGAAGAACGTGCTATTGATACTAAAATGTAAAGTGCTAAACAGGCAGATTTGGGGAGCAGAAGTAATGTAAATGTGACTGAAAAGGTTTAAATGCAAAAAACACGATTAGTTATTGCATCACAACGTAAGACACAAAACAAAGGGGTCGATCCATCGACTGAAGCACCTTAATAAAAGGAAAAAACCCACATTTGCCTTGGAAATGTAAAATCCAACAATATTAACTAACATCTTAGTTCCTTTCTCCTAAATAATATCCATTTCTTCTGGCTTTGGAATACTTTGAGAATGGAGGGGCCAGATACACATCTGGGGTTTAACATGACATACAACTTACCTCATTTTGCATAGATTATCCTGTTTAATATTCACAAGTAGCCTTATGAGATAGGTGTTGTTCGACCCTTTGGCAGATGAGAACACTGAAGCTCAGAGCACAGATGTCAGAGGTTACAGCTGAAATGAGGATCATACAGACATGAAGGTGGGATTGGGACGTAGACCAGTTCCAAAGGCAGAACTTGTTCACTGAAGCAACCCAGCCTCTTTGCACCTCTTTGCTGGGAACCAGAGTTAGAATTTCTCTCCTTTCACCTGCCCACCATTTCCCAATGCGATGGGCACACCTACTACCATGTATACCACATATGTGAGCCTCAGTTTCCTCTGGAAAGAAATGAGGAAGATAATGACCAGCTCCTAAGACTTCAGAGATAGCTGCATGAGGTCAAGTCTATAAGATCACTTTTTCCCAACATTTTGTTGTGAAAATTTCAAAACACACAGTATAGCTGAAAGAAATTTACGGGAACTACCCATAGAATGGAAATCTTTGATTAGTATGTGAACTACACTTGGTTAATTACATACACTATCTATCCATCACTCTATTCACCAATCCATATTATTTTTAGATGCACTTTCAAGCAATTTACAGACATGAGTGCACTTCCATATGTTTCTAAATTTGATTCTAAATTGCCAAAGAATTTTAGAAATACACAGATCATTATTATTAAATTTATGCTTCTTATTTTAATAGCTTCCTGCCATTGCATCTGTCATGTTGAATAGTAACCAAGACCAGCTACCTGTTTTCAATTGTAATGGGATTTGACAATTCTGCTTTGTTACTGAACTGTACTTCCTAACGGTTAAAGAAGAAAAAGAAAGAGAAAAACAAAACCCTACAGTTCATTTTGCTCCCTCCTCCTGACCTGCCTGGAGACCATCTCTCTTCAGAGAAGATCTCTACGTTTTTGGTCTCAGCACCCCAATCCAGTCTGCCCCCCCTTCACTTCAGACACTTTTCTCAAATTTGACCATTTCTCCAAATATGGTGAAAATAATATGTGCCCCATGTGGGGAATTTATTAAAACATTCTTATAAGGGATTGGAAAAAAAAGAAGAATAAAACATTTGCCATGTACTGGGTCAGTTGTTTTATATTTTATCCTATAATATTTAAGTAAATTACACATTCATACATATATTTTATATATAATGTATAGTATAATTTTAAATTTAATTATTTATATTATAGAATAAATTATATATACTAATCTATTATATCTATATTGTTAGAATAAATACTGTATTAATGTTTATATGTTATAGAACAAATGTATGTTATATGTAATAAATATTCAATAAATAAATATATCTATTTACAACTAATTTATATATAAATATATTTCTTTATATGATAGTCAATAAGTCCAGAGATTATCTTTATTTCAGTGAAATGTTAAAAAATTGAAAAGCACAAAAAGGAAAGGATAAAGACAGAATTGCCAAATCTTGAAAACCATGGAGAATCATCCAGAGAGAAATTTCTAGCACAAAACTTTGCAAACCACTTTGGACACATTTGATCAGCCACAGCACCTTCTCCTTACACTATGCACCAATCTTTTTTGCTTTTCAGATGCATTTTTACCTTTCTTTAAATAATAAAGCATAATAGGCTCAAAATGTTGTATATTTTCTTCCATCTTCAATATTAAAATGGCTACACAAACATTCACTAAAATTTTGATAAGATATTTTTAAATGCATGCTGATATGACAGCTGTCACAATACAATCTAATAAAATTGTTTAGAATCAAATTAATGGCAACTAAGGGTTACTAGAGCCATCTTACGGAAAAAACCAAACAAACTTTTTGGCCAACTCAATACTTCCTTCAGGAAGATGGGTGAAGCTACTGGACTTGAGGAACATATCTGGCGTGATGTGGGGGCTTCCCTGCAGTTGCGGGGGTGATAATCATTGACTGCTTCCACATCCACATGCCACATGATATCATCTGAGGACAGGAAAGCAAGTGCCATTCCCTCTAAAAGTGCATGTCTCAGCTTCCACGGAGCTGCTGGAGAATAAAGTGAACAGTCACGAATTCTACAGAAGCACTCTGATTCACACACTGACATCTGGCCTGGCTCCACGCAGTTTTCCCAAAATGTACAGCAAACTCCCCCAAAGCTTTCTTGCTGGCAGCAGCACCCGGTGCCAAGCACGAAGCAAAATATTAACATTTCACACAGAGAGCGGGTCACACCATGTGAGCTTTGGGAACAAAGTGACTCTATTTCCCCAGAGTCTATGCCGATGACAGAGCTCATTACCAGTACCCTGATGGCTTCCCCCAGAAGGCGGCACTGCCTTTTGTTGGCATTGAAAAGATGCTTAAAAGATCTAAATGATAAAATCAAGTGACAACAATCTGTGCAGGAATGAGATGCTGCTGCTCAGTGGCACCTGACCTGGTGGCAGCATAGAGAGGAGGGGTTTCGCACAGAGAGCTCTGCGGGAGCGGTGCATTTGGCCGGGTGAAGGGGCCCATGACATCTGAGACAGAGGTAGTGTTGGTGCAACATATGCTGGGTCTCAAGGATGGCCACATCTCTCCAAAGGAAGGCTGGGGCTACAGAGAAACTCAGAGGCTTCCTCTCAAGGATATTGGCACATTCACAGTGAGCATCAAATCCCTCTCGGTCCCTAAGTCATAAAGTACCTCCTCCTGGAGGGAATATACACCAAGAAGTCCTTGGCACCCTGTTATTCCTGAACCCCTGGAAAACCTGATTTCTTTCTCTACAGTGATTAACCATTCAGAAATGAAGGA